>NW_020837980.1:5970579-6128018 GCF_003676395.1 Aethalodelphis obliquidens
TCGGACAGAAACGAAGACCCAATGCAGCCAAAAAATAAATAAATAAAATGTAAACTGTTGATTCATTCATGTAATTTTAGAACTGTAACTAACATCAGAGATGGTCTAGTATAGCTCCTTCTTCTTCCAAGAAAGAAACAGAATTCCATAGTTGATTAAGTTCCTTGCCCTTTATCATACAGCCAGACATTGATGGAGGAGGGACTGCTATGTAAGTCTCCTGATTCCCAGTAGGGATTTTCTGGAGTAAACCCAAATCTGTCTTTTCTACGGGCTGCTGTTAAGTCACATCTTTACCATTTCATACGTCTGCATTTTGTTTTACACTGAGGTGCTGGCCCTTTTTTTTGTTGTTAAGTTTAATCTTCTTTGGTATCACCCTATAAACATCTTTTTGGATTCAGAATCTGTCTACCAGATTGACTAAGCCTCCTTAAAATATGCCATCTGCAAAAGTGACCAGCATGACATTTACATTTTCAAACCAAATGTCCGGCTGGCATGTTGAACAGCAACAACAAAAAGCCAAAGAGGGAAGAGTAGGGAATTATTCACTGTGATCAAATACAGCATAGACAAAGCGAGAGCTCAAGTCAGAGTCACAGAGGTAAGCCAAAGGTTGACACTAAGGAAGAGATGTGAATGGTCAGAGTGGACTCAGACAATCACTCAGCCATAGGAGAAAGGATCCACTTTGGGGTGGGGAAAGCAGTCTGGGAGTACGACAGTGAACAATGCAAGGGTGTCAGAGAGCCTCAGGGATTAAGTGGTGTTCGCTGCATGGACTATGTTGGGCCTCCTGGCTTAAAATGGGCCAGAGGGCAATCTGGTTTCCTATATGACACATCCCTGCTACTAGTAAGGAGGAGCCAGGGATCTCCCAGGCTCGCTCTGTGCAAAGGCATTTATATTCCAGAGCACGTGTGAGGTAACATGTGGATTTGCTTACATCATCCCCATCTGACTAGGTACTAAAAATGGCTTTAAAATAAGCAGGTGCCCTGGATCTCCTGCATGGCATATGCTAAGGCCCTCCATATCTGGTCATGAGGGCGCAGTGCTCAGGGTGGAACACAAACCAATTGCATGGGTGTGAATGGGAGGAGTAGGATACAGGAGGATAGGAAATTTATGACTTCTAAACCTTAGAATGAGCTAAAAAGACAGTTCCTCAGTGTGCAGCACAACAGTACAACACAACAGGTAGAAAGGGCATGGGAGGAAAAGAGCTAGCCAAGTCCCCTATTGGCCTAGTCACCTGGTGAGTGGAACCTGTCAGCTGTGGCCCTTGGACATCCTGCATATCGTGCCATCAGTACATACTCATCAAGCTCCTATGAAACAGACACCGTGCTGTAGGGGCTGAGAATATGATGGTGACCAGAGACCGCGCCTTCATGGAACTGGAAATCTGATCGATCCTCCTGTAATACCTGGGATTCTACCAGGTATTAACCAAAGGCTTGAGTGCTGCTGGTGGTGCGGTGAAATGGAAAAAAAGGACAAATTATTGGGAAAAGGCATCATTTACGCTTTTCAATGAATAAAATCTGGAACGTGATCTTAAATGTTAAGGTTCACAGCCCACTCGCTTGCTGTATGACATTCAATGCCAAAGATGTTATTCCTATAGACTTTTAACAGTTCCTAAGTTCGTTCATTTGTTAACGAGTTGTTTCTCATCTGATAGAGTGGGGAAGTGGAAGACTCTCTTGGCTAATTCTTTATTTACTATTTGATTCAACTACTGTTTGATTGACCTATATTCAAAAGTACTGCCTTCGGGCTTCCCTGGTGGCGCAGTGGTTGAGAGTCCGCCTGCCGATGCAGGGGACACGGGTTCGTTCCCCGGTCCGGGAGGATCCCACATGCCGCGGAGCGGCTGGGCCCGTGGGCCACGGCCGCTGCGCCTGCGCATCCGGAGCCTGTGCTCCGAGGCCACAACAGTGAGAGGCCCGCGTACCACCAAAAAAAAAAAAAAAAAAGTACTGCCTTTTAAGTATCTGTTTTGATCTGGAAAAAAACAAACAACTTTTGCTCAAAAAGATAAAAATTACTATAAAATATAAAACCCTAAAAATATACACCTGATTTTCTTAGTTTGCAATAAAAGATTAAGAGGAGGGAAAGGGAACAAAAGACATTATCCTGTCCAATTCACTCACCTTACAGTTGAGGAAACTGAGGCTCAGAGTGTGAAACAAGATGCCCAGCTGTGTGTTACACTACAGTTTCAATAAAAGAAACAGAACTTAAATACAGTAGCCTCTTTTGGAGAAACAGTTCTCATGCATGTCCCACTCTCAATCACTACAGAAATTCAAAAACAAAAACAAAAGCACTCAGTGCCACCGGGGAAGGCAGGCCTCCCTCCCGCGAGCTTTTAGCAAGCAAGCGGTGGGTAGCGCTTTTGGGGGAGGGAGTACACTACTGCAGTAATATACTGAGGAAAGCTATAAACACAGTGAGTCTGGATTGCAGTAAGACATTTTTTTCAAAGATGGAGAGTAGTGAGCTACTTTAATTCTCCAATATAGTCTTGAGAAAAAAAACGGATGAGAAGAGATTTTCGGCAGGAACATCAGTTAGGCAGCACTCCCTGCAGTAAACCAGACTGGTCAGGAGAGTGATAGGAAAGGGGATTAAGTCACTATGCTGGGTGAGATCACAGCTGCTGCTGCTGTCAGCATCCCCACTTCCACCACCACCACCAGTTAAATAATCTTGTGCTGAATCTTTACACGCCAGGCACCGTGACCTTTACATACCTTACTTCGTACAATCCTCACAACAGCCCTATGGCGATGGTTTAGCGTACAAGGAAACAGTATCAGAGGAATGAAGTAACTTGCTGCCGCGGTCTTTTTGCCGTGTCAGCTTGGCTGGCTACAGTCCTCAGTTCACTCAGTCAGATACGAATCTAAGTGTTGCTGTTGAAGGTATTTTGTAGATGTGATTAAACTCTATAATCAGTTGACATTAATAGGGCTGACTGTCCCAGATTAGGGTCAGGGTTAGAGTAGGGCTAGGGTTATCTAGGGTTATCCTAGATGATATGGGTGGGCCTGATTTTATCAGTTGAAAGGCCTTAAAAACAGAGCTGAGGCTTCCCTGAAGAAGAAACTCTGCCTACGGACAGCTGCTTCGGCCTGTGCCTGAGAGCTCCAGCCTGCCTTTTCTGATGGCCCATCCTACGAATTCCAGGCTTGCCTGGTTTGCTCCCACATTTGCATAAGCCAATTCCTTGTAATAAATCTCTTAATATACATATCTCCTACCGGTTCAGCTCCTCTGGTTGAACGCTGACTGGTACACATGCCAAAGATCACACAATTATTAGGTGAAAGAGTTCACATTCTTCCAAAGCCAAAAGTAGGCCAGTATTCCACACTCCCTCCCAACAGGAGTTCAGTTTTAGACATCAGAACATCACAGAAATGGTACCTCATCCAGAGGTCTAGCAGGCTTTGAAGAAAAGGATAAAAGCTCTGGAGGCCAGTCTGCCTGGGTTCAAATCCTGGTTCTGCTACTTACTATGCACACTTTACCTTGGGCAATGTACTTAAAATCTCTGTGTCTCAATTTCTTCCTCAGAAACATGGAACAATAATAGTACCAACTTTACAGATTTGCTGAAGATTCGTGAATCATACCATGTCAAGCATTTAGACAACTAGCACAGAGTAAATCCTCAATAAAGGTTAAGAATTATTCACTCTTTAGAAGAGCCAAAAAGTGAGAATGATCCATGCTAAGCTTTTGAAATGGGGCAAAGGGGGAAGAGAAACACCCAGAATGACTCTAAGGAAATCGGAGTCACGGGAAACCACGCAGTTATGATGCAGAATATAATCAGAGTGATATAAGCACCTAAGAATGCTTCCCTGACGACGACTGTTGCAGAAAAGGCCAATCTTCCAGAGGCATTATAACCTCATCCAGGATGGCAAAAGCAAGAAAAAGCAGTGCATTCAGAATCTGTTCCACACTGAGCCAGAAAGTTCCCCTCACCTGGTCCAGGCCTGACTGATCCTCATGCATAAGAATGCGGGGTTCAGCATTTTCAGTATCAGCAGCTTTCTCCTGAAGTCACAGAAACATCTTTAGATTTTGATGGGCTACCCCACAGCATTGTTACACAGGAAGATACAACGCTGGCATAGTACATAGGAAACACAGTGTAGGCTATTATCATGAGTAATATTAGTCAGGTATGATTTGATATGCAAAATTCGATACAGAACCTACAAAAGATATCATGGTTCTTCACATCTCAAGTATCAACAAAGTAAGACACCTTCAGTTAACTTTGGGAAAAAAAAATTTGTCAGCGTGCACAAAAATATTTGTGTATCTCTTCACCCAATGGTGATTAGTCTAGAAAGAAGGAGACCCTTTAAAAGGGGGTGGGGCGGGAAGCACTGCCACTGCAACAGGAAAACGCTGAAGTCCTACAACTGAAACACAGTATGAGTTTTAAAGGTAATAAAACCCAACATGACATTTATGACTTTAATATTATCTACAGATAACATACCATAGTTACAATGATGATTAGGATCTAAAGCTGCCTTCGGGCTCTTCCTAAACGAATAGCTAACATAAAATTATTTTAAAACCTCTTGATAAAGAATTCGGCCTAGACGTCTTCTAAAATTTGAGGTGTGAATTCGAACGTCCTTCTAAGATCTGGCTGCTTGGTTTGCGACCACATGTCCCGGAGGTGGCAACGGTTACTGCTGCTGAAAGGCACTGACAAGCCAAAAGCTCTATGTGAACTCAAGTTGAAAAGTAAAGGAAAGAGAATTGTCCTAAAGAAACCACTAGCGCCAGGATGCCTGGAAAATTGAGTCTGGTCTCTCTTTTCTAGGTCAGTGCTGTTGTCTGGATGACTCATTCCAGAAGAGATGGCCTCCCTACAATGCAATACGGTTTGTCTCCCTGGTAGTGTAAGCACTGCCTACCTTTGGGTACCACGTAACTCAGAGAGGAAATCCAATACTCCAACCAGGGAGCTGGGATGAAAGACAAATGTAGAGCCGCAGATTGCGTTCAACTTTTTCAGTAAAAACTATTCTCTAGATTTTGACAAAACAATTACTAATCTTCACTATCTTCTATGCCTTTAAGCATATATTGATCTCTGCTGTGAAAAGCGTTCAATTTCAGTTCTGCTCATGGTATGCTGATCTCTCTTTCACAATCTGTATTTCTATAAAATACATACGGCTTTGGTACCGTCTAGGCTCAACAACAACCTCTTCTCCCTATATTCTCCTCTCCTAAGAAAAAAAGATGCAGAGGTATCTTGATATATATATAAGAGCTTCTGCTTTCAAGTAACTTCTAAGCCAGAGATCCTCTGCACGGTGTCTGAATCAAAATAAGAACATCTTCTGATGTTATCACACACAGGTGTTTCCAGGAGTGCTCTTTTCACATTAGGAACATGTTCTGACTTGCCTGGCAATGGATTCCTTTTGGTTTATAAATCTTCACTGTTTGTTTTGGAAGTCAAGGTTGAGAGCCTGGTGCAGCCCTGTCCCGTGCAGCTGCACGGGAAGGGTCTGAGATCAGGCCAGGAGCACATGTCCATAGGAGGGGCACATCAGCGACGGGGACAATGGAACAACATAGGTCATTACATTGAACAGACGATGCAAGTCCAGAAACCTGCTTCTCAACTGGCTGCAATGGGAATAAATGAAATAGCACTAGTGAGGCTTTTCAGAAGAAAGAATGTGAAATGGATTTAAAGATATAAGCAGCTACTTTTTTTCAGGGAAAAGAGGATGAGAGAAAGTAGTGTCCCAGGTGCACTTGGAGTGAAGGCTAAGACCATACAACTAATCATCTTCCAAGAACCAGGACCTCTGATTTTTTTCTTTCTGATCAGAAATATGCCACAAGTAGCCTTTCAGGGTGATACAAAAGCTCTCTTGCTGGCCAGGGACCAAAAAGAAGCTACATGGATCTTTCCTTTTGGAGAGAAGGCAAATCACCAGCCTGTAACTCAGGCTTTCTGTGTTAACTGTCCTGCCACATCACAGGCGTGGGAGTGGAAGCCCTCGATGGCACTAACAAGACAACAACAGGCCAGTTCTTCCTTTTCCACTTTTCCTGGCCAGACCTAAAGGATCTTAGCAACAGTTTTTCCAAGCACATTACTGACAATTTTCCACATCCATGCCTCGTCTCTGTCCTGGAGGACCCTCTTCTGGGCTGCCTCCACAAGAGTTGTCTAGTCACCAATACTAAACTTGACCTCTTCTCTAAAAGCCTTCTCTGAGTCCCTCCCCCACAAACTAGGTATAATTTTTCCCCACTTTGGGTGAGGAGGCTCACTCCTAGCAGTTAAACTATAGATTTTGCTAAGGTCTATCTTATACGACACATCAGGCTTTTCACCTCGCCTAACACATCTTATAAGCTCTTTAACCCTTTTGCTTGCTTTATCCATTTCTTTATCTCTGTTTGCCTAGAACAGTAGTAAGTACGTACTGAATGGATACTTTATGAATGAACCAGCCCTGCCTGTACCTCAAACCAATATTCACTTAAAATCGATAAAACTTGATTAGGTACTTAATAGGTACGAGGAGTTGAAGACTGTAAAGATGATCAAGAACCAACCCTGTTCTCCTAGGAATGTGCCACCCAAGGATGGAGCTAAGATGCGTACATATGCCGTGGCAAGCAGGCACAAATGTTCTCACAGGCACACCAAAATCTACAGTGTGGAAATAGAAGGGGAGAATCATTTCCATCTAGGGATGGGGGAAGTTCTGGGAAGGGTTCATGAGGAGAAGAAGAAAAATCATTTGTTGAACATCAGATTTCACTACACAGTTTGGAATCATCTCATTTAATTCACCATAACTCTCCAAGGTAGGTAAATTTTTAACCCCCATTCTACAGATGAGGAAATTGGGGCTCAGAGCAGTTAAATAATTTGGCTGAGGTCACATAGCTAGTATATAAACTCGCACTCACATTCCCAATGGCCTGGCTCCAAAGCTTGTGCTGGTTTTCCTACACCAGATCTTCTGCTCCACAGGCAGATGAAACATAGTGATTCCTGAGCTCGGCCCTCAAGACTCCTACAGGCCCATCTGGAGAGAGGGCAAGACAGTCCAGGAGCAGCGAACAGCCTAAGCAGAGGCCTGGACGTGGGACCGTTTAAACCGTATGGGGAAAGGCACATAACTGAGTCTAGTACGTGTAAGGGAGACACAGTGGAGATGTTTTGGAAGAGAAAGTTGATGGATGCTTCTCTACTTTCCCTGTAATAGGCTCAGAATATACAGTAAAGCATGCTTCTTACCTAAGTAAAAATATTAATAAAATATTGTAAGTAAAACATTTGGAATGTATTGGAAATTGCTGTTTTATAGCAATCATCTTGACCCTCAATTGTAAGTATCCTATCATGCAAACCATGTTGAGAGGAAGAATGAGTCTCTGTGTCCTTTTCCTTCAGTCTTCTTTGTTTTTCTCTCTCTGTAAAGACACTATCTAGAGATTTAAATCATAAGATTAAAGACTAGAGAAATGAAATACTAATTTACTTAGATAAATGACGAATTTCTTATCATGCCAACCAACATTTAAGTATTTTCAAATGAGAATTTTAACATTATATAACTGGACTGATTTAAATATTTTAATTAGTTTTAAAATATTTTAAGGTTAAAAATTGCAGGCTGGGTAAACGAGATATTATAGCCTAAAGTGATATAACACTATGTGTCAGAGACCAGTAAATGTGACTTCACCCGAGTAAGAGAAGAAAACAGGGCGGGGAGCGTATACAGCCAAGTGCTTCATAAATTAGCAGTAACTATCCAGAAACACTACACACTACTGCAGAGAACATCTTTCACCTGGGGTCGCAGCTCCACTAAGAGCTTAAATTGTAGGTTCTTCTAAGTTCTCAGAGCCTCCTGCCGCCCGGAAGGAGAGAGGCATTGGGTGAAGCAGGGGGTACAGAAGGGCTGAGATGTGGGGGGAGCCACTCCATACAGCAGACTTGCAAAAACCAGAGCAAGAAATCACTGTCTCAAAGCAAAGGCAGATGGCTCAGGTACACTTGTCCCCTGCGGGGCACCTGGCTCACTGAGCCACTGGTGATGCTGATGCTGACCCAGATCCCAGGCACCTGTGTTATTCAGCTGTCGTGGTGGAAATCTGGAGGTCTTCAGCTCAATGGGGCAACTGAAGTCAGGGCTATAGAATGAAATGTTATCACCTTGTTTATGATGTCCTGAACATTATGTAAAGGGAGAGGTTTCGAAAGGATGCTCTAATCAATGTTCACTGCACAGAAAAAGATCATGCTTTTTAGAACCAGGAAGTCTTTCCACAAGGAAAAAAGTACACTGAAATCACTGTATTTACGAATATTTTGGTTTTCCCATATATTTTATTTATTTTTTGCGGTACGCGGGCTTCTCACTGTTGTGGTCTCTCCCGTTGCGGAGCACAGGCTCCGGATGCACAGGCTCAGCAGCCATGGCTCACGGGCCCAGCTGCTCCGCGGCATGTGGGATCTTCCCGGACCGGTGCACGAACCCATGTCCCCTGCATCGGCAGGTGGACCCTCAACCACTGCGCCACCAGGGAAGCCCTCCCATATATTTTAAACATTAAATTTCTTTTTATTTTTCCTGGAGTCAAACTTTGATGGGTGGCAGTCCCTACCCTCCCTTCCTTCTCTCCCCCATCTCTCCTCACCTCCATCCCTCCTCAGCCTTCCCCCTTTTCCCCCAGTGCTCCTTTTCTTACTTCCCCATCCCCTCCTCCGCCTCGTTCTCCCTCATCTCCTCCCCCTCTGTCCTCCCCTTTACACCCTTTCTACCCGGCTACTTCCCTCTCTCTCTCCTCCTCTCTCTTTACTCCACCCCTCCTCTCGTCACTCCTCCTCCCCCTTCTCCCTTTTCCTCTCTCTTTCCTTAACCTAAAACATGTGAAAAGTAATTTTAGTCCATCCTGGTTTATCCTGAGTAATGCACGTCAGGCAGAAACTTTGCCTAAGGATCTAGTCCAGGAAAAGGAGTTTATGCAAAGTTGATTAAGACATGACTTTTGATGTCACGAATGACAAAAATGAACTTAAGCCACTATAACTACACCTCAAAAGAGTTGGATCTGATAACATCACAGGTGAGAACATGGGACGGTAAGGTAAAAGACAGGGGTGGAGGGAAGGGAAGGTGAGAAAGCTGCCCCTCAGATGCCGAGACCGAAGAGCAAGTCTGGCAGTCAGTCGTGGGAAATGTGCTGCTCCCCCAAGATTGGCTGCTTCCTAACTCCAAGGATTCTGGAATCAGTTACCAGGAGGACGCCCAGGCACTTGACAGCTTGCTTAATCTTGGTGTTTACCATAAGCCTGTCAAAAACAAGTGAGCAGGCAATTATGTACCAGCTGATTTTGGGTAGCCATCTTCAAAACCAGGTGCCCAGTTTTTTCAGCAGTGGAACCAAACCATGGGGAGGTTTCTCCATACACCAGTCTTAGATTTTTTTTTTTTTTTGGCCCCGCTGCACAGCATGCAGCATCTTAGTTCCCTGACCAGGGATTGAACCCGTGGCCCCTGCAGGGGAAGGGCAGAGCCCTAACCACCAGACCTCCAGGGAATTCCCAGATTTTTATTTTACCGTGAGGGCCTGAATGTCAAATTGCCTAGGAAAAAGGAATCTGCAAGGATTTTGTGCCAGGGAAAAAAACCATGGCCCTGGATTCTGACATTGAGAATTCTGTTTTGTTTCAGTTTTCTTCTCCAGGAATGGGAGAACTTGTAACAATATTTTTTTTCTCCCTCTTTAGATAAAGAGGGTGTCTGGAAGTGAGCACACTGCTCATCAACCAGCCAGCCAGCCAGGAAAGAAAGGAGAGCAGCCCAGGCAGTAGTCACAGATTTTAACTTCAGGTTTGTCAATTTCTGGCTACAGTCTCAGTGTTCTCACCTCATCTATGAAAGGGAGATAATATCTCCTACATCACAGGGCTGCTGTGAGGCCACAGAAGGTCTCCCTCATGAAATGCCTGGTACATAATAGGACCTCAATAAATGCCGGCCCTTCCGGCCCCCATGGAAACTTTGCTCCTCTTACCTAAGAAAGATTAGTGTTGACCACTCCCAAGTTAACATCTGGTATTCAGCTAAATAGCAGTAAACTTTGTCCAAATACTTGTCATAAGACTTACCTGGTGAAAGCCCTGTTTTGAATTGGTAGGTATATTTTCACATCTCTTTTTTTCAGAAAAGCCCAAATAGTCTTTCAATTTGGCCAATTTCAGCTTGTGTGCAACAACACTTTCTTAATAGGCTAAACGAGATTCATTACTTTCACAAAGCAAACTGAAGCTGTAAATTAATAACTATATTAAGCTAATATTTACGACATACTTACTATTTCCCAAGAACTGAGCTAAGCACTTTATAGGTATTTAAATATATTCATATCTCATTTAATCGTCACAATCCTGTAAAACAGATACTATAATTATCCCCATTTTACAGATGAAGAAACTAAGGCTAAATAGCAATAACTTAACCCAGGTGACAGAATAAAGGGCAGAGTTCAGTCACAGCCAGAGCAGAGAGGATGTCTGAGCTTAAAACGATGCATACTGCCTTCTCTTTTCAAACCAGTGCTTACTCACATCTTCATATCGTCCAGAAAGACTTCAAATATTCACATGACAGAATTTTAGAAATCTCCGCATGACCCAAATCCCCACAACTGTCTTAGATTTTTCAAAAGCACCTCTTCTCATGATGCTGTATTTCAGAGAAGAATCTAAACTCATCACAATATTCCAAAAGGAAAGTGGAAATTTAATAAACTGCTTCCCTGAACTTCTGCCAGTCTTCCTTTAGCTATTTCTATGGGTTTTTTTCCTGCCTCCTGTTCGTCTTAAGTAACAAATATTTTATGATCAGCCCATAATTATATGAGTAGTCATACGGAAGAGACCGCCAGTGAATACCAAAGAGAGGAAAAAGACGTAGCAACGCTTCCAGCTCAAGTCACAAAAACTCCAAAGAAATATAAAACGAAACAAACCAATTCCACTGATGGCTTTCCTAAAGCTGTGCCGCCTCTCGCTGACAGAGAGCTGTTGCGGTGCAATCTGTGGTTTTCGAGAGTACGAAGTGCGGGGAGCCCTGCCTCCCCACGCTCGTCTGCCGCTGGGCAGTTTTTGAAGAAGGGAACAGAAGTGAGTATTTCCAGTTCAGAGGGGATGGGCTCGCAGAGCCCGAGCTCCTTTAATGGCTGCTGGCAACTGGTTTATACACGGGAAAAACGAAATCTAAGAAGTCCGCACAGCAGTCCCTGCAGACGGCGAAGAGAACGCCCAGTAGTGGGCGGGGGCAGGCTGCTCGCCATCACAGGGTGCATGGTCCCTCGCCAGCTCACCTTCGTCGACACGTCCGGCCCGGGGCCAAGAAACTGGGCTGCTGGCAGTCCGAAAGCCGGCGGCGACCGCGGGCGTCACTCCCCGCCTCCCGCTCTCGGGGAGGATGCGCGGGGCGACGCACCGCACCTGTACCGCAAGGAACGACCTTGGCCCCAGAGGCCACAGCAGGTGATGCCGGGCCGGAGGACAGCCCCCCCGCAAAGTGCGCCCACCTGGCGTCGCCGTGCCGGCCGCTTGCCCCTCAGCCTGGCCCGAGCGCCCCTAGCGCATCGGGCTCCGCTCCCGCAGCTGGAGCCACGCGCCCGCAGCCTCACCTCTCGCCGCCTCCTCCTCTTCCGTCGCCATCGCAGGAGCCACCCGGCCGACTCCGCAGCCCCCGGGCCGGCAGCATGGAGAGCCCCGGGCTCGCCCTGCGCCGGCCCAGGCGGCGGTCCCGGGGTGGGGGCGCGGGCACACGCGGGGCTCTGCCCGGTGCCGCGGCGGCCGCCACTGCAGCCCCCGGGCGCGCGGCCAGCGGAGTCCGCGGAACGTGCGGCGGGGATTCGCCCGCTCGCGGGGGTCTGGACGCCGCCGGACCGGGGGCGGGAGAAAGGGACGGCGCGCAGGGCGGAGTCACGGCGGCCCCGCCCCGCCCCGCCGACCCCTGCGGCAGGAGGTAAAGTGCGTAGAGGCCCGCGACAGAGCCCCTTGAGGTTTTCTGGAAACCGGCATCTTTAAAACAGGTTTCCCCGATCACTTACAGGTCAGTCCTCTGCTTATTCCGGAGGTTGGAGTTGTTTCCCTTGGGGGGAAAAGGTAAAGGATGGATGCAAATCATTGCATGGCGGGGGTTACGGGGCCGGGGGCGTAGGGGTGCGTGGGAGGGGCTTCCGGGGGGAGCTGGAAGGGGGACTTCTCCGGCCCCTTCTCTTTTCTGCCGTGGAAGGGCTTAGCTGCGAAGACGAGGGTACGATGACAGAGAGGGGTGACCGAGGAAGCCCTTTGGGATACTGCAACGGTTGTTGAGAATCCAGAAGCAAGATCCTTTGCGGATCACTTGACAGCCCCTCATCATATGCCGAATACGCTGGTTCGCTCCACGCCCACGGGACCCTCGGGTTTTACTTGGTCACAGTTTGTCTAGTAGAGGTAGTGGAGAAAAGGAACGGCCGAGAAAACACCAAAGCTTTGCATCAACCAGGCTAAATTTATTAGTCTTCCTACCAGGACTCTTCATTACAGCGTAGAAACTAGCTGCTTTTTGTGTCCTGAGGGCTACTTAGGACCGAACCTGGCGGGGGCATTTGGACGCGTGTTCCCGACGGAAATAGGCAAGACCCGGAGAAACTGTTGCGCTTAAGGTGGGCACGGGGACTTCATCCTGCTGGAGGTGAAAGGAGAAGCTGCTCTCAGTAACACACAGCGAGACACATCCCTAATGAAAACCATTCTTGAAACATCCCAGCCCTAGCCTTGACTTGGAGCTCTACCCCAAATGCACCAACACCAACGTATGTTTTCAGCTCAGAAAGAAAAATTCCACACAGAGCCTGGCAGATACTCTTGCAATCTGGCCTAGGTTTCCCTGAACGCGTTCAAACCCTGGCTTACCAGACAAGTGTACACTGTTCGGAGGTGGTTTTCCAAGATTGGGAGACTAAGGGGACATTCTTAGACCCACACGTGTTCAGTGCCACCTTAATGGTGAAGTGGAATTGCTAGGATCCTGGTTACAATGTACAATACAGACTGTGTATACACTTTTGCTTACAAAGCATTTTTCCCTTTATCATCTCATGTGAGCCTCACAACCACCTTTGTGAGGTGGTTGAACACCTATAATTCTTGTCTTCTCGGTAGGCAAACAGAGGTTCAGAAATGAGTATTTTGGCCAGGATCACTCAGTAGATGGTAGAAGCCAGATGGTGAAAGTCAGATCTCCTTAGGAGTTCATAGTGGCAAGATAAGGTTGCCGGTGAATCACTGCAGTCCTCATTTCTTGGAAATGTTGATTCACTTCCACCAAAAGCCTGAGAGCAAGAGAAAAGAATCTAGAACCTAAACATCATAGGAGGAAGTATAACACACAAGGGGAACAGACCCACTGGATTCCTTGGGGCAAATCATTCTTAGTTTAACGTGTGTTCCCCCAACTGTTCAAGTTTAAATTCTACTTTTTAGTTTTTCCTTATGCTCTGGAGCTCTACATTCTAAGGCATGATTTTTTTTTTTCAAGAGTGGTTATACCTCCTAGGATAAGGCAGAAATAGACAGTCACACAATGTCTTGACAGATGGATGGGAAATTCATCTTTCATTTCCAACTATTGGTCTTCTTACATTTCTCCTTGGGCAAAATGTAAGAAAAGTGATTTGGAACATAACTTGTACAGTGCATGGTATAGTTTCTTCTGGTCAATGTGGTTTCCTTGACAAAAGCCCAGGAATAGGTTTGCTCTTTAGGAATTATTGCTAATCCTAGGAGGAACTTAAGTTTGTTCAGTAATTGGCTTCACTGCCAAGTACTCAGGCAAGAACAGGACTGGCATTAGGAACCACTGTCTCACACACTATAAATTCCTATTCTTGTCAGCCTCCTGCTGGGATTGTAACAATGTAATTTAGTTTGGGGTACCCTTTAAGTTCACTTAGATATTTCTGTTGGTCCAGGACAAAAAACAAATCCACCTGCTTCAGAGTGTAGTTAAATTGAAGACACCATCTCCAGTGATGCATAAAACTAAATAACTACCCATTAATGAGCTCCCAAGTGACTGAGGAAATAAATTATTAATATTTAAAACTACCCTTTCTTCCCCATCACTCTGCCACCCCTGGCATTTTATGGAGGGTGAATACTGGGGAAGATTCTTGGATTTGCTGAGCAGGTTGATGAGAGGGAGTGCAGTTAGGAGAAACAGGGGTGCCAAATGTGCTTAGAGGGATAGATGGGCCTCTAGTGGGCTTCTGGAATGGGAAAGATTGGCTTGGGCTTGGCCTGTGGAGGGGAGAAGCAGAGAAGGTAATTGCAGGAGGGTATGCTCCTGAGAGAGAGGAAAAGAGGTGGTGGCAGCTGCCACAGGGAGGGAAATCTGAGAAAGATTTTCTAAAAGGATATTTAGGGAGCTTCACTGTGTAATGCAAACTTTCTTACATTATTTCCCTGTAAAATAACAACTTTAGCAAGAGATACATTCCTTTTCAATGCTTTTGGAGTTGATTTATGTTTTTATTAAAAGTGAAAACATTTTGAGGTTGGCCTTAGAGGGAAAGAAGGGCCGCCCACAAAATGCAGTTATTTATTAATTCATTTGTTCACAAATGCTTATAGAGCACCTACACTGTGCCAGGCATGAATCTAAGGGCTGACTGCTGTACGTCACCTACTGGGCATTCGTTACTTCATATAGATGTTCTCACAACAATCGATGAGGCAGGTATTATTTCATTTTAGAAAAGTCCAACCAGTGCCCTTTTTCCTTTAGCTCAGTAGTTCCCCAAGTTGGATTGAGACAGTGCAGAAGTTCGAAACCACCCCAGAAACTCTGATTCAATAGGTCTGGGGTGAGACACACTCAATCCTTATTTCGAATTCGCACCCTAGTTGATTTTGAAATAGTTGCTCTGAGCACTTTACTTCAGGAAATATTGCTTCAACTTGTCAAAAATGAATTTTCTTAAGGCTAGGTTGTCGCAAGGGATAAGTTGTGTGTGTATTTCTACAAAAGCCAGAGGACAGAAGTAGTAATAAACTAAACTTTCTAGAAAAATACAGGGAGAACAAAACTTAGGACAAGAGGGAATAGTTGTGCAGACATCTCTTTATATATGGATTTCCCCCTTAGAGATTACGTATTTGTGTATGTACGTGTCAAAAGCTAAACTAATTTTTACTTCTGCAGGTTTTGGACACTGTTACAGTAAGTATGGTGCCCCAGGTCCCCCTCAATCCTCCCCATATTGTACAGAACTGTACAGGAGGGTTCTTCAAGTTCTGCTCATGACTGTCTTACCCAAGAGGACAGGAAAGGCAAAGGACAATTTCCCTTTCCTGTTATGGATTTCTCCCTTTGACAGACTTAAAAGTCAGCCTATGTTTAAGGGTTTGATAAGGAATGTAAATTCAGAGATAACTTTGTAATGGTTAGCAGTCTCCTGAGAAATGTCTTTTTTTTTTTTTGCGGTACACAGGCCTCTCACTGTTGTGGCCTCTCCCGTTGCGGACCACAGGCTCCGGACGCGCAGGCTCAGTGGCCATGGCTCACGGGCCCAGCCGCTCCGCGGCACGTGGGATCTTCCCGGACCGGGGCATGAACCCGTGTCCCCTGCATCAGTAGGCAGACTCTCAACCACTGCGCCACCAGGGAAGCCCCTGAGAAATGCCTTGATTTCTATTCATCAAAGCCCAGATTCTCAAGTTAGACAAAGCAGTTGAACCAACAGTGATTAGGCCCACCCTTGGCTGGATCTTGAAGGGAAGTAAGTTGGTGAGGATCCCTAATATTGATACAACAGCTCTGGGGGAGATGGACCAATGAGGAGATGAATAGCAGCTGGCAGGGATGGCAATAGCACCAAAAAGACCAAGCCCTGATCACTGGGCCAAACGTCCATTGTTTGAATGATGTCCAGAGACCCACCCGTACTCCTGGTTCTCTGAAGGACAAGAAACCTGGGGTCCCAGTAGCTGAGCCATGGTCTAGCACAGTGGTATTCAGTATTCCTATTTTAGATGGGTCAAGAAAGACGTTAATGGACCAGCCTTCGGTTTAGTGGCAGAACCAGCAACAAAATCCAGATGCAGTGACTTCAGGGAAGAACCATTGCTATAAGCCTGTGTGGCACCCTTTTGAGTATCTTGGAGGTTAACTCCACTTTGGGTCTGGTATCCCGTAGCCCTGTGCTTTAGGGGAGCCTCACTCTGGCACCAGGGACGTGAATCCTGATTAGTTTTAAATCAGTCACCAGGCCAGGTTCTGTTGTAGGAGGGGATGGATGACATGATAATGGCCAACAAAATGTGTGTGTTTGTGTGTGGGGGGGTACTTTGCTTAGAATGCTTCTGGAAAAGGTTTTCTTTGCTCTTAAAAAGAGGATGAACAAGCAGTCGTTTCTCTTTTTAAAGACTTGTTGTGTGAGGATTTGATGCTTAGGCTCCCTGTGGCCATCTAGCCCCTCTAAGAAAACAAGACCAAGGACATCCAACACAATGAGGATGACAAAGTAGAAAAATGCAAAGAACTTATATTCTTTTTTTTTTTTGCGGTCCTCGGGCCTCTCACTGTTGTGGCCTCTCCCGTTGCAGAGCACAGGCTCCGGACGCGCAGGCTCAGCGGCCATGGCTCACGGGCCCAGCCGCTCCGCGGCATGTGGGATCTTCCCGGACCGGGGCACGAACCCGCGTCCCCTGCATCGGCAGGCGGACTCTCAACCACAGCGCCACCAGGGAAGCCAAGAACTTATATTCTTGATGATATTTTTGAGATCCTAAATTTACTCTGGAAGGTCCCTATATTGTGTCTTAGTTTTACACGATACTCATTTTCCTTATTGTTGAAACCACTTTTACTTTCATCTTCTGATACTTGCAGTCAAAAGCACCCAAAGTGACAACTCTGTCACTTGCTTCCCATGTGTTTTTCTGAGGTCTAGAAGCATACGAGGTAATTTGCAATGAAGCATGCTCTGTGGTTTGGGAGCAGACTGGACTTGATCCAAGAGCAATTTATTACCTGTTTGGGTAAGTCACGCTCAGCTTCATGTTCATCACCTGTAAAATGATAGTAATTATTTTATTTCACAGATTAATAGAATAAGGTGAGAGCATTTTGTACACCAATGTAAGTTCTTTTAATCACAAGATGCTTTTGAAAGAAGGTAAATGTAGAGAGGAGTCCAAGTTTGCTCCAGCGTCCAAATTTTGACACTCAATGTTTTCACCGTTTTGTCTTAACAACAGCATTACTGAAATAATGTCAGGGAACAGTTGGGAGCACAACTAGGATGAACAGGATTCTGATTGGCTCCCTCTGAGCTCAGCAGAAAGAGTATCATGATCAATGATCAGTGTCTCCCATGGGACAGATGTGGTGGTACCTGGGTACCTGGGGCACTTACATCACTCGTTTCCATACTATTTTGAGGCATTTTCAATTTAATTTTGAGGCATTTTAGATTTCACTTCTGCCTGCCAATTGGTTTTGGCCTAGTGGGTGGGGTAGCTGTATATAAACCTGTACAACTATCTTAATTGTTTAAACACAATTGAAACTTAAAATATTTATTTTGTTCTTGATGTAATTCTTTAAGTATAAAAGTTGGATACATTTACAAAATAGTCTTTCTTGAGTTTTGGATAACACCTATCTCAAAACTTGAAAATATAACCAAAAAACCTCACCAGCAGAAATATTATAAACATAGTTTTTATTCTTTTCTTACCTTCAAGGAAAAAGGCCTCATGCCACCAAAACATTTCTTTGAAACTCAGTAACTGAAGACAGAACTCGATAGCCTGGTGATTATTTTTCCAGACAACTGAATAATTTATATTGCTTTAAAAAAAATAACTAAGATCTATTTTTATTATTTCAGACCTTTTTAAAACAGCAATATCTCCCTCATTTTTTTCACAAAAATCTAAAATATCTCTAGTAGTCCTAAGTGTCTTGTACTTATATTTGTTCCAAGTGTTTGCTTCATTAAAAGTTTCCAGAAATAAGTGCACTTCTATAGAGAAGATAAAATTTAAATAAAGACAAGAGGAAATAATCATGGTTGTACCAAAACGGTTATTTTGAATGTTCTCAGTCTTAGCAATTCAAAGAGAGAGTGTGTTTGGTGGGCAGGGACCTCTCTACTGATTAAAAGCTCAATTCGTTTATTTGTAGATCATTGATAGATGGATAGCTGTTTCTCCTACCAGTAGATACTGATGGGTTGATTGTCTAAAGGTTTTCTACAATAAAGCACCAAAAATAAATGTACTTAAAAATGTTTTGAGATATACAGATTTATACAAAGGTAACAGGCATTTAAAAAAACAGAAAAAGTATGTTATTATAGAAATAAATGAAATCCTATCTTGAGCCTTAGCAACCAAAGAAAGTTTAGAATATTCCACACTTATTTTCCATTCAACTAATAGCTTATTAAATCACATATATATTCCATTCAGAAGAGGTTGACTTATAAGAAATTCCCTATTCTCAGATTGTACTATGCTTCAATAAATTTAAAGATTTAAAGCTATGTTAATAAGAAAAGCATAAAAGAAAAATAACATAACTTGCTTTAATATAAAGGTTTTTTTAATAAAAAAAGTCAAAGTCTACATTAAATCAGGAAATCAATAAATCTGAATTATACAAGCTTTCTATATACTTAGAAAAACCAAGAACACACAGTTTATAACAAAACTCTTTAATTCAAAATAGAGTCTAATTTAAAGAAAATGTCATTATGCTCAGTTGATTAGATAGGGTTTTGTCATTTAAATTAAATGGTTCACCTGAAATATGGGAAGTATATAATAGAGAAAATTCAATCTCAAGGGTACTTCGCAAATCATCTAGCTAATTTGCATCATGAATCAAATTCTTAGCTTCCAAAGGGCAGATACAGACTTCAATTGCTTCTAGATAGGCACTTAAGAAATGCTTTTGATGAGGAGGAAACCCCAAAGATTATGAATCACTCTATTAACTCCAGGGAAAAATGAGACTCTAAACAAAGTAAATTTTCCCTAACTGCCCTTCCACTGCCAAGAAACCATAACTGTTCCCAAGTTCTTCCTATTATTAAGAATGAAGGAGATGGAAACTAAAATGCTCTATTCTTATTCAATTAAAAGGTAAACTCAGCTCCTTTATATCAATCTCTCTCTCCAACTTGAATTAATGAATTTTTTTATACTAGAAGAGTTACCATATTAGAGCCAGAGAATGTTGCAATTTCCCCATATCTTACCCATTCACTATCACACTAGCAAAACATCCTTTTTTTAAATGGGGGGGGGGGTGTGTTTGAGAAAAATCTCATAAAACTAAACATAAGTTAAAGATTTTTTACAATTAGAGGCAGTTATAATTAGAAAAACCAGAGTTAGTCAAATTGAGATAACCCCAGGATTTTAATAGTTCTCTCTCCTAGATGAGAGATGATCCAAATAAGAAAAATGGAGATGAACTATTAGATGAACACATAACAAGTATCAAACAAATACTAGGAAAGAGTGGGGTGAGGGAAAGGGAAAGGAAGGAAAGGGAGGGAAGGGAAGGAGTGGGGAGGAAGGGAAGGGGAGAACAGGGCAGGAAAAAAACCTAGAATGACCTTATTAAAACACTGTGGAGTTCCCCAGCAAGCAGCGACATTTATAAAATCTTTTGTAGATTTGCATAATGATCCTATGCAGTTCTTCCCCACTAAGAAGAACATCCGTACAAATAAATTATCATTTTAGATTCTGATCACAGATCATTTGTAATAGTGATAACTGTTGTATCTAAAAAAATTCCACCAGTTAACAGTTAAGACAAACATTAGGCCATTCTTTGATAAAGTATTACTTCTCCACTACTACTGATGAAACCAAAACCTCAGAGAGTCATTTTAAAATTAAAATGTTGAGCTAGAAAAGACTATTCCATTCTTAGGGAAATACCCAAAGAATTTGCTGCTGACATCATCACGCCTATTCTCTAATCACAACCCACCGGCCTTCATTTACTTCCTTAATTCCATTTACATTAGCCACAGTGATGTAGCTAAACATGAACAATATTGCCCTTGAATGAGCTGGCCTCTATCAAAGATCTGAAGACAGCATTCCCACAGGACAGTAGAATTCTCCTCAGTTGTGAACATCCACTCTGTTCAGGATCTTTGGTACATTTGGAGTATAAGAAAATAATGGCACAATAATACAAGTACTATCAAAGGAAAAATTTTCATCAAAAGAAAGAAAAGTTAACCAGCCATGATATGTAACAACTTTCTAGAAAACCAAAGTAAATAGCTCTTTGTTCTCTACAAGTCCATTTACATGATCAGAAGTCTGACGTTTAAAAAAATAGTTTAATAAAAATACACTAGTTCTCTACAAGCAGCCCTCATGGTCATTTCTTAAATTCAACTCACCATAATCAAATTAAAATAATGCCATGTCCTCTTGTTAAAAAAGAAGTCCTCTTGTCACAAGAAAAGCAACTTTACATTTTATATAATACAGTACATCTCCCTATGAGTATACAGACTACGTATATAAAGGTCATCAGTATTTCTGAATGCAAAGTAAATATATTAGTGGAGTGCTTGAGTGAAGGTGTTAAAACTTCCTCATTATAAACTTGTCACTCCCTACTGTGGAGTTTGTGCAATAACATGATGATAAATTCTATTTTTTAAATAACCAGTGTATTTCCTTTTTAAAATGTCTTAAAACCATTACGGAATTTGTCTTCATATATATTCTGTACATGTCCAAACCAATAGGGCAAGTGTTCTAATGGCTTTTATTGATTATCTAGACCCATAAGGTTTGCAGTAAAATAGCAATACTGCAGTGTTACCTACAGGTTAGCCTATGTTGCTTTAAATGACATATGTTGCTCCTGAATTGATTAGAGGTGTTACAGTACAAAGCCACAGCACACACAGGCAGAATGGACCTTAATACGCATGTAGGCAGTGCAGTTAGAAAGGGATGTACATTTCTTTTATTCCAGTACCTTCATATAATAAAGTTAACAAAAATAATAAAATATTAAAAAAAAAAAAGCCAGCTGGCACTGCCAACCAATTCCTGTAGTAGTCTTAGAAATCCTAATCCTGTAGAATTTCCTCTTGTAGTCAGAAGCACCACCATCTTCGGGAGTATTTCAGTGTACTGTTATCTACGCCAAGCAAGCCTGGTGATGCAGCTACCTGAGTTCTCTGGGTTGTGAGCGAATGTGATCTTCATTCATAATTTCCCAGCTTTCATGTAGGTGGGGATAGAGCCACGCTGAGTCAACCCTTCAAACCTTTTATAGGTATAATTGAGAAAAACCCAGTCTTTGGATTTGTAGTCCGGTTCTGTGGTGTTTGGCACTAGGAAGATAGAAAAGTTAACGAAGAGCAAAGGGATTTCATTAATGAAAATGTCATCATCTTCAGAGACTTTTAATAGTGTTAATTGTGTTGTAGATTGTCCTACCTGGTTGTAAAATATCAGATTCAGGAAAGTCATCAAAATTTGATGTATCATCAATGCTTTTGATTTCTATAGGGATCGCTGCTGGCCTTTCCCTATAAAAAGGTATTGAGTAACCATGGTAAGTTTTCTTGAACTCAGTTTTCCAAAACATAATCCTGCCTGCAAATTCTGCATGCTGTTCTATAGATATTAGAAGAGCCAAGGAAATTTATTATGGATTTGAAAACACCTGTAGTTAAGTGGATTTCATAGATGAGTATAATTTTTTTATTAAAATATTATCATTTACTTGGAATTTTTATTTCTTTGTACCAAGACTTTCTCATGCTGTCTTTTTAAAGAGGAAAAATAAGAGTTAATGAAAGGGAAAGCAGAAAAGATTTTATTTAAAGACCTTTGTCATTATATAAAGTACCCTAGATATTGTGGGGACTGGATCCTACCTAATTAATTCAGGAATAGAATTCTTCTAGTAGAGGATCCGTAAATCAAGTCATTTAGGAAAATAAGGGGCTCAAAGAGTGAAGGGACTACACATTTGTGATGAAATCTGAATCCAAACACTTCTCAGTCATATAAATGTTAAGGGGATCAGGGACATTAGGTTAAAAAAATACTAAGTCATGAAAATACCTTCTTATCATGCTAAAAATAGTTAAAAGAATTTATCAATTTTTATTGCTTCTATTTTTTTAACAACTACTTATTGGATCTATTAGGTGATAAGTTTACAGAATTATGTAAGAGCATGTATCTATTTTCCCCAGAATTATTCTAACCTATTTATGCTTAATGTACTAACGTAATAAATTTACATTAGTTTAGTGTAAAGAAGCATAGACCCTGGTGCCCTGAGATCTAATCTCTTGTCATTACTTAGCAGGATGACCTTAGGTACTGCGACTGTTCCCTAATATAAAACCAGGAGACTGGACTGGTAGTCTCTAAGCATCCTTCCAACTGTAACAGGGGGGAATCATAGTTCTGCTCAATGAGGTGTTGTATAGACAGTATAATACAGTGTAGCAGGTAAGAGTCAGGACTCTAGAATCAAACTGCCTGGGTCTAGTTCTAGTTAGCAGTTCTAGCTAGATCATTCACTAGCTGAGGCACTGCAGGCAAATTAATTCTCTGTGACAGGTTTATTTTGAGGATAAGATGAGAAATGCATCTAAAGCACTTAGAACAGTGCTGGACATACAATAAATGATCCCCCCAAATTGGCTATAATCAGGTAGAGTGCCTAGCATATCACAGAAGCTCCAGTGAAGATCTCCAGTGAAGGGACACACAGACTGTCTTGAAGGTGAAAAGGGGCTGGCTAGGCAGGGCAAGGGCAGGGGCAGGGAGGTGAGGAGCATTTGCGTCAGAATGAAGAGCAAATGACAAAACCCTGGGGTGGGAGAAGTGGGAAAGACCATACAAGATGCAGCTTGTACAGATGAAGCAAGAGCCACATCCTACGATCCTGAAAAGCAGTTAAGGATCCTTAGTTTTATTCTAAGTGCAAAGAGAAGGAAGAAAACGGCACGATCAGACTTGTTTCTACACTGTTGCTGTCTGAGGAATAGACCAGAGCCACTGAAGGTGGTTTGGCCACAGACTGAATAAACGCCAATGCTCACAACGAACAACTGTAAGCAAATTCTTAAAAGTTACTTACATTATTTAACTTTCCCCACAATGTTCAAAAGAGGGACTGTATATTCTTACAAATTAATGAAGGAGACACAGTATGGTATATTAATTAGAGGACAAAAATGAGGGGTTATAGAGTCAAATGTAATTACATCTTTGTTGTGCCAACAGTCTCCGTCACGTAACTCTGAATATCAAGATCTAAACAGGGGCACAATATGTGCTTTTTCCTTGAAGTGGACATTAGATAAAATGAGTCATTTAGCTATAGCCACTATAGTCTCACTCATTTATATACTCCAGAGAACACTGATTTATCACATTATCACAGTGCTACTTCTTGTATTTAATCTAGCAGAATCAAAGAAAAATTAATCACCAAATCTAGTAGAAAAGTTTTTACTCAGACCTCTCCCACTCAAAGCCTATAAACATACCTGATGTGCCCCCAATCTACACCTTCAAAAAAAGGATGACTTTTTATTTCTTCTACTCCACTATTCCCAATTCTATTTTCAGAATCAATACAAAACCTGGAAAACGGAGACAGAGAAATTATCATATGCAGATTACATCTAAAGTAGTCTATTTGCATGATTTCAAACATTTCATCTTTTTTTCTGTTTACTGAAGTTAACTCTATTGTGGGAGATGTGGGAAAAAAAATAGAAATCATCTATAATTGCACTGCTCAGACATAACTACTATAAACACTGAAGCCATTTCCTTCTAGTCTTTTAATATAATTTTTAAAATATTGTGTTAATAAGTAGTTACCATTTTAGGACTATTTTTTTCACTTAGAACATTTCTCAAAGTCATTAAATATTTTTCTATAACTTCATTTTCTAAAATTTACACATGGAAACACTACAATTTATTTAGCCAGTTCACTATTGTTGAACATTTAGAAGGTTTTCAATTTTTCATTACTAAAAGCAATATCAAGATAACATACTGTACCTAAATCTTTACACACATCTGATTATCTGCATATGCGAAATTCCTAGAAGTAGCATTGCTGGCTCAAAGGTCATAGACAGTTGAAGATTTTGTATAATATGCTGCCAACTGGCTGTTCCCATGGGTTGCCCAATTTATATTCCTTCCAGCCATTTACAACAGAGGCTAAACACTTCCATCTTAGTTGAGAAACAGAGTGGAATCTTGTGCTTAGAAAAGGTTTCATATAGAGACTTTTGTGATATGAACTGCTACTAAGAATTTATTTTCCCTTTCTCTTTAGGGAATAGGGATATGGTCATTGTATTTTTTTTTTTTTTTTTTTGCGGTACGCGGGCCTCTCACTGTCGTGGCTTCTCCCCTTGCGGAGCACAGGCTCCAGACGTGCGGGCCCAGCGGCCATGGCTCACGGGCCCAGCCGCTCCGCGGCATGTGGGATCTTCCCAGACCGGGGCACGAACCCGTGTCCCCTGCATCGGCAGGCGGACTCTCAACCACTGCGCCACCAGGGAAGCCCAGGTCATTGTATTTTAACAGGAGTGACCTTTGAAATAATACAAGGCCTCTTCCCTCTTCTTAACTCTGACTTTTTTTCCTGCATCATTCCTTTTAAGAGTCTTCATTTTTAAAAAACACCTTTTCTTTACTGATGCCTTTGACTGTATAGATCAGTGATAGTCTTTTTCCTCCCACAAAGCTGAAACAGGCAATTTAGTCTTTTAGGTCCCTGTGAAGTTTTAAGATAACACAAACTCTTCTAGGGATTTAACTACTAACCTAAGAATTAAGTCCTTGGCTTTTTCAGATATAGGCACCTCTGGAGGAAATACCAGAGTTTCTTTCCAGTTCATCACTTTCCTATATGTTTCTTGAGGTGTTTCAGAGCAGAAAGGTGGATATCCTACGTATCAGAGAAAACAAGTTTCATGAGCTTTTGTGATCAAATATGCTACACCTATTACATGTGTGTCACAAAAAACAAAATAGCCCTGGGTGCTCTGCTTAACGATAAAAAATACCACCATTCAGCCATTTATAATAAAATTGCTAATAAGGTCAATAAAATAAAGGATTTAAAGCATTGCCCCGCTTTTACCTAAAAGGCCATGCAGACACAATTTTGATACACGGGAGTTCCAGTTAAATGCCCCCTTCCTGACAGAGGATCCCTGGAGAGCTCACTGATATTTATCAGTGTGTATTTAACATTGGCGGATGTCAGAAATCAGCTTAAAGAGTTCAGGTGTTTCAGCCCATAATATCTACAATATGTTCATCAGTGGCACTCAAGGAAATTTATATGGTATGAACATAAATGAATGATAAAACATACCTATTAGCATTTCATACATAATTACTCCCAAAGACCACCAGTCACACAATTTGTTGTACCCCGTCTGCATGAACACTTCTGGAGCAATGTAATCTGGTGTCCCCACTGTGGAATATGCCTGCAAAGGAACAGCTTGTCAAATCAGTGTTCTCAATATAGATTTCTTTAAAGATCCAAGTATGGCCCACTACTGGAAAAAACAATATATACAGAAGTTAATTTTTCATTTAATACTTGTTTTGCGTGTTTATCATGTATAAGGCTTGGTGATAGGCACTGAGTCAGACAATTTGTTATTTAAGACATGATTTCTGTCCCCCAAAGAGCTCAACAACGTTATTTATGTATTTAGCCCTAAATCCATTCCAAAAAGAATAAAAAGCTTGTGCCCAGTGAGCCTGGCTTCCCCACTCACTAGTAATGTGCTCTCAGGCAAGTTATTCAACCTTTCTGAGCCTCAGCTTCTGCTCACATAAAATTGGAGTAATAATACCTGCCCTAACAGAGTGGATACGAGGACGAAACAAGCGAAGGAATGTGTTTGTAAACTACAGCCTACTATAAAAACGTCACGTATTTTCATTATAAACTCATTTCCAGGGCACTGCTGATCCATTAGAAAGCAATGCCGTTTATGATTGGCATAGAGTGGGCAGGGGATACAGGTTCTAAAAGAATTTCCTGCCCCAAATACCAAGAGTCCCCTCTGTTTCTTCACTGGGAAACACTGATGTAAGTCACGATGGTCACAAGAATAATAAAACCTGCACATGAGTAATCAGTGTGAATATTCTGTAATCAGGGGGTACAGAATTCCCATCATAGCCTTAGGCGGTATTCATTTTTCCCTTTAAAAGTAGGAAATACTACAATTCTTTTCTCAATTGTAAAATCTGATCTAAAAGTGACACATTTAAAAGTAGAAGGAAGATTCTGTCATTAATGCATAGCTCAAAACATTTTAAAAAACTTATAAAAACACCAAAATGTTTTACAAGCACAAAGAGTTTACTTGGGCTAATGAGAGAATGAGCTCAATAATGCAAAGGTCATTTTATTTGCTTTGAGAGGGTATCAGACTCTTGCCTTTCAGTCTATTTACCTTCCTGAGGGACTGCTGAATGAGTTTCTCTTCATCACTTGGTTGAATTTAACAAATATTTAGAGTGTCGATATGTACCAGGCTGTTGTACAAGAAGTTAGGAAATTAAAGTCAAAAGGCACATTCCTAACCTTGACAATGTTCATGGACCTAGTTAAGAGGATAAAGGGAAAGAGGAAAAGGGGCAAATGATTCTAATATTTGCTGAGTAATGGAGGAGGAATCGTGTGGGGTTAAAAATAGACAGTGTCGTTCCACATTAAAGCAGTCATTAAGTTTATCTGCAGTAAAGTCTGCTTTCCAATTTTATTTTATCTATTTTATTGTAACACTGTTAACATGCCTAACTTTCTGTTTACTTTCTTTATGAAGTTCTTAGAAGCACACAATAACCTTACTTATGCTGATTGACATTTGTTGCATCAGGACAGGTAGGGAAAATGGAAGCATGAAAATCATACGGCATTTACTACAATTTACACTCATCTCGGTGAGTTTTATAGAGAATGCACTCGTAAATAGACAGATTAACTAACTATAGATATGCTTGGTAAAATATTCTGAAGTGAAATCATAAAGTAAAAATCAGCATTTTCCTTTACAGGCAGGGAAATGTTACCGAGAAACTAGGAAAACTCTATGATCCTGGAACAAGCTCTATCATTGCTATGAATGAAGTAAGAACTAATCATTGTGAAGCTCCAAATTACCAAGCAAATACCAAGTGAGAGTTTAGGACCAGGGCACAAACTTCTGCCTTCAACTCACCAGTTGTCTCCTGTTCTTCTTCCATGTTTCTGCTTTCCTCTTTGAGTTCATGTTCTGGAATGCTAATTTCAACAAGACAGAATTGTAATTACGAGGGAAAAACTCTTACCAGAAAACAAATTCACACATATCCATTGAAAATACGTTGGTTTAAGGGGTGAGGAGAAGGAGAGAAGCTTCAGTTCTCAACAGTCCTGCATTAACCAGCTGTACTACTTTAACCCCCAAAAATCAAACTTACAGAAGTCACTTGGTGGGTTGTGTGTAAGATTTCTGTAGAATTCAGTCCTATGAGCCTTCTTTAATCCCGTGCACAAACCAAAATCAGATAATTTTACGTGACCCTAAGGAAAAAAAGAAGAAAGACAAAACCTAGTAAAATCAATAGGTTTTATTAACTTAGAGACAAAAGCCTCATTAAAAACTCTTCTAAATGGGCTTCCCTGGTGGCGCAGTGGTTGAGAGTCCGCCTGCCGATGCAGGGGGCGCGGGTTCGTGCCCCGGTCCGGGAAGATCCCACATGCCGCGGAGGGGCTGGGCCCGTGAGCCACGGCTGCTGAGCCTGCGCGTCCGGAGCCTGTGCTCCGCAAGGGGAGAGGCCACAACAGTGAGAGGCCCGCGTACCGCAAAAAAAAAAAAACCAAAAAACCCCACAAACTCTTCTAAATGCAATCATAAAAATTCTTAGCTTAGAATTCATACAGGTGAAACGTAAAATTATCAATATTTGATGATGATTATTTTAAGGAGTAGAAAATGGAAGATGATAAAAAGACAGCCAGTTTTCCCTTGATGTCATTTCACTTCACAGCTCTCTCCTACTGTATCAGTCTATGAAATAATGTAGGTTAGCAATAATATAAATTGCAGTTGCCCATTTCCAATCACAAAATCACCTCTATTACTTCATAAAATAATCAGCAACCTAATAATTCACTTTATTCACATGCCTTGGCATCCAATAAGAGGTTGTCTGGTTTAATGTCCCGATGGATGAAACCCAACTGGTGGATCGCATCTATTGCCAGAACAGTCTCTGAAATGTAGAACTGTGTTTCCTCTTCCGTCAAAGTATCTTTCTTCATTAGCAATGTCATCATGTCACCTAATTAAATGAGAATAAGTACCATGTGTTAGAAATGCCTCAAAAAGGGGAATGCCTTATAAAAGATTTCTTTGTAATATACAACATATGCCTGATTTTTGCACTTTATGATCTACCCAGTGTACCTCCTACCATCTCTAGGGCCCAATAAAAAAAGTGTCACTGCATAAGGAAAAGTTTCATGACATTTAATGGTTTCAAGGTAGAAAGTATGTGAAATCAGATCAGGGCAGAGGTGATAAAGAAGTAATATCTACCACTCAACATCCAGAATAAGTGGCTGAGGAAAATATGTCAAAATGTGAGAATGAATCAGTGTAAGCACACCTGGAAATGGGATATATTCTTTCAAATTCAGGTTTCAAAAACACTCAGTACTCTCTGGGCCAACAAAAATAGGTCATCATCCCACCAAAAGGGTCATTTCTAGACATTTTTTTGTTTTCAAGAAATCTTGCTCTTTTACAAGGGGCAAAGAATAAACACTGGTGAATTTACAACTCAGAATTGACAGTTGTTGATACTTTTTCATGATGCTTCATGTCTTAAAAAAAAAAAAATACCATGCAGGCTCTTTGTCCTCCATTCCCATTCTATTCCCCTTTCCCTTTTTGCTGAGTAGCCATTATCATGGATTTGGTTTGGTGTGCATTCCTCCAGCTTATTTTTGAAGTATGTTTTCATATACATATATATTAATCTATGAATTTACCATCTTTTGTATGTTTTTAAAAATTACATAAGTAATATCAACTGTACATAATTCCACAGCTTGCCTTATTATTCTACTTTGTTTCTGAGATCCTACTGTTGAAATAGAGCTCCTGACTTTTCACTACTGTAAAACATTTCATCACACAATTATGCCACATTTTATTTATCGATTCTTCTACTGATGGACATTAATCTTGTGTCTAGCTTTTCACTATTATGACACTGCTGCAATGAGCATCCTCTTACAGGCCTCTTGCGCACGTGCATTTTCAGCTTTGCTGGTATCTCTGAACTGCTCTCTGGAAGGGTTAGAGATTCCTTCGCACAGATGAGAGGCCCATTTCCCACAGCCCCATCAGACTTTTGGTGTTTTTACTAATCAGATGAGTGTGAAATGGAATCTCATTCTTGTTTTAATTTGCATTTCCCTGAATATGGGTGAAGTTGAACATTTTCCTATCTATTTGTGGACTAACCAGAGTTTTCTTGTGTACACTGCCTACCATTTGCCCACTGGGTTGTTTGTCTTCTTCTTTAGTGACTTGTTCTTAACTCCAGACTTGTAAAGATCTAAATAAGTATATACAGTAAACACAGAATGATAATATTTAAAACGTGCCAACTTTATCGTTTCTTCAAAATAATCTGATTTGTGGTCCAAATTAGCATTATTGTGGGAGGAACTATTAGAAAATCATGACTGACTGTGTAAAACCTCAGAGCTAGGGATATAAAAGTAAATCTAATAAAAAAACTATAATTACATATAACAATGTGCTTGTGTCAGTCTGTCATTGCTATTGTTTGCTTTTACCTCCAGGGAGAAATTCCATGATTAGATAAAGGTTCCTCTTATCTTGAAAACTGTAAAACATCTTCACCACCCAGGCACCGTCTGCTTCTACTAAAATATCTCTTTCTGCTCGGATATGGGCCACCTGGAAGAATGTATTTTGAAAAAATAATTGTAACACATTACATATTTTCCAAGCTTACTTCTTAACAATTATCATATTCTCAGTAAATTTGGAGAAGCTCAGGAAATAGTTTATTTTAGCTGATATCATTAGGCCTGAAAAGGTGGGATCACAAGGGGAAGCTGAGGCCTTTGAAGTAGAAAAATGATTAGTCTAAAATTTTTCTAACCAGAATCTCCACCTAGCCAAGGATCTTGGCTTTGTCATGTAAATTTAGGGTCTGACTTTTAAAAGTTAAAAGTAGTAAGCAATGCCCTATAGATGGGTATGACAAAGTCTGGGTCCTTAGCAAACTATTTTTAACTCTTACTAGTCCAAAAAAGGGACTGACTTGGTCTTTAACCATTAGGTTGTTTTTCTAAGAAGGAGAAACATTTATAATAATTTTATATCATTTTGTTACAATGAACTTTTATAATATTTATAAACATCTACAGCAAATCATTATATAACTTTTTGGGATTTTGCTCCTTACTTCTGTCAGACACATAATTACTAGAGCTACTATTACATGAACAATAGACTGAAAAATTTTATAAACTGAGTGATTTGTGGGGTTGGTATAATCAACTTTCAGATGCTTTTCCACTGATATCGTTATACATTCTTTCTTCAAAGATTAATGATAGGATTTGACTTTATGCGTTTGCTATTTTCATTGTGCATCATTATGAACTCTTCTGACCTAAAGCACACAAGAACACAGATTTTGTAAACCTTTTCATGACAACAAAACATGATCTGCTTAAATTATCTGGGATTATTGTATTATGATCTGATACAGTAAATGCTCTGAGATCAAAATCAAAGCACAAGAATAAACGTTAAAAACTAAAAACTTGGGCTTCCCTGGTGGCGCAGGGGTTGAGAGTCCGCCTGCCAATGCAGGGGACACGGGTTCCTGCCCCGGTCCGGGAAGATCCCACATGCCGCGGAGCGGCTGGGCCCGTGAGCCATGGCCGCTGAGCCTGCGCGTCCGGAGCCTGTGCTCCGCAACGGGAGAGGCCACAGCAGTGAGAGGCCCGCGTACCGCAAAAAAAAAAAAAAAAAAAAAAAAAAAAATCTAAAAATTTGTTTTCTGGCATCAAAAACCTTAAAATCTCTCTGGACCTGTTTCATAAAGTGAAAAATGATACCAAAATTCTTACCTATTGCCCTTTACAAAGCATTTTAAGACGGTAAAGGAAAAACAAACTTTTGATGTTGCCTCTGTGGTTGTCAGGATAAACTTGGCATGATTATTTTTAAGTATCTTAAAGCCAGATTACAGGATATGTTTTCAAAAATGAGCTTATGTTTCTAAAGTATAGGAAGTATCATGCACAGTAATCCAGTACCACAATAGTGGGGAGAAAAGTTGCTACTTAATTTTGCAGAGTGGTTAGCATTCAAGTAAATGTGATAAAAACTTAAAATAATGACATATTAGAATTGAGTGGGGAAAAGGTTTTCTAAAATGAAATTCAATGGTGACAAAAGCAGATTAATTTATATAGGGGAAAAAACAACCCCAAAGTGCGAAACAGACTTGATGTTGGACTCCAGCGAGATCCTCCTGCAAAATATTCTAGACCAGGGCTGTCCAATAGAAATAAATGTAAGCCACGTACATCATTTTAAGTTTTCTAGTAGCCACACAAAAAGTAAAAAGAAATGGGTGAAATTATTTTTAACAATATAGTTTCTGTAACACCCATATATCTAAAATGTTGTAATTTCAGTATATAATCAATATAAAAATTGAGATATTTTACACTCTTTTTTTTTTTTTGCACCAAATCTTCAAAATTTGCTGAGCATTTTCCATTCACAGCACATCTCAATTCAGACTAGCTACACTGAAGTGCCTACTGGCCACGTGTGGCTACTGCTGCCTTTAACTGCTGCCTTTTGTTCTTCCTCTAAAACCCAACCCAGGACTAATCCCATATGGCTTAGTTAGAAGATTCCTGTTTATGTCCTCATCTCTGAGGATCAACATCTTGACACAGACACTTATTCCCATCATTGTCTGCAATTCTCTAACACAGCTCAGTATCTCGACCTTCCTTGTCTTCCGAACCGCTTCCCCCTGGAATCAGCCTGTGTTCAACAGAACCCCTGTCACCTCAGCTCTGTTCCTGTCACCTTCTCATCCTAACTGAAATCAGGCTGTCCATGGAGAGTCCCGTCTTCCTGCAGAGTGAGTTGTCAGGAATGACCTGCCTTCTCTCTCGTGTTTCTTGGTTTCCTGCTCATCCTAGCTGCTTCTGAACCACTGATACTCTCCTCATGCCCAGCTCCTCTGCGGGCATGCTGTCAGGCGCCGTAGCTGTCATCCTTCCTCCTGGTCAACCCCCTCAGTCATTCATGACTTCAGCTCGTGGCTCACCAGCTTCCTTTCCATCCTTTCTAGTCATGGGTGAATTTCAAGATCCATAAGGACGAACCACCAAATACCCCATCTGCACAGCTCCTGCATTCTCCCTCACCTCCAGTGATCTTTTCCTCCACTGCACCTCAGCCACCCATGGTAATCTTCTTGTCCTTTTCATAACCAATAACTGCCCTCCCTCTAAAATCTCCACTTTAAGGAACTCTGTTTCTGATCCCCACCTTTTATCCTCCCAGGTGTCTTATTCTTGTACTTCAATCTCCATTCCATGGACCCTACACCACTTTTTCTCTGTTACTCTCCTCAGAACCTCATTTCTTTCTCTACCCGGCCTTGGTTCCATCATTATAGTCACTCTTTTGCAAACAGCTTCAACTCCCTTGTCCTCCTCTCCCTCTGTTGTATTTGCCTGGCAAAATACCAACCCTAGTTAGGCCCAAATTTCTGCCTATTCTGTACCTGCCCCAGAGCAACTAAGTATTACCAGAGAAAAATCACCCAACGATACCAAGTGGTTTCACTTTACGTTCACGACTGAAAATCTCAAGGGACATTCAACTGCAAGTCTGCTTTCCCACACTTCAAGTCAATAGTTGTGACTGTTTCACAACTTCTCTCCGCTTACACCTCCAGCAAGCTACCTACCCCTCCTTTCCTCCTGCTGATGACTCCCTTATTTGCACTCAGGAGGAACCTGGCACGCCAGATCAACCACCCTGCGTTTGTTCCTACTTTCTCTGCTTTTCTTCCCTGTCGTAATGTCCCAGCTCCTATCGAAGATCAACTTCTCTGTCATCTGTGTACTCCCATAATTATCTGCCTTCTCTCTCCTGCATCTTCAATTTTTCTCTCTCTAATGGATTCTTCCAATCAGCAGTGCCTTAACAATAACAACAAAGAAACCAACATTCTTTACCAAACTGTTCTTTGTTCCGCTTTAAGTGAAAGACTTATCTATACTCACGTTCTCCACTTCTTGCTTCCCATTTTCTTTCCCACTATTCCACTTAGGCACTCCAATCCACTGGAGCTGTCCTTCCCAAGTTATTCAGAATCTCCAACAGTGACACCCAGTGGCCTGTCTTCCTCTTGCCCCCTCTCTTAGCAGCCTTCAACATACGTGACCATTCACCTCCTTTGAACGCTTCCTTCTGCTGGCTCCCGTAACACCATGTTCTCCTAGGGTCTCCCTTAACTGAGCAGATGTCCCCTCTTAGTCTCCTTTCCTGGATTCTCCTCTGCCTAGTGTTCCCTAAGGCCCTCTTGTCTTCGCTATATTTGTTCCCTAGGCAACTTCATCTGTCCCATTACTTTAAATACTATCAATCTATTGGTTACTTCTAAATTATATTTCTTTTTTTTAAATTTATTTATTTATTTATTTATTTATTTTTGGCTGCGTTGGGTCTTCCTTGCTGCGCGCAGGCTTTCTCTAGTTGTGGTGAGCGGGGGCTACTCTTCGTTGCAGTGTGCGGGCTTCTCATTGCGGTGGCTTCTCTTGTTGCGGAGCACGGACTCTAGGCGCACGGGCTTCAGTAGTTGTGGCTCGTGGGCTCTAGAGCGCAGCCTCAGTAGTTGTGGCGCTCGGGCTTAGTTGCTCCGTGGCATGTGGCATCTTCCTGGACCAGGGCTCGAACCCGTGTCCCCTGCATTGGCAGGCGGATTCTTAACCACTGTGCCACTGGGGAAGTCCCTAAATTATATTTCTAGTCAAACTTCTCCCCATATTCTAGCCAACTGTCAACATAATTATCTCTACTTGGATATCCAACAGGGAGCTCAAACTTAATATGCCACAAAGAGAACACTTGATTCCCAGTGTCACCAAACCTGTTCCTTCCTCAGTCTTTCTTACATTAGAAACTGACAGCATCAGGCATCCCATTCCCAAGTAAAACTCTAGGTATTATCCTTGATTCCTCCCTCCCTTTTCACTCCCCTTACCTCTCCTCTCACCGCCCCCCAACACAGAGTATGTCACAGAAAATCCTGCTGGCTCTTCCACGGAAACATAATCTGTTTGACTTTTTTCCTCTTTGCTGTTGTATAAGCCACAGTCACATCCTGGCTGGAATCGCTACACAGTCTCTCAAGTGTTCTCCCTGCTTCAACTCTTGTTTGTCCTTCCAGCAAGCAAAGGGATTGATTCATCTTTGTAAAACATCCATCAGACATGACGCTTCTCTGTTTAAGCAGAACATGGCTTCCCACTGCATTCGGAGTAAGACCCACATGGCCTGCAAAGCTGTGTGATCTGGTCCCTGCCTCCCTCTCCCCCTTCATCTCCACCACTCTTCCCCTCACTGAATTCAGCCACAGTGGCTTCTTGCCGTCTCTGAGCAGGCCAAGATTATGCTTGCCACAGGGCCTCTGCATTTGCACCCCGGATCTTTGTTCTACCAGATCCTTAGATCTCATACTTTCTAATTATTCAGTCTCTCATCAATATTCCCTTCTCCGAGAACCTTCCCTCATCTCATTCTTCCTCCTAAAGCCAGGTCATCTGCATCACTTTATCCTTTTGTAAAATCTATCTTCATACTACTCATCAGAAATGACTATTTCAAATAGCTGTCTGCCCTTTTTCCCCACGACTGTCAGTGAACAAGAATCAGGCTTCTCCTGTTAATCACTGTACTCCCAGAATGTAGAATAGTATTTGACACATCATAGGCACGTAATAAATACTTGTTGAATAAATGGAATAGAAATAAAGTGAAACAGTGCAGTGAAAATTAAAGTGGGCCATATTTAAATAAAAATCAACATCATACTGCTATAATAACAAAGTAAGCTGTAGGTGGGACTAGAGACTGAAATCAAGCATTAGGTGCAGAGAGGTACCATCTCTCTCTGTACCCTTGTTGAGTCCTTCACTAGCATATATATGTTCACTTAGAGTTCACCCAGACTGGAGATACAGGTGAATGCATGAAATAATACTACTGATGTTTTCAGATTTATGGCCGCCCCATAAACTGCATCAAGTCACAGGAAACGTGGAGAGAGCCCAGGAGTACAAAACTGGAGTGGTTACAGATTTTGGAAATATGTAAAATCAGCAAATTCTCAAGAGACTGGTTTGCTTATTTTATAGGTAACAGGGACTGAGAGAGCTGAGAACTGTCCTTTATTTTCACTGAATTCAGAGAAGAAGGTATTCTGTTACAGACTGAATGTTTTTGTCCCTCCTGAAAATTCCTACGGTGATGTGCTAACTCCCAGTGTGACTGGGTTTGGAGACGGGCCTCTAAGAAGGTACTGAAGGTTAGTGAGGTCGTAAGGGGCAGGGCTAGTGTTCTCGTATGAAGAGACCCCAGAGAGTCACTCTCCCCTCTCTGTGCACACACCAAGGAGAGGCTATGTGGGGACCTGGTGAGAAGGCGGCCGTCTGCAAGCCAGGAAGAGCGCTCTCACCAGCAACCAAACCCTGCTTGCTCTTGGACTTCCAGCCTCCAGAACTGTGAGAAAAGAAACTTCTGTTGTTTAAGCCATCCAGTCTGTGGTATTTTGTTAGACATGTAAATCAGATTATGAATTTGGAAGAAATCTGAACTATAAGAATTGAGAAACAACGAAGCAGGCTACCAAAAGTCTACAGATGATACAGTAAGATGTGTAGGTTTCTTTCTAGAAGTCCCAGTTTTAGCACTTGCTCTAACACCTAGTCAGTGGACACCCCTTTGGCTACGTGTGTTAGAGAGCTCATACCTGCTCTTTTTCAAGCATATCAGCTTTTCTCAATATCTTCATTGCATAGATATGGCCTGTATCTTTCTTCTGGACCAGCCGCACCTAGAATGTAAAAATTCATATCACAAATGTCAAACAATCACTACTATTTGTTTCGGAGTGAAAGGTAGGCTCCTTTAAAGAAAGCAGTGTTGTAGTTTGCTGTTGCTGGTGTTTTAGAAATTCTATTAAAATTAAGCTATTTTAATACACATTTTAATATATTACACTACTTTAATACATATTGAGCTATTTTAATACACATTCTGAACTATCTTAAGATGCACATGTTCAACAGCAGTGACTTAAAAAAGAAGCACACCTCTCCGAATGCTCCTCTTCCTATAACTTTCAGAGACTCAAAGTCATCCAAGCCAAGTCTGGTCCGCTTGAGCCGTAAGAACTCTGTTTCCTTGCGAGCATGTTGTGATCGGCGTAACTTTTTCTATTAAAAAAGGACAGTTTAAAAGGATGATTTTAAAATCAGATTATTTCAAAGGAAGCCTATAGTATTAAAAGATGAGATACATTATAATGAGGGTAATGTAGCTAAATATTATATACTGGTGCTATAACTTATTTACCAAAGTTGAATATTTATTAAGCGTGGAAAAAATAAAATAATCTGAAAAAAACAATTTTAAATTTTTAACAATTGATAAATCTTTATTCTTGAGGCAGACTCCATTAAATATTTCTTCTTAACTAGTTCACATATTCTTTCATTTTTATGCTAAAGTAATTCAAAAACAAAAATTAAACTTTAGGAAATGCTAATAGTATTCTGATATTGATTTTTTACCGTCAAGAAATCTACTTTGCTTCAATTCCCTAATTTCCAAGGTTGTTCTGTCACAACTACTGAGACTTCTGACACCGAAATAACACAACAGCAGTATTTCCATACAGATTTATTTATGGTAGAATTTATTCTTGGGCAGATTTTTAATAAAGTGCTTGAGACTTGTCACACAACTTCTTGAAAATATGAAATTGCAACAAAAAAAAATTACACAAAGTATCCTTTAAAATATCCAAGTCAAGAATTTCATAATTCATTCTCCAAAGATTACAAAAAATACTATTAATAAGAAACATTATGAAATACCTGAAGGTTACACTTGGAATGGGCATTTATTTAACTGTTCTAAACCTCATTTTTCCCCTCACCAAACAAAATTCTCTTTTTTTGACATAGAATTATGTCAAATTACCTCTCCTAGTAGAGGTCACATAGAATGGGTAACGAACAAAATCAGGGAAAAAATTAAACCCCGGTTCATCTTCAACTGAACCCTATCAAGCTTTCAGTGGTTCAGGTCTGAGGAGAAAATAAGTCAAAATGACTGAAACTGTTCAGAAACATTGCTCCTAAATGCAGTACAAGATATAACCACTGAGTAGTCCCTTCCTACCCCTGTGTACATCTGTTTCCAAAAGGGTAAGGTGAACTATTAATTAGAATTATGCAAGCATGGGCTTCCCTGGTGGCGCAGTGGTTAAGAATCCGCCTTACAATGCAGGGAAGACGGGTTCGAGCCCTGGTCCAGGAAGACCCCACATGCCGCGGAGCAGCTAAGCCCGTGCGCCACAACTACTGAGCCTAAGCTCTAGAGCCCGCTGAGGCACAACTACTGAGCCCACGTGCCACAACTACTGAAGCCCGCGCGCCTAGAGCCCATGCTCCGCAACAAGAGAAGCCACTGCAATGAGAAGCCTGCACACCGCAACAAAGAGTAGCTCTCGCTCGCCGCAACTAGAGAAAGCCCGCGCACAGCAACGAAGACCCAACGCAACCAAAAATAAATTAATTTATTTATTTTAAAAAAAAAAGAAAGAAATATGCAAGTATGTATCATTAATGCAACAGAATTCTGATACTTCTAACAAAGTTAATCTAAGAGGATAAAATTAGGAAATATGTCTTCAATCTAAATATCTTTAAACAGCTAAGTAAAGTCACATCAATGGTGAAAACAGTGAAGACCTCCTTTGTTTAAAAATGCCTTTTAAATAATAATGTTGAAAAATGAATTATTAGTAAAACAAAAGGAGAGCTCAAAAGTAGCTTTTCAACTATATATCTAATAAAAAAGGCCACATGGTGGCACTATACCACCATCTTTCAAAACAGCACAAGCCCTTTTTAAAATTACATAAATGAACAAATATAAGAATTTTGAAAGGCATTCTGGATTTATGACTTTATGGATTATAAAACAGTGTGTAGTTGGATGTAGTTCAGAAACTGGTCTAATCTGAATGGAAAAGATTGACCTCATCACACAGTTTCATAAATTATGCTCAAAATCGACAGACAAGAGAAACAGCCAAAGAAAATAATGTTTATTAGTATTTGATAGGTTGTGTAGTGCAGTAAGTAAATGATGTTTATGTAGTTTTGGGGACAGCTATTAAATGGCAAAAAGGAAGATCACAGTGTATGGAATATATAATCCTACAAAAAAGGGAAATCACCTACAACATTGTTATAGTACTTTAAAAAAAAAAAATCTATCCATGATATTAGAGTCAGTGTTGTAGTCCAGAGACAGCTGAAACAAGTTCACATTAAACTACAAAAAAAAAAAAAATCGATGAAAAATCATTGACACATCTGCTCACAACCTGTGTAGATTAAGTCACCTTGAAAAACGAATAACATTTTTGAGGTAATCACATTCTTTCCTCTCCAAAGACAACAACAAAAATCTGTGGACAAACTTAACAGCTCATGGCTCTCTTGCAGCTTAAGACTTGCCCAGTTTGGTTTTCCATTAGAGTAAATAATATTCCACGTTCGATGGGATTTTAAGTGAGATGAAACTAGAAGTACGCCATTTTCTTTTTTTTCTCCATTCCTTTTCAAATTGGCGTTCTTCAAACTCTCAATCTGTAGGGTGCTCGGTTTTTGTAGAAGACAGTGTACACAGAAGTTTTAAGATAAGAAAGGGGTCAGCTAAGAACTTCACCTCAGTATAAATGCTTTTTAAGGCCACGTTATATATGGTTGAGTTTTCACAAATTATTTCACAAATAACTTTCTATTACAGAATGGATTAAGGATGAATTTATTTTTATAAAACAATTTTACTTTGAAAAGACCCACCCCACACAAAGATAGTTCCAAAATACTGTACGTTAGATTGAGAGACCATGTCTATTTTATAGAATGTGACAGCCTGGGACCTAGTATGGGGCCTAACAAGAAGCATTTGTGGAATTCAAATACCTTTACCAAAAATTTTAGATGTTTTATAAATGGTTATAATGGGCCAATGAGCATTTTTAGGGGTAAAATCACCTCACATTTTCTACAAGTTATTTAAGGAGAAACAAAGAAAACAGCTCTAGATGTACTTAGTACTTCCTGGTGTGAACCAGAGATTACAAGCTGTACTCAACTCACAGATGCATTTGATTTGGGACCCCAAGTTGTTTTTTTTTGTTTTTTTTGTTTTGTTTTTTTTTGTGGTACGCGGGCCTCTCACTGTTGTGGCCTCTCCCGTTGCGGAGCACAGGCTCCGGACGCGCAGGCTCAGCGGCCATGGCTCACGGGCCCAGCCGCTGCGCGGCATGCGGGATCCTCCCGGCCCAGGGCATGAACCCGCGTCCCCTGCATCGGCAGGCGGACTCCCAACCACTGTGCCACCAGGGAAGCCCACCCCAAGTTGTCTTTAAATCACTCTAATGACTTGCCAATATTTAAAAAAGCGAGTGTTTTCACAAAACTCCAGATTTCCAGCTTCTCTTGAAAAATAGGAACTTGGCCTCACTGGGCCAACGGTGCAGCCCCCTTGGGTGGGCAGCAAGCAGCTCTGGGACCAGTCAGTCCCTATCAAGGCGCCAGTCACCGGGCGACAGGCATAATCGGGCTGGTGCTCTTGTTCTCTTTCAGTAAAGTGAAAAGTGGTATGTCTTTATCAAAAGATAAACTGTGAGGAGGGAATCTTTTACAACAAGGCAAAAAAAGAATCTATTTCTTCGTGGAAATGAAAAAAAAATGAGAGTTGAATATGCAAAGTATGTTAGATCAAAAGAATATAACCTAAGACGTCACTATGAAACAAGCGTGGCCAGCTTTTCTCATTCATGTTTACCTGCTTGGCCCTTGGACATCTGCTTTCATACAGTTGTTCATTATTAAAGTTCAATAGTCTTCATATATTCATTATTTTGTACATACCCCTTAACGATCATGTAAATTCTACCTATTTCTTTAAGATTCAAATCAATTGTTACTTCTTCCATGAAACGTTTTCTGATCCCCTGAATTAGGGGAAAAAAATCTCCATATTTTCAAAGTTTGCCACATTCTATCGTGTGTACATATTTTTACACACACACGTAATCTTTCCTTCCAATCTGTAAACTCTTCAGGGAGAGATCCATTGTCCATTTGTTCATTTATTCACCAAATATTTATTCTCGCCCTCTGACAGCCCTGGAGATGTAAGGAGTTTCTACTCTGGGAAGATGGTATTTTAAGGCTGCCACAGGGACAGGAACAGAGCTCTGTCCCAGTGGACATGATGCCTAAAGTGAGTGGAAAGAGTCTTGAAGAATAATGAGACTCAGGCAGGAGGAAGGAAGAGTTCCAAGCAGCAAAATAAAGCACGGGAAAAGGTCCACAGGCAAGAGCGTGGAAATGAAAGTAATTTGACATTGTTGGTCAGCCTGGCAGCAGGGTGACAAAAGATGAGGCTAGAGACAGGGAAGCAGAGGCCAAATCATAAAGGGCCTTGTACACCCATGTTAAAGAGTTAGCCTTATCCCAAGAGTACTTGGGAGCCAGTGAAGGGTATTAAGCAAAAGAGTGACATGGTCAAATCTGGTTTTTGACAGATAACCCTGGTTGAAGTGTGTAGAAAAACTGGGAGTGGGAATGTGGCTGAGAATGGAGGAAGAGAGACCAGTTGGGGGCAGTGATTCTTCAGGTGAAATACACGGTAGTTTAAACCACTGGGTTCATGGCACCAGACTAGTGAACTGGGTGGTTTTAAGAAATATTTAGGAAAAATGTAAGGAAATTTGGCAACTGATCAATTATTCTTGAAGCCCTCTTTTCTTATTCCTCACACTAGATACTATTCACTGAATATATATATGTTCTTGGAATTAAAAAAAAAAAAGCTGCCCCCTTTCAAAGATTTCCATCACAGCAACAAAGGAAGAAGCTCACGTTCAAATAGGAAACCCACATTATCTAAGTTATAAAATCATCTGATACCATTATAAGAAAAAGTCACTGGGGTTGCTTTCATACAGTAGTTTTTCCCCCTTTTATTGAGATATAATTGATATGTAACATTGTGTAAGTTTAAGGTATACAATGTGATGATTTTGTTTTTTTCTTTTTTGGCCATGCCGCTCGGCTTGGGCTTGCGGGATCTTAGTTCCCCTGACCAGGGATCGAACCCGGACCCCCTGCAGTGGAAGTGTGGTGTCCTAACCACTGGACCACCAGGGAAGTCCCTACAATGTGATGATCTGATACAGGTATATACTGTACCTTGTGAAATGATGACCACAATAAAGTTAGTTAACACATCCATTACCTCACATAACTATTTTTTTTTGTAGTGAGAGCGTTTAAGATTTAGCAACTTTCAATTATATAAGAGAGTACTGTTAACTAGAGTCATAGTAATTATAGCTTACATACCTCTTCATCTGCTAATCCTTCTTCTTCCATAGCCACTTCTAATTTCTTCTGCCTTTTCAAAAAAAATTATTTAAATTTTAATATGTACCTAAGTATTCCCACTTAAGAAATGTACATTTATTTTTTCAAGTTTACACTCAGTTTGCCATGCTAAAAAAATCTTTCAAGTTGAATCAAAATAATCACTAAGAATAGTGACTAATATCTATAAACATATATGCACATGTAAATATTTCTTTCTCAAAATATAAATACAGTCCAGAATTAGCTGCCTCATACTAGCCAAATGAATAATTTACTTCTAAAGCTGCCTAAATGAATCGTTAGCAAAGGTGACTCATGTTCTGATACAGAAAACTCTGTTATCTAGTGTTCAAATCTCCAAAATCATTAACATTTATCAGAGTTTATACTAGATGTATAAAAAGGTAACTACAGTGACTAAAAGTAAAAATTTTTAAGGTGGACATCCCTGTGCTCGAACCTCGGTTTTAACGCTTATTAGCTAAAGGAGCTTGTCTAAGTGCTTCACTTAAACACTAAACTTGATTTTCCTAATTAATCACAGAAAGATGTTCAGTGCAATTAAGTGTATTTTATTCTAATTCTTGGAAAATTGGAAAGTCATATACGTACATTAAAAAATAACCCATTAACTACCAGAACATTTGCTTTTCTAGGTATAGCCAAGTTCAGTTCTTCAATATTTTAAAATGCACCCTTAAAGTTACTTAAGCTACAGGTGAGGGGGGTGATGGATGAAATAACTAGTAACCAGAGAGATAGCTGTGGTACACATTTTGCAACTCATTTCCAAGTGACTATTAGTATTTTATTTCCATGGCATTGCTCTTTTTCCTAAAGATAAACCTGGGAGAGCTCGTCCTAATTAGTTTTGGAGCGTCTCAGATAAAGACTAACTTTCAAGGATTTATCCAAATGGGTATGAGGGCTGAGGATTGAAACCATCATACAAATCTTTTGGCATTTGTTGTTTATGACAATATGTCCAAAGATAAGCTCTTTCCTAAACCACTGTTAAGATCCTTTTTATTTCTTATGGAAAATTCATAACAAAAATACCTAAAGCCTGTTCATAAATCAGCACCTAAAAGTATATCCTCCACTGACTTTCTCAATTCTAGTAATAAGCACCTACCCTGATGCTAATCACACTGATTTTTATCTTTTTTTACACATTATTCACCCAAGCCCAACCCTTCCAATGGACTAAGTTCCTAATGCTGGATTCTGTCCCTGCCATCAGGCACCTCCAGGTGCCACAGAGCTGCTTGTTGAATGATTTGAGTTTTCTTCTCTGCAGGAAGAATCCAAAGAGTAAGAGGACCATTAACCCAGGAGGACTATCAATATACGAACAACTTTATCCCTACTGTCCCCTTTCCTCAGTCCTTGCTAAAGCTAATATTTCAGTAAATTATCCCTCCTTCTAGGGAGACATGCAATAACTTCTATCCATTTCCATACCTAAACGAGAAGACCCAAGGACTTCTCTTGTACCTTTCTAAAAAATAGCTTTCCTGCTAAAATGACCTTATGCTTTGTTCTGATTGGTACTTTATTTGACTTATGCATTTATCCAGTTAATTAAGCCTTAAAAATTCATCACATGTTTCTTAAAGTATTAGCTTCTAGAAAATAGCTGACTATTTAATTTGACTTCCATGGCACCACCATGCTTTTTTTTTTTAATAACAGTAGATACTTTTATTCCTATTTTCCTTTGTCTGGGAACAGAGAGCAAAACTGAATTATTTTAAGGTTTCAGCAATAAAAGACAATGAACCTTTAAAATTCTGATGAATAACTTGAGTGACTGTCGAAAAAATACAGGTCTTTCCCTCCTTGGTTCTCTTTTACTTTATTCAGTCTCCCTTGATGATCTGCTCACTTCCAGAGACTTCCATTGCATTTACAATTAGTATAATTTCTTACATGTTTGGATTTATTTCTAACTTATGGTGTGGTTTCTACTTGTGCCTGCCTTTTGGTATTTCAGTTTTTCCTTTTCCCTTGGCTTCTTCTGAACTTATTTTTCCCCCATCCATTTTTTTCCCTTCTATTAGTTTGAAAGTTACAAACTCTATTTTTATTCTTTTAGTGGCTACCCTAGAAATTACATGTACACTTAATTTGTCAAAGCCTTAAATTAACCAATCTTTACCCCTTTCTGTGTTGTATCCCTATCCTTAGAGACACACTGATCTCTAAGGACAATTTAATACACTTACTTCCCTCCTGACTGACAGCCTGCTGCAGGAAAATGTATATTTTTTAATACATGTGACATCATTATTGTTGATGTTTCTTACACATTAGCCACATATTTACATTTAGATCTTCTGAATGCGATCACTTTCCTTCTGCCTAAGTTGAATCTTTTGGAATTTCTGCTGATGGCAATCTCTTAGTTCTCTTTCCTCTCTTCCTTTAGGAAATTTGATCAAAGATACGTTTGCTCTCCTCACTATTCTGCACGTTTCTTAGCTCTCTTTTATATTTCCTTTCTCTAAGTTGACTTCCGAATAGTTACTTAAGTTTCATTTTCTAGTTCTAATTCTCTCCCCAGCCACGTCTAATCTGTAGTTGGACCTGCCCAAAATTATGTTCAAAACCAGATTCTTCCCCTCGAGTTCTGTTTCACTAAGTTGTACCACTTTCTGGTTGCCCAGGTGTGAAATTTCAGAGCCAGCGTGGACTACTTTCGCTCACATTCCATATTTGGGTAGTTGCCGTGTTTTTTCTGTCTTTCTCACTCAGTTCTTCCCTGTTGTTGTCATAATCCTAAAGCAAGCCTCCCTTCCACTGGCCTGGACTACAGTGCTAGCCTTTCCTGTTTCTGATCCCTCCTCCCACAGTCCACTCTGTACATCACAACTAAAGTAATCTTCCAGAGAAACACCTGTGATCATTTAAATCTGTTCAAAAGTTTTCCAGGCTCTTTACTACCAGGAAAATAGCTCCATTACAAAGCATCCAAGGCTCTCAGGAAACGGTATAAAAATCCAGCTTGAGTTAAACTGGACAGTGCCTGACCTGGCAGTAAAGGTGCTTTCTTCTGTCTCTGATATCCTTCCTCCTGCTCCTTAACCTCTTTCTTCTCCCTTTTATGTATATATAAATAGTACTCTTCCTTAGGAGCTCTGTTTAAATGCCACCACCATTTATGAAGCCTTCCCAGTTGCCTTAGTCAAAAACAATCTCCCCCTTCTTTGCCCTTCTCAAAGGGCATACTTTTCACCCTTTCATGTAATATTCATGTGCATTATCTCCCTTACTATAAGTTTCCTGAAGGCAAAATAACGTCATTCATTCTTTTTATAATTCTCCCATTTCCACTGATATACACACAACACTACAGAAGTTTCTGGATTAAAGGCAGTCATTAAGTAGCCCTCTAAAAGAGAGTATATAAAAAAAGAAAGTATAAAGATATACCATAATTTCATGGTTAGAAACGTTTTGTTTAAAACATCAATTGACATGTGATATAAGTATATGGGTGCCCAGGACAGGACACTATTCTGTGAAAATAAAACAAGGAACCAGGTATACTGTCAGCATACAGGGACCCACAATATTTATATTATTCATGGACAACATGCTTACACCCCACTTGCGGTATAACAGCTTATTTAACTACACGGAAAATTTTGACCAGCCTTTACTATACCTGGTTTCTCTCTCTTCATGCTGTAAAATGAGGTTGCTGTAAAAATTCTCCAGCGTGAGCTTGGCCACAGTCACTCTTTCCCGGGTATGGTTGCTCATAGGAAAGGTGGTTGTGGTCCCTGCCGTCATTGCCATAGTAACAGAAACTAGAACAACACAGAGACACAAATTACTCAATAGAAAGACAACTTTCTATCCCTTTTAACAAACTCTAGAAATGGTTTCATTTCTACTAGTCAACAACATTTTACCCTAACAGTTAAGACGTTCAAATGAAACTCAAATCCCTGTAGGAACCAGGCAGGAAACAAAAATGTATGAATCAAGCCAGGTGACAACATGGAAGTTTTATGGCTTTTCCTGAACAATGTTTGTCTACTTAAAGCCAACTTTTAAAAACCACTGAGCCAGCCAAACAAAGTGCTGGTTTAAAGAAGATAATGTGGGGACTTCCTTGGCGGTCCAGTGGTTAAGACTCCGCATTTCCACTGTAGGGGGCACGGGTTCGATCCCTAGTCGGGAACTAAGATCCCACATGCCACATGGTGTGGCCAAAAAAAGAAAAAAAAAAAAAGATAATGTGGACAATTAGACAAGATAAGGAATGTAAGACTGAACTCTGGTGGCTGCTATAGGTGGGCACTGACTCTAAGAGACTTGCCTACCATAGTCCACATCTAGACCCCAAAAAAAAGCCCACAAAAAACAAACAAACAAAAAACCTAGAATGGTTCCATATATTAAAGATGTTTTTGCTTATCTGGACGGGAATCATAACAGACTATCTTAGAGGAGATCCAGATTGCCAGGGTGACCATCCAACATTGCATTCTTAGCCGAAAAGTATTCTTCCAAATCTGCCACCTATTTCCCAACACCTACCTCTCCTTAACTACATAAAGACACAGAGCCCTGGATATCGACCTCAACTGGGATAGTGGAATGAACCAAAGACCTTTTTTGTTCTTCATGTGAAACAAGTCAAATACAGGTTGAAAGTAAACAGTTTAACTATGGCAAACTCCCAGTTCCACTGTTGTCTTAGTGGGTTTATACCTCCATTTACTGCTTCAGCCTCATTATGTCGATTACTTTAACATCATAAACTTGTTCCTCTGCTGACTACTATAAATCTTTTCTTTTTTTTTGCGGTACGCGGGCCTCTCACTGCTGTGGCCTCTCCCGTTGCGGAGCACAGGCTCCAGACGCGCAGGCTCAGCGGCCATGGCTCACGGGCCCAGCCGCTCCGCGGCATGTGGGATCTTCCCGGATCAGGGCACAAACCCGTGTCCCCTGCATCGGCAGGCGGACTCCCAACCACTGTGCCACCAGGGAAGCCCCTATACATCTTTTTATAACAAGAAGCTGATGACATTACTTGTTTAAATTGTTCATGGCACGTACAGCAAGTCAAATTAGCTTAGCAAGATAAACAAAGACAACCCACAAACGCGGAGTGCTGGTATCTAACAGAAACTTGAGAGTTTATTCATTAATTTTCCCCTTTTCTTGCCTGAGGATTTAAGGCAGTGGCACTCCTAGGCATGACTGCATTTCTTCCTCACAGAAGCCTGGTAAAGAAAGGAAGTGAAGCTTGGACAAGTCACACGGCTGGTGAGCTGCAGAGTCCAACCCCACCCAAGTGCTATCTCCAACTTGCCTTTCTGGCCTTATCTGCTGCCCTTCCTCACCACTCACTCTTCTCCCAACATACTTGGCCCTTTCATGCCTCCAAGCCCTCACAGGACCTATTCCTGAACCAGTTACGTCCTACACTCTATTTGCAGGCATCCTGCTGGTCCTTTACAGCCCAGTTTGTCTGAAGCCTAACTGCGGTGACTTCTCTAAGGTTCCCTGCCAGAAGAGACATCGATGGACCAGAAGGGGCCAAACGGCATTCTTTCGAGCGCGCCCTCTACCATTTGTAACAAATACTCCCAGGACCGGTGCTGAGCACTTCACCTGCCTGTCCCCCTAAACTAGGAATACCTCTGGGCAAGAACTTTTTCTGAATCATTTTTGAGCGTGCACCTTGATAGCACCGTATTGGACACACAGGAGGCATTAATGAGTGAAGGAGTCCACCTATCAAATGGCAGGGGGAGGGGGCGGTGTGGGAGGAGCGTTGAAAAAATTAGCAAAAACTGCCTATAAAGGTTGGCAACTGTGGAAAACGAAACTTACTGAACCTTGGAGTCAGATATTCAGAGATCTAATCCAGGTCCTGCTGCTAACTGATCACATGGTCTTATTCAAATCACCAGAACGCTCTGAACTCAAGTCACTTTCCGGCCCAGACAGGAATTACGGCACTTGCTCTGCCTCGTTCACAGGCCTACTCTAAGGCCATCTGAGATAATATAACGTAGAAATTATACAAATGTAAGACATTATTTTAGGCATCTAGTTTAATTTTTTTAATGTGCTTTAATGGTAGTGAGCATTATTTTTTAAACAGTAATAAAAATAAGCTCAAGAATTCTTCTGGCCAAGTGATTTTCAAGCACTAAGCTTGGAATGCTACCTAAGGCAATGCTGCCATACCATCTCTGGAAATCTCACCTGGGTTCGTGTTTTATGTTTCAGGATCACATGCAGAAAAGTCAAAGAAAGGAAAAGAGGGAATGGGATTGTATATAGCAAACATCCCAAATCGTGTTTGCTAATTGGGATTTGGGGATTTGGTGAGGAGAGGGGAGCTGGGAAGATGGACTAGAGGTGGAGGAATTCAAATAAATTTAGGAAATCCAGATTATACAAAGTTTCTTACTGCAAGACTTTCTGGCATCATTAATATGTTAATATGTATCCTGAATCCTCAAAAGAGGGTTGGGTATACATTTGCAGTAGTATTCTAGGGAGCCTCTTAGGCATATAAAATTTAAATTTATAGATAGTTATCTTTAAACACTGGTTAAAAAGTGCCTGCTACTCTTTTTCAATATCTGGGGGAGGGAGACTTAGAAACTCCAACAAAGAGTAATTAATACCTAGAAATTTTAGGGCTTCCCTGGTGGCGCAGTGGTTGAGAATCTGCCTGCCAATGCAGGGGACACGGGTTCGAGCCCTGGTCTGGGAAGATCCCACATGCCGCGGAGCAACTAGGCCCGTGAGCCACAGCTACTGAGCCTGCGCGTCTGGAGCCTGTGCTCCGCAACAAGAGAGGCCGCGATAGTGAGAGGCCCGCACACCGCGATGAAGAGTGGCCCCTGCTTGCCACAACTAGAGAAAGTCCTCGCACAGAAACGAAGACCCAACGCAGCCAAAAATAAATAAATAAATAATAAAAATAAAGGAATTCCCTTAAAAAAACAAAACAAACAAACAAAAAAATACCTAGAAATCTTAGAGTGCTTTCTGATTTGTCCAGAGTATCTGTAGCTGATAGAGAATTTTCAGATTGGTTTGCCAATTTGCAGGAGGAAAAAAGGTCAAGACCCAACTATAGTGGTCTATAGTTTCCTTTCAAAAAGTGAATGATGCAAAGACTAACAAACAAAATCATGCCCCTTGAAAAAAAGCACAGAGAAATAACACATCAGTAATATTTGTAGAAGTTGGAAAGAAAGATGTATGATGAACTCGGGGTGTGGCCTTGGAAGGCAGCTGACACGCTGCTCTGCTCTGTCTGGCAAGAAGCAAGGTCTGGCCTTCAGCTGCCAGCGTCCCAGGACAAGGGAATTCTGGAAGCTCCTTTATCCTTGCCAAGTTCACAAGAGACTGATACACAAGACATAATGGCAATTTGCTGATTCACACAATGAGAAACTGAGGAACACGAAACAGATACTTGTATCTCTGGGCAAATGTGCTCCGTCCTTGTGGACTAGCTGAATGTACAGACTGAAGAAGACTGCTTGGTAAGCATGGCATCAAAACAGAGAACTGTTATGCAATTTAACTGTTTAATGGCATAAGGATAAGGTGGAATCTTAAAAAAAAAAAAGATCGATTGCTATCCTGCCCAGGACACCTCTGCCCACTTCAAAGTGGCTAGAGGAGATGGCCAATATTAAGCCCTGCTACTAACTGGGCTTTCCCAGATGATGCAAAATTGGGGGGGCTAGCAGTGGGCAGAAATATTACTGAGAAAAACTTTGGGGGAAATTTTTGTGAAACATAAAAAAGTTAGGGAATTGAAAACAATTCCAAACTACAGAAATTGTTTGCATTAACAGTACAGAAATAAATATGAAATTGTTTTAGATAAAGATTTTTGAACCTGAGGTCTTTATAAAAGAGGGGTAAAGAGAAGATCAGGTTTCTCCATTATAAAGACGTAATGAGTTTATAACTCCAAGGTTCAGAAGTGGATATCGAGTAATGAAAAACAACTTCCAAACACTGTACAATTTAACCATCATCACTATGGTCTTTCCATTCTAGTTATACATACATGCAAGTGTGCAAGCCCTGTTTAAAAACCAAATCAGAGCAAAACCTGTGTCTATTCATCTTTGTAACGAAAGTATTACAGCACCTGGCAAAGTGCTGAGCACACAGTCGGCATTCTGTAAACGACGGTGAGTAACTGAACTCAAGTTTAATGTATTTTAAATTATATATGTCCCATATATAATAATTTCCTTTGGATTAAAAACTACAGAATTACTTACTGTTATGTTAAGCTTCAGAGAGACAAATCCTACTTGAGAGATACAACTACAGTAAAAGCCAAAAATCCCACCCTTGGTCTTGACTGAATAACATCTTTTAGAGATTAGCTTAAAAAAACAAGAAAAAATTATTACTCTCCAACCAGACACAAGTAGGCTTTATAAAATTCAAATTAAACATAACTAAGAACAGAAGTGACCAAATTATTAAAAAGAATGATCTGGATGACTGGCACTTATTATACTGCAGATTTATTCCTCTAACGGATTTCACACTGTTCTTTGTCTTTTACTAAAGCCCTTTCTTTAGCCAGAAAAAGAACAGGATACAATTTGCAAGTCTAGAATTCCTGGACTGATAAAAACAACACTAGGTGCCCTTGGATTTCCTGTTCATGTGTTTTCTCCAGACTCCCCTGTTCATTAATGGAGACTCTACCAATCGTTGAGTCCAGCATTCTTTCGTGTTTATCAAGCCTGGGGAAAGGAGATAACAAATCTGGCGCTCAGGCCATCTATAAATACACGTAGTGTCTCCAGCATTTGCCATCACACTTCTAAAACAGGAAAACAGAGCTGCTTTACCTGACTGGTAAAACAATACTTAACCGATGATTTCACCTTAGCTTCCTCATACTATATTTCAGAGTATCATTAATGCCTTGGTGTATAAAAATTTTCCTAGATTCATCATTAGTTGCCACCACAGTGTCCTAGGCTGCAACAGGTCCACAGTTGGACACTGCGTCCGCTGGGTCCCTAATGATAACAGAGCAGCCACAGCTTCTTTCCTCTACGAGGTACGATCCGAAGAGCAAGAAACTCACAGTCGGGTGAGAGTTCAAGTCCCAGCACTAACTTTTACTAGTTGTATTATTTCCAACCAACATTTACTGCAGATACACACTACCTTCCAGCACTGCACAAAGTACTAAGAATGATAAAATACAATCCCTGCCCTTAGGGAGTTCACAATCCTATGCGGACACAAGGGAAACTCAAGGAAAAGTGTAGTCAGAGGTTTAAGAGAGGAGGAGATGCCTGAATTGAATCTTGGTGGTGGGTTGGGAAGGATAAGAGTTCACAAGTCAGACGGCCAGGGCAGAAGAGGAAGAAGTGAAAGGGCATGAAATCAACTGACACACTTGAGTGTAGAGAAGGGCTTGAGTATACATTTGGTGAAACAGCCAAAGATGAAGGTGGAAAGTCAGTTAGGAATCATGATAAAATATACCTTTTATGCCATGTTAAAAAATTATCCTGAGTATAAATGGGGGTCATTTAAGGCTTTTAATTAAGTGAAGAACTAATAGCCAATAAAGAACATTAATTGAGTGCGTACCCCAGTGCAAGAACTTTCCTAAAAATGTTACATGTTTTAATACTTTTAATCCGCCTAACCACCCCTAAAATTCTATCTGATTGGCACTTCAGATAGATTATGCTAGCAAAGGGAAGACGGCAAGAAGCCTGGGAGTAGACTAGACTAGAGGAGTGTAAATCAGGTTAGGGGACTCAGTAATAAACACTCAGGGGTTACAAACTGGTGGCCTGCAGCCATGTTTTGTGTGACTTGCACTATGATTCAGACATTAGAAGATTTCACGTAAAAATCCAGATTTCTGGTTCCCCTCCAAAAATCAAGTCTGTCAAATTTGAACCCATATTCCTGCCTGCAAATAGGCAGCAAGGACAGAAGAAGCAGGCCCCTTGCAAGCCCGCATCCCGCCAGAGTCCGCCAACTTTCTTCCCTCAGGCCCAGCCTCCTTCACTCCTTGCATTACCTGCCTGCTTCCGTTAGCATTTGAGATTCCAATCCTGGTTTAGTGCAGAATAATAAGGGCCCAGTTTCACATAGCAGCAGAAGAGATTAAAAGAAGGGCTCAGATACACAACTGAAAACACTGAAATCTATAATTCAATTTCAGATTTGGATGACTGGGTGAATGTTGATATCATTAGTAAGAATAGGAAGTATAAGAAGAGCTAACAGTGGGGAAAGAAAATAAGTTCAAGGCTGATCCTGAGTTATTTCACCAGACACAGGATCCATGTCTCTAAAATGGATATAAACCATGCCAGCCTTACAGAGTGGATGTGATGCTCCAATGATGGCAGAGCACAGTGACGAAGGCCCAGAGCGCTAGGTCTGAATCTTGGCTCAGACACTCACTGGCTGTGTGAGTTTAGGCAAATTACTTAAACTTTCTGTGCTTCAGTTTCCTGTTGACTAAAATAAAGATAATGATGGCCAACTTGTGTACATGCTTATTATGTTAATGCAAGACTTACAAGAATTATGGAAGTTAATATTTATAAAGGACTTAGAACGGTGCCTAGCACAGAGCAATGTCATGTGTTTGATAAATCAATATATAAATGAGAAAATATATTAAACACATCTGGCTCATGTTAAATGCACAGAAATGATGAATTTTCTTCCCTTCCTTACCCAATCCTCCTGCTCATTCTTCCTTCCTTGAGCTGCTATCCTAGTAAGTTAGTTTGTAAATTTATTCTCTCGTGGATATTCTCTATCTCTTCTAGTCTTCAAACCTACTCGATTTGAAAATTTAGAGTGCTTTTAGTGGAGAAAGAAATGTATCAAAAAGTACTTATCAGTTTTCTAAATAGAAAGACGTGAAGTACAAAAAAACAACAACAAAAGCTTTCGGTAGAAGTCTTACTAGAAGTTAGTGGTGATTTGGGGCTATGACTAGGACAGGAGAAGGTGTTCCAGAGAAAAACTAATCACTCCTCTTACAAGATGGAGTAATTCTCCTGAGACAACAGACATCCACTCTACTTATAATCTGTTTACTGTGTTTAGTGCCAAGAGCTTTTGTTTTTCATTAGTTAATGTGACTCTCTCCACTTGGTGTGTGTCCTGTTCACCAGTCCAGAGGAGCGAATTCATACGGACGGTTGTCCTTGCTTTCTATGTGTCATAAGCCTGGTGGTGATGGCACAGTGGTGCTGAAATCAACATTATCATTTTTATTTTCAAACCTGTTTTACAAAGAGGCATTTTTCCCTGCTGACCAAAATATAGTTCAAAGGTTGAGCTCCCAAAAGCTTATTTAGCTATAGTAATACTGTTAATAGCAGACTATTTAAGTATGTTGATCCGAATAATTACTAAAAATCCCTCTGCACATTGTTTTTTTTAACTTGAGAAGGGAAAGTGTTCACGAAGTAAATGTAAACAATTAAGCTAAATTAAACTGAATTAAATTTGCCAAACAAAGTAGCAGTAATTTTATCTAAAAACTGGCCTGTTTACAGATCTTAATGTTTAGGTAAGGTAGTACCCCATTTTTCTCAAAAATATTCAGAAAGAAGCCATCTATTCTTAAATGTATTTACAAAATTAAATTCTCTATCATTATAGCTGTCTAGTAATGCATTAGATCTTGCCTGCAAAAGATGCTCAGTTCAATCTACCAAGTCATAGTGAACTTAAAAAAATAAACTGGGTCTTCCCTGGTGGCGCAGTGGTTGAGAATCCGCCTGCCAATGCAGGGGACATGGGTTCGAGCCCTGGTCCAGGAAGATCCACATGCCACGGAGCAACTAAGCCCGTGCACCACAACTACTGAGCCTGTGCTCTAGAGCCCAGGAGCCACAACTACTGAAGCCCGCACGCCTAGAGCCCATGCTCCGCAACAAGAGAAGCCACCGCTATGAGAAGCCCGCGCGCTGCAACGAAGAGCAGCCCCCACTCGCCGCAATTAGAGAAAGCCCGCACGCAGCAACGAAGACCCAACACAGCCAAAAATAAATAAATAAATAAATTTATTTTTAAAAAATTTTAAAAATAAATAGATAAAAACTAAACTACTTCAGCTGAAATGCCGAACAACTTAGATACTGATAATTTAGCACCAGAATGGTAAAACAAACAGATAGTAGGGGCACCCCTAAAAGAATTTTAGATCAAGTTCTATTAATTGGTACCCTCATAAACACACACAGGAATATACTCGCCTTTATTAGACTAAAAGAGGAAAAATAGAAATCACAATTTGCAAGGCAAGAAGTGGGGGGCATGGGGGGAAGGGGGGAGGGGGAGAGTAAGGGAGGACCAGAGTGAGGACTTCAAAGCTATTTGTAATGGAGAATTATGCAGAAACAAAACAACAAAAATAACATGGGAAAAAAACAAGGATTAATAGATTATAAAAATATATCCTTATTTATTAATATTTTATTTACATACAGAATTCATATATGTAGAAATTATAGAATTTACAAACATGAAGTTAGTAGCCTAGAGAAGTTCTTGGAGAGCGAGAGAGCGTGAGAGGGAGTGAGGGGTTACGAGTGATCTAGAGCCTTCTGGGCTCCCAGCCTTAAGCTGTGGCTCTGAATTGGGGGGTGGAGGAGTAAGATGAACAAAGACACTGAAGGCGCCAAGAGAACTACCCCTCCCTGCGCCTTGTCAGATGGTCACACTCCCATCTATTTCCAATACCCAACAACATGAGTTTTCTGTTTTTCGCCTCTGTTATAAAGAATATGGGTCACTGAAAGTAAGACAATGACTTTCTAAATAAAGTGTTCAATTTGAAGGTTAAAATTTATGCTTTAAAAGGTTAGTTTTAAAGATAGACATTTAGAAATGGAAAAATAATCCTGTTCACAAAAGTAGCAAGGAGGAGGAGACGGAGAACAACATTCATAAAATCCCTGGAATAACCTTGATCCAAAACAAAACAAAACAAAAAAAAACTGTTGGCCTTTTAATGAAGAAATCTCATCATAGATCGTGGAAGGAAGGGAAGAATTATTCAATTAATGTGCTGAGACAACTGGTTATCTATTTGGGAAAAAAAGCAAGTCAGATGTTCATTTCACTCCAAAGATCAAAATAAATTTCAAGTGGTTCAAAAGGGTGAACATAAAAACTAAAGGAAAAAACAGAAAGGAAGGAAAAAGAAAGGGAAGGGAAAGAAAAGGATGGAAAAGAATGGCAAATAAAAGTAAAAGGAAAAATTAAACTTCAAGAAAATAAGATGAATAACTGATCTTTTAAAGAAAAAGGACCGTCTTAAAAGGAAATCATCACAATGAAAATACTGCTAGGAATCATCACAGAAAAATTTGGAATATACATATATGTATGTCAAACAAGATTAAAGGATAGTATTTTAAGCGAAATTGCAAAGTAACATTATATATTAAACACTTATGTTAAAAATACCTTATACCCATGTTAAAAGAACAAATTATATTTCTTAAAACATATATAAAGTTCGTAACAGCTTTTATAACATTAAAGTTGTAAAGAGACAATAAAAACCTTACTAGTAAGTGGCTAATACTGATTGACAAATATATGTAAGTAAAAGTAGCTAACAAACATATGAAAAATATTCAATTTTACCAATAAATCACAGACATGGAAACTTTAAAATAATGCAATATATTCCCTACCTGAAAGTAGCCACAGTTTTGGGGAAAACCTTCTTGGTGGGGTCCAGTCTATCATCAGACATCTTTCTACACATCATCTGTGTTCATGTGTATGTTTTTCTAGCTTTATTGAGATATAATTTATATATAAGATTGTGTAACTTTGAGATGTACAATGTAATGATTTCATATATGTATATATTCAGAAGCAATTATCATAATAAGGTTAGTTAACACATCCATCACCTCATATAGTTACAATTTTTTTGTGTGTCTAGTGAGAACTTTTAAAATCCACTCTCCTAGCAACTTTCAAATATACAATACTTACAAATACTTTCAACTTTCAAGTAACAGTATAATATTGTTAACTATAGCCACCACGTTGTACATTATATCCCCAGAACTTATTCATCTTAAAACTGGAAGTTTGTAAGTGAAGTCAGAGAGAGAAAGACAAATATCATATGAAATCGCTTATATGAGGAATCTTAATGTGGAATCTTTAAAAAAAATTATACAAATGAACTTACAAAACAGAAACAGACTCACAGACTTAGAGAAGTACTTATGGTTACGGGGGGGGGGAAGGGGGAGGGGGAGGGATAGATTGGGAGTTTGGGATTTACATGTACACACTGCTATAATTAAAATAAAATGCCTTTCCATGAAAAAAAACAAAACGAAACTGGAAGTTTGTACACTTTGACCACCTTCACCTACTCCCCCTCTCCACTCCATCCTCACCTCTGGCACACTGCAACCACCAAGCTGCTCTGTTTCCATGAGTTTCAGTTTTTTTATATTCCACATCTAAGTGAGATCATACAGTATTTGTCTTTCTCTGTTTGACTTATTTCACTTAGCATAATGCCCCCAAGGTCCATGAGTGTTGTCACAAATGGCAAGGTTTCCTTTTTCATGGTTGAATAATATTCCAGTAAGGGGTGTGTGTGTGTGTGTGTGTGTGTGTGTGTGTGTGTGTGTGTGTGTCTGTGTGTGTGTGTGTGTGTGTGTGTGTGTACCATTTTCTTTATCCATTCATACATTAATGGGCAGTTAGATTGTTTCCATGTCTTGGCTATTATAACATGAGGGTGCAGCAGTGTCTCTGAAAGTAACTTTATTTCCTTTGGATAGATACCAGAAGTAGAATTGCCAGACAATATGGTAGTTGTATTTTTAATTTTTTGAGGAACCTCCATACTGTTTTCCATAGTGGCTGTACCAATTTACATTCCCACCAGTAGTGTACAAGAGTTCCCATTTGTCCACATCCTCAATAACACTTATCTCTTGTCTTTTTGATAATACCCTTTATAACCAGTATAGAGTGATATCTCATTTTGACTTGCATTTCTCTGATGATTTGTGATGCTGAGCACCTTTTCATGTAACTGTTGGCCATCTGAATATCTTCTTTGGAAAAATGTTTTCTCAGATCCTTTGCCCATTTTTTTATTGGATTGTTAATTTGCTACTGAGTTGTATGAGTCCCTTGTGTATTTTGGATATTAATTGGGGAGATTTTTGATTACTGATTCAATCTCCTTGCTCATTACTGGTTTGTTCGGATTTTCTGTTTCTTCAGGATTCATTCTTGGTAGGTTGTATGTTTCTAGGAATTGATTTCTTATAGGTTGCCTAATTTGTTGGCATGTAATTGTTCATAGTAGTCTCTTATGATCCTTTGTATTTCTGTGGTATCAGGGTAATATCTCCTCTTTCATTTATAATTTTATTTATTTGGGTCCTCTTTTTTTCTTGGTTAGTCTAGCTAAAGCTTTCTCAATTTTGTTTTTTCAAAGAATCAACTCTTAGTTTTGTTCATCTTTTCTATTGTTTTCCTATTCTCCATTTCACTCATTTCTGCTTTGATCTTTATTATTTGCTACCTTCTACTAACTTTGGGCTTAGCTTATTCTTTTTCTAGTTCCTTGAGGTGTAAAGTTATGTTGCTTATTTGAGAGCTTTCCTTTTTCTTAATGTATGCTTTACATTTATCACTATAAACTTCCCTCTTAGAAGCTTTTGCTACATCCTGCAAGTTTTGGTTTGCTGTGTTTTCATTTCCAATTGTTTCACATTTTAAAATTTTCTCTTTTGATTTCTTCTTTGATTCATTAGTTGTTCATGACTGTGTTATTTAATTTCATGTATTTGTAAATTTTCCAGCTTTCCTCCTGTTATTATTTCTGGTTTCATACTGTTGTGGTCAGAAAAGATACTTGATATAATCCTTATCTTCTTGAATTTGTTGAGACTTGCCTTGTAGCCTAACACGTGATCTCTCCTAGAAAAAGTTCCATGTTCACTTAAGAATAATATATGCATTCTGCCTCAATGGGATGGAGTGTTCTGATTTTGCCTGTTAGATCTATTTGGTCTAATTCAAATCTGCTGTTTCCTTATTGATTCTCTGTCTGAATGATCTATCCATTATTGAGGGGGGTATTCAAGTCCTCAGTTATTATTGTATGGCTGTTTATTTCCCCTTTTCATTGTTAGTATTTGCTTTATATATTTTGGTGCTCTGATGTTGGATGTACAATTATTTACAATTGTTCTATCTTCTTGATGAATTGACCCCTTTATCATTATATAATGACCTTCTTGTCTCTCTTGACTATTTTAAGCTTAGTCTATTTTGTCTGATATAACTATAGCTCCCCCTGCTTTCTTTTCGTTACCATTTGCTTGAAATAACTTTTTCCATCCCTTCACTCCCAGTCTATGTGTGTTCTTAAAGTGTCTTGTAAGCAGCACATTATTGGATCTTCTTTTTTTATCCATTCAGCCTTTCTATGCCTTCTGATTAAGAATTTAATCCAGTTATGCTTAAAGTAATTATTGATAGGTTAAAACTTACTATTGCCTTTTTATTGTTTTCTGACCGTTTTGTAGATCCTTTGTTCTTTGCTTCCTCTCTTGCTACCTTGTTTTGTGAATGATGACGTTTTGTGGCAGTGTGCTTTGACTCCTTTACTCTAGTCTTTTGTGAACCTACCACAGAAAGTTTTTCCTTTGTGGTTACCATAAGGCTTACATAAAACATCCTATTTTAAGCTGATAACAACTTAACTTCAATAGCATATAGAAACTTTATACATTTAATCCTCTGTCCCTCATATTTTAGGTTATTGCTGTTACAATTTACATCTTTTCAATATTGTGTATCCAATAACAAATTATTGTAGTTATGGCTATATTTAATACGTTTGTTTTTTAACTCTTTTTTTTTTTTTGTGGTACGCGGGCTTCTCACTGTTGTGGCCTCTCCCGCTGTGGAGCACAGGCTCCGGACGCGCAGGCTCAGCGGCCATGGCTCACGGCCCCAGCCGCTCCGTGGCATGTGGGATCTTCCCGGACCGGGGCATGAACCCGTGTCCCCTGCACCGGCAGGTGGACTCTCAACCACTGCGCCACCAGGGAAGCCCTGTTTTTTAACTTTTAAACGAAGTTTTTAACTTTTAAACTAGGGTCACAATTTCAAAGAACCAGATTTTGACCATATATTTACCATTACCAGTAAGTTTTACATATTCAGATGTTTTTATGATGTTAATTAGCATCCTTCAATTTCTCCTTGAAAAACACCCTTTAGCACTTCTTGTAAGTTAGGTCTAGGGGTGATGAAATCCCTCAGCTTTTGTTTGTTCAGGAAATCTTTTTCTTTCCTTCATTTGTGAAAAACAGCTTTACTGGGTATAGTATTCTTGGTTGACAACTTTTTTCTTTCAATATTTTGAAAATCATCCTCCCACTCTCTCCTGAACTGCAAAGTTTCTATTAAGAAATCGACTTACAGTTGTATGAGGGCTCCCTTGTATGCAGGCTTACATAGATGCTAGCTGAGGCTACTGCCCATATTCTGCGGTATGTGGCGGTGCTGCTGGCTGGGCTCTGTGGTTGGGTGAGACTGCTGGCTGGACTCTACATCCAAGCAGAGCTGCTGGGAGGGCCCCCTCACACGGTGGGACTGCTGGCTGTACCCGTGGTCAGATGGGGCCGCCAGCTGGATTCCGCAACCACCTCTGGCGGGGTGAGGTGGCAGGCTGTGCTCCCTGGCAACATGGTGCTGCAGCTTGGACTCCATGAATGGGAAGGTCTGTGGCCTGGGCTCTGCGGATGCTCCTGGTTGGGTGGGGTCTCAGGTTGTGCCTCCTAACCAGATGGTGCTCCTGGCTGGACTCCATGTTAAGGGGGGTGGTTCAGACTGGGCTTCGCAATTGGGCAGGTTATTGGCTGTGCCCTACTGTTGGACAAGGTCACCGGCCACGTTCACTGGTTGGGAGAGGCTGTATCCTGCAGTTGGATGAGCTACAGACTGTGCTTTTCAGATGGTCAGGGTCACTATCCAGGCTCCCTCAACAGGTGGGGCTGCAGGCTATGCTCTGCAATTGGGCAGGGTCAGTCGCTGGACTCCCTGCCTAGGCAAGGCCACAGCTTGTGTTCAACAGTTGGGCAGGGCCCTAGGCTGGGCTCTGCTGCGGACCAGAGCAGTAGGGTGGCTCCACAGCTGTCACCATGGTTTCCTGGTCAGACAGGACTACAGGCTATGCTCAGCAGTTAGGCAGGACTGTGAACGTGCTTCTCTGCCTGGGTAGGCCTGTGGAATAGGCTCCACGCCCAGTTTGCTCATTGGCTGGAGACCTAAATCAGGCCGAGTTGCTAACTGAGCTCCCTGGCCAGACAGGGCCACCAGCCTGCCTCTGCAGATGGACAGAGCCACTGACTGGGATCTCTGCTCAGGCACCACTGTAAGCAGGAATGTGGTCCACCAAGATCTGAGCACTGGTTGCTGTGAACCCCGCCTACCTTCTCTGTCTCTAGTGTCTCCCAGTGGTTGAGTCCTACAGATTTCCCCAGTGATTCCTGTGAGGTGAAACCCAAGTGGGCTTCCCAGGAAGTGTCCCGCATCACTGCGGGAGCCGGATGTCCAACTTGGGCTCTTTTTCCCACTGGAAAAACCACAGACTCAGGGGGGCCCTCTTGGTGTGGTATGTGCTGGCCCGGGGGAGCAGCAATGCATTCAGAGGGTGGCTGCTCCTTTCCCCCTTTTAATGTGGTCGTTCTCAGTCTCTGCAGTCCCGAGGGGTGCGTCAAGCTCACCCCTGGGTTGTGGCATTTTTACAATGGTGTCTGGTCCACAGATAATCAATAATTGGTCCTCTTGTGAGGGGGACTGAAGTTGGCGATGACTTATGTCACCATCTTGATGATAACTTTCCCTGTGCTTATGTTAACTGGTCGGGATTAATCCTTTCTGACAGGGAATGTGGCAATTTATACCAAGAACCTTAAAGTTGTTTTTTTATCTTTTGACATAAATAATTTCACCTTCAGGAATCTATGCTAAGAAAAGAATCAAAATTGCAGCAACGATTCGAAGTTTTTTTTTTTTTTAAATCAAAGCATTATTTAAAACAGCAAAAAAAACAAATGTTTAAAAGTAAGTGAAATGACTGATGGAATGGTGATAGCATGAAATATCACAGAAATAATACTGAAGAAAATTTTCCCCCCAAAATTTAACAACATGAAAAATAATGTTAAGTAAACAGGATACAATGTTCTATCTTCAGGCAAAATATGAACTCAACTATATGGGGGGAAAGGGGGGTAAATTAGGGTGAAATATGATGTGAAATTATGGATGATTGAAATTTTGTCCTTTATCTTTTTTTTGAATTTTTTAATTTTTCCATAATGGGAAAACAACCATTTTTATAGAAAAAAAATATTTAAGAGTGTGTGAGGGTGCAGGTAGGAACAGTAAAAGGGAATCAACTTGCACTTTTCAGCCCACAGAGGTGGTTTTCCAGGTACCACTGTACTTGAATTTTTTCTCTATGAACCAAATTCTTAGTTTTGGTTTAGCGGAGGATTGTGAAAAGAGTCTGAGGCCACAGCATAAAACTAAAGGCAACCAGAAGACTAATGGGAATTCTGCAAAGTTTTTCAGTCACACCTTACACTTCTTTTTAGGGAAGCATTTTCTTAGTGGCTTATACCTGTGCATATTTACAATGGCTCAAACTGTCACTTTCTCCTCAGATAGTTTTTCTACTGGTGACTCACAAGGCCCATACCGAAATCAAACAGCAAGGCAGCACAAATCTCAGCTAAATGAACTTCAAGTCTTACTTAAGGTAAGGGAACTACTTCTCCAAAATCATAAGAGACAAAATGATTGCTCTAGCTTTAAAGAAGATCCCCACTCCCCTTTACTCCTTCTTTACCTGTTTTAAAGGAGATAATAATGCCTGATTCAAAGCACCAGTACAACCAAAATTGCCTATTTTGTGCTAAAAGGTGAAGGTTTGGTGTACAGAGAACAACCAATGAATGGGCAAGGCAGGAAAATGGTGAGTTGTGAGAGGTGGTGTGACTTGCTGGTAAAGGAACGGGGAGGAGCTTTGGGAAGCAGCCTGAACACACAAATCCCTCAGCAGCCCAGTTATAAAAAGTTTGGTCATCTCTGCACTATTACCTTTCACTTTCCTAAAAGTAAGCTTCTGAGAGGAGAGACAGAGAGAGAAAGAGAGAGAAACAGACCAACATTCACACACACAATAAAACTTGAAAACAGACCTGAGTTTAAGTGAGGCTGTAAAATATAAATTTCATTAAATGACTTTAATTAAAAATATAGGGGCTCCCCTGGTGGCGCAGTGGTTGAGAGTCCGCCTGCCGATGCAGTGGACGCGGGTTCGTGCCCCGGTCCGGGAAGATCCCACATGGCGCGGAGCGGCTGGGCCCGTGAGCCATGGCCGCTGAGTCTGCGCGTCCGGAGCCTGTGCTCCGCAACGGGAGAGGCCACAGCAGTGAGAGGCCCGCATACCGGAAAAAAAAAAAAAAAATATATATATATATATATGTATATATAAACTCCTATTTTAATTTCCCCATATATTCAAAATATTCAAAGCTTCTACATCACTAAATAGCTTCAGGAGAGACTTAGGTAGATTCCTCCATTATATCAATTTCTTTTATATTTCTTAGTTTTAAAATTACTGGGTTGCTTTTTGTTTGTTGTTTCTTTTTAAATGAAAACCACTCGCTGAAAGAGATCAGACTAATTTAACAACATAAGAGCCAGAAGCAGAAGTGCTTTTTGAGGGCAAAGATTGGATTAGACTAAAATTAAAACATGATATCATGAGTTACCTTTAGTTATTTTGAGTGATTTAAACTCTCCCAAGAGACTTTTGACCATTACAACTGACCAACGAAAACTGTTCCCAGCTAAAAGCAGACATACCATATGACTCATCAGACTCAGATATTGTGTTTAACACACAGATTACTTGACTTCTGCAATCATGAGAAAATCCAGGAGGTATCCACCTCAGTTAGACACCAGAGAACAGAAAACTTTAAGGCAGAAAAAAATATTTTTAGTGCTAGTGACCTTTATAATTAATACCTGAACAGCTTATTATCTAAGTATCAAACAGGGCCATACCACTTTATTGAACACAATTCTGGTTTATTTGGAAAACAAAGATAGGAGAAAAAGTGCCTAAAATGGAATAAAAAGTAAGTAATACAGTTTTTTGTCATCAGGGATAGCCTGCAATTCAAGTAAACATTCTGGCAAACCCTTCCATAAATCACTTTATGAGCTCAATTCTGTTCAGCATTTTTCTAGACTCCACTAAAGGTCTCGGTCACAAATTTAGCTCGCCACCAGGCAAGACTGTTAGAATCACAGAACTCGAAAACAGAAACTCTATTATCTAGTCCATCTCCCTCATTTTACAGACGTGAGGCCCACAGTCACTTGGCTATCTGGGGCAAAAGCCTGGACTAGAACAGACCACTCAACCTTTAGGGGGAGCCCCCAGTCCAGCTGGAGAGTCCACAGTGCAGTGGCAGCTCTAGGACACTGTGTGGCCCCTGCAGAGAAGCTGCCCTTCAGAACACTGACAGCTAGGTCAGTCCTGGACCACAGTGGTGCCTACCAGCTCTGTCATTGATGTCCATATCTGACACTGACGCTGCTTCCTATCTTAGGATTACGGGTCCTTGGATCAAATAACTGGTTTTCTGCCTGCTTTTCAGACGACCGAAGAATGACATTTTTACCCCAAACTTCCTGGAAGCCAAAGTATTGTGACTAAAGTCTTCTTAAAGGCTATTAGTACCACGATTACAGAAGTTAGTCACCATTAAGCGATCTAGATTTAGCTTGGGACTCCACCTCTATCTCTAATTATTTCCTTATAAAATTATGCCCCAAAGTGAGGTTCTCAAAATCATATATACTGTAACACGGTCCTGTGTACTCCTTGTCTAAGACACATGGGCACGAGGGCAAACCTAAATGTACGCATATTCAGCTCTCTGGAATTTGCCATAGGTATTCTGTCACAGATGAAATAAGGTTTCTAAAACATAAAAATACATTTTTTTTCCAAACTGGAAATATCTTCTTTTCTATTTATGAAAGTAAAATATCTGTCATGTAAAAATGTGAAAATATCCAGAAGTATATAAACTGCCAAGTGAAAGTGACTTCACCATCCTACCACCCATAATATCTGGTTTTAACTGTTGGGTGACAGACTGGAGTTAGACTGCCTGGATTAAATTCTGGGCCTGCCACTTATGAACTGTAAGAACTCTCAGGGTGTCAGTGTCCTTATCTACAAAACAGAGATAATGACAGCATGTGAGAATTATTAACTAGTGTTGATTAAGTACTTTACAAAGTGTAGGTATTGTTCTAAGCACTTAAAACATATTAACCAATTTTAATAAGGTAGTTGATTGATCCACTAAATGGTTAAAGCACTTAGAATAGTGCCTGAGAATTAGTCGAGGGCCCATTAAGTGCTAACTGTTGTTATATCCTTCCAAAACTTTAATGTCCATATAAACACACACACATACAGTTTTAACATAAATGGGTTTATATAAACTGTTCTGTATCTTGCTTTTTCCCTTACTATCTTGCAGACATCCTTCAATGTTAATACCAACAGATCCACTTTATCCTTTGTAAGCAACACACAGTAAGAATATTTTCTAACGTATAATGAATCGTTTTGTGCTAGACCCTGTACTTTGTGTATCATCTCACTTAATCCTCATAAGACCCCTAAAATGCACGTGCCATTATCGTTCCTATTAGAGAAGAGGGAGGTGAGACTTAGCTGGATTAAGTAATTCGCCCAAGATCATACAGCTAAACATGGTGGAACCAAGATGTGAACCTGGGTTCCTCTGCAACTGAGGGACCGTGCACACTCCATTTTCTACAGTGCTGTACTTTGTAACTAATGTCCCCTAACAGATGTTTGGATGGTTTCCATTGTGCGGGGGTGTGTGTGAGATTTTTAGCAATGTTGCCGTGAACATATTAGATCACAGGTTGTGCATTCTTTCTCCTATTTCCTTACTATATTCTTCCATATATGCAATTGCTGAGTCAAAAAAAATTCACATTTAAAATTCTGATACACACTGCAAGATTGCTTTCCAGAGATACAGAACCAATCGATCCATCACAGTTATATGACAGAGCCAACACTGGTCACTGCCCATCGTTTTAATCTTTGCCAGCCCAATAGGTTAAACAGGACATCTTAGTTTTGCTTATGCATTTCTTTGATTGTAATGAGATAAGCATATTTTCATATATTTTAAGTAATTATTTCTTCTTTTATAAGCTGCCTGATTTAAGTTCTTTGCCCAGCTTAAATCATACCATAATGCCAATATTTAAATAATTTCAATTTATACAATTTAAGAGAAAAATCAGAGCATGCTTTAGTTCATGCGGGAACTATAGTTATTACATTAGCAGCAGGGCACTTTCCTGTAAATCAATAGGATCAAATCAAAACTACTGTCACAAAATGCAAAGGTTGAGAATATATGTAGAATATGACTTTCCAAATCAAGTACAATTTTCTGTGATACAGATGTGACATTAAGACCCTGTTGCTTAGACCCTATTTATTTGGACTAGCATATATAAATTTTTTTAATAATGCCAACTTATTCTTTAGCAGAAAACTTCCCAGCTTAGACCACAAATCTCTGGAAAGCAACTAATCAATGTCTTTACTGTTATCATGATCATCACTGCCATCGTCACAGCCATCGTGACGGGCCAGACAGTACTGTGTGCCTCATCTCGTTTAATCTGCCCAATGGCCGCGTGAGGTACTATTTTCGCATTTTCCAAATGTGAAACTGAAGTTCAGAGAGGTTAAGTCACTTGCCAGAGGCCTCTTAACTAGAAAGTAGCAGAGCTGGGATTTCAACCCTGTATGACTCCAGACCCTGTTCTATTGTTCCAGTAAGGTGCCCACCCTTCATGACCAGACTCAAGCAGTTGAAGCTAAAGCCAAAAATAAATCTATGACTTTCAAAAAGCAACTCCAGAGAATGACTGGTCTTTTCTTACATGATCACCTTACTTATTCTTGACAAATCTTAAGTTGCTGTATAATTCCTAGTTTTAAAGAAACTTAAAAGGATGGACTTGCCCATCCTTCTACCAGAAACAAGGCTGTGCTAAATAACCTTCTTCCCACTCAACTTGCCTTCTCACCCAAACAGCTCTATAAGCTGTTTAAAAGAGATTTATAATCTTTGTCGTCCTCATTTACTTGTCTAAATAGGGAAAAAGTATCAGAATGCTTTGCTGTATGAGCTGGAGGATTAACCAACATTGAGAGGCAGCCAGAATCTTGGCAAAGATACCATCATTCAAACCTGGTTGAAGTCCAGGTTTAAGCTGTATCTAGATGGGGTTGCAGGAGCCCTGAAATAACCTCAGGGGACAGAAAGGTCTCCTATGGTGACAAAGGAGTCCTTCTTATCTGCTTGGCAGCCTTACAGTCAGCGAGTTCTTACATCTAACCTAAATCTCTCCCACTGAAATTCAAACCTATTTCTTTTTCTCAAATTCTCCATAAAAAGAAAGAACTTTACTGCAGCAATTAACTTGCTCAAATTCTCACAGCAAATTTTTAAAAAAGGTAGCTGGAATCAGCACTGATTTTCTTTGATTCTCTTCATTGCATAATCAAAAGTTCTTAATTTTCAGTCCTTTTTGCTAAGGGAAGAATTGCTTGTCTCTCTCAAGAAAACTGTGAAATTGGTTTGAAAATAAAATTGCTTTATTTATAAATCTTCATGACTAGTACCTAACTGAGAATTTCAAAAACAAAAGCCCTTCACAGTGCTTTTACAGCCTTTACTAACAAAAATCAAACCATAGGTAACTTTTATCAAAGGCTTCTGTGTCAAGTACAGCGCTAAACGTTTAACATGTATGACGTTCTTTCATCTTCACAATCATTCCATGAAGTAGATGTTTCCCACGTTTAAAAATAAGGAAACTGAGGCTTAGTTAAGTCGCCATCCCAAAGACATACAACTAGTAAATGGAACCGGGTCTGCCTCATACCAGAGGCTAAGCTTATAACCCATTCGGCTGCATCGTCTCTCATCTGACCTTTATTTTTAAATGGGTAAAAGCCTCTGTTTATAGAGCATTTTGTTCCTAAAAGCACCAAGTTCTTTATAAGTGATTTTATTTTCCTCATCTCTTTCCAATACAAAATTTGTGCAATATAACAACCCCAAGGTTTGACAAAACTAAAGAGAGTCGTACTTAAGAATGCAGCAAATATCTTAAAAAACTAAGAAAAAAAATACGTGTGCCAAGATTTAGGAGCCTGAGTTTCAGCAAGCATAGAACTTTTGCACTAGATAACCATCTGGTAACAGTCCACTTTGAAATTCTACTCTGTTCCATCCACCTACTTATTTATTTATTCTCATACTTAAACTAAGCTATTTCCAGAGCTGTAAAATACATTTTGACATCTGGTTGGGTAAGCCTCTCCCCTTTTTGCTTTGTTTTCCCCCACCCCCAGATTTTTACACACTCTTTCACCTGAACATTAGACTCTGCTTGTAAAGTTCAATTAAAAATATTGATTGGGTATCAGTTTTTTAAAAGAGGGAAAAAAGCATGGTTCAAGCAAATCCAGCTTCAGCCCCAGGATTAAAATTACCAATTTGACTTTGGTTCCTTTGCCAAGGTATTTCTGCCACCTGGGAGACAAATATCCAAATTGAAGGTTAAGGTTTTTAAATCCCTTTTAAAAAGCTGCATCCAAATTTACAGTGTCTGTTACTGATTACAGAAAAAAACTAAATATTCAATAAACCTATCAGGTGGTGTTTGCAAGGCAGGCCTTCAGGATGCCTAAAGATAGAGAAATAGAAGCAAGGAGCTGATCAAATAATTGGCATCAAAAGCACCCATTAGAGAACAGACACTTTGCTGGCAGGAAGAGACCCAAACAGTAAGAGAGACGACCCGAGCGCTTAAAATCCCGTAATCTGTTGAAAGAAGCAAGGCTAACCCACAAAAGCAATCAATGCATATGACAAATATGCCTGCGTGGGCCTTTATGATATAAGCAGGGCTTCAGAACAGGGAAAGATCAGTGTGGGCTGCAGTGCCCAATGAAGACTAATAAATTGGGTACACTCAACTCTAGCTTACCCGAATGTGGTGACCAAAATTTAATGACAGCTATTTAGAAGCCCATGTGAAGACAAACAGTGATGAGCTCAACTTGGTTTATAAATCATGACTGAGCCAAACTTCCAGCACCCTGATAAAAGGGCAGAGAGCCTGTAAGCAAGCATCTCTCACTGTTCTTGCAGCAGCTACTCCAGATGACATGCAGAAACTGTGGCCGGAACCGGATTAACACAATGGGAAATCCCCAAATACTCTGTGGCCTGAGGGCTATTCAGTACCAGAACCTGACCCTACTCCCCTATACTCAACCTGAAAAGTCCCTTTTCTAGAGGACTTGTATCCACAAAAACTCCACCCAGTTTCCTGACATCATGGAAATTCACTAGTTCACTCAGAAGACCTAGTATGTGGGCTCATCTATTCGTGGAAAGAGGTAGCTCTTTCCAAAAGTACTGAGTCAGAAATTTTTACCAGCACTAGATTTGTTCAAAAAAAAAAAAAAAAAGGAAAAAAGAAATTTTTAGTTGAATAAACAGGATGAGCACTGTATCTCCTTCCAAGGAGCAAAAAAATAGTGCTAAACATAGCTGGGAAAACTGGTTGGGAGGAATTGGGGTGGAACTTCTCAAAACCTGAAATCATATGCAACCTCTACAGTTATTAATTTTAAAACATTAATAGATAATGCAAAGCAAGACATCTCAGTGACTTCTTTACCAACCTGACGTGTCAATAAGCATTACTTAGGGAGGGTATTTGCTTTGAAAATGAGTAGAAAACTTACCTGTGAGTTAGTTTTAAGACAGTGTCACTAAAATGAGGAAGCTACGACTATTTAATCTTCTGAGGTTCCTTCCCAATCCCATGACACTGTTTATACTTTTTAAAGGTAATTATTAGTACTTTAAGCAGAGAACCTAGCAGGCTGTGAAGAGCTTTCACACACAAGCCTCAGAACTCAATTTCTAATGAGATACACTGTAAATCATAAAACATCTCCTCATATCCTATAGCTTTTATTAAGTGAAACTGGGTTAATTTGGTGGGTTGTACATTTTTAGAAGTGAAATAAACACTCTATATGGTTTAGACAATAAAACTTCTACGTCCAGGATAACAGTTATTTTCGGGGAGAGAAGGAAGGGAAGGACTGCAAAGGCATCTCAAACTCTATCTGTAATGTTTTGCTACTTCAGTAAAATCCGAGACAAACAGAGCAAAAAGTTAAGATTTGTGCAGCAGGTACACGAATGTTCCTTACATTTTTCTCTATAACTTTATAATAATTCATAATAAAAAGTCAACTCTAAGTTTCTAATGTAATCTTGAGAAAATAAAAATGACAAACATTCCAAGGACTTTTAAAAGGTTTCTTGCGGATAAACCTTTTTAAAGCTATTTAACCTTATACTGTATATAAATAGAGTAGATTGTTTCCTACTAACAACTATCTATTTTCCTTATTAATATCGTCACCATTTCTTTTCTTCCTTACACCTCCGTCTAACAGAGTCTACGTAAAAAAAGCACAACTCTCTCTAGGGCATGTGGACAAAGGAAGCTCAGGGAGATGGGCTCAGTGGAGGTGATAGTCCTGGAACGCTGGGGAGGGGGAGGGGAGAGCACAGGTACAAAGACCACCACCCAGTGGGAGAGGCCGCAGATTTCTGGAACCGTGTCTTCAGTGAGGCTGCATTATTTTGCCTGAAGTATCAAGACTTCCCAGAACACCAGAGAGATCTATATTTAAAAGATTAAAAACGTATCCCATACGTACTAAAGTATTCCCAGATGAAATAATGTAACATCATCAAGAATCTGCTGCAAAATAATATGGAAGGAATGGGTGTGGGTATAGATGAAATAAGACTTATCATGATTTGGTAACTGTGGAAGCTGGTGATGGTACATGGGAATATATTACACTCTCCTGTGTACTTTTGTGTATATTAAAATTATCCCGCAATAAAGTGTTCAAAAAGTATCCCCAAACTAAAATAAACTGTTTAACTATTATCACATTAAAAGCCTTGCCCCATTCCCACTTATTAGACCTATTCACGACAAGGAGATCAGCAGTCAGACCAGAGTTAATTCTGACGCTATCACTCAGCTGTGTGCTCTGGGCTTAGATACTCAGTCTCTTTGGTTTTGAGTTGATCCATTTGAAAAAATGAAAAGGGCTGGATGAGATGATGTCTTAAGTTCCCTTTTAGCTATAACACGATTACTGGATTTGTAAAACTGACTTAGTTACTGCATAATACAGTTAAGAACTGCACATGTTATTAATAATATACTATGGTCACACAGGAGCATCTTTAATCCCTCACTTATTTATTTATTTGACAAACATTTAGGGAATGTGCACTATGTGCCTGGCAGTATCACATGTGGGTAGAATACAAAGTTAAATGATGCAGAATCTCTGCCTTCAAGATCCAACCTAATGGTGGAAGACAGATGTATAAACAATACGATATAAGTATATGATAAGAGCGGTGATGGAGGTGAAAATAGTAGAAGGCCTTCCTAGCGTGAGAAAGCAAGGAACTGTAAATAATTTCATATGCAGAGGGAAAGAGGAAGTAAGTGGCAGAAGATGAGACTGGACAAGAAAGTAGGGACCAGATTGAGAAGAGCCCTGTACGTTATGCCAAAGAATTTGGACAGTATGTTGAAAAGCGATAAAGAAGGTATTTTAAAGATTTCTAAGCCAGAAATGATGTGGTCCAATTTACATTTTAGATGAATTGCTGAAACAGGAATATAGATTTGGTGGTGACTGGTGGTGTTTGAGGAACAGAGGAGAGTAAAAAGGAAGGAAGTTAAACCTAGTATTTAAGAGATAACTAAAATGGTCCAGCAGGATATGATGAGGCCCTGAATTGAGGTAGTATTACTGGAGATTACTGAGATACTGTTCTAGCAGCATCTTGAGGCTTGGAGTAGGGAATAGAAAGCATACTAAATTATATAAGGAGTTGTTAATGCACAGTAAAGGTAATCAGTTCCTTCTCCAAAGTAAAGATAAGCAAAGATCTCAGAAATGCACATTTTAGGTACTCTATTTCTACCCCCGTCTTTCAAGATACCATAGAAACTACGGCATGAGACAACAGTATCTCTTCACCACCGGTGGGGGACCAGCTTCAAGCACAGTGCCACACATATTAGGCGCTTAATAAATATGGGTTAGGTGTCGAACGTCACGAGTTTTAATAACTAATGAAACAGTGCCACATGGTACAGGTGGTTAACTCCCTGCTCACCGGCCATATTAGCAATGATTTGATCAAGAGCCCAAGTAAGGAAAGATGAAAATTCTTTTTCAGGTGATTTTTACGCCCCTCTGAAACCCTTCCCATAACCTCTCATCCCCTTCAGATTTTTAGACCATATCAGCAATAATCCTCACACAATGGAGTGGACAGCTAAGTTCTTGTTATTTGAGTTAGACTACACCCCACATGTAGAGCATTATAGAAGATATTTTTTTCCTTATAAATTACATTGTACCTTTAACCTGAGCCCCCAAAGGGGCACCTCTGAGAGAAGAATCAGAAGTGCTCAGTCAGTCCTAGGTGTTGCAAACCACATGGACTTCTGTTTCAACTTTTATAAAACAAAAGCAATACTTTTTCCCTCAAAAGCCATTATCTTTATTTGAATAAAGATAAAAAGTAAAGCACAGGAAGGTAGGTCATCTAGACAATGTCTTGCTGTTAATGGCTATTACTCTGAAATTAGAAAATTCTGCCCATCTGTTAAGTACTACTTTCTTATACTTTAAGATTTTCTCAGCAGTAAGCCTGTGGTACCAAACAATGAAATGTAGAAATCTGGTCACTGTATTCCAAACTCATAACTTTATAAAATGTTAATATCACCCCAAATGTTATTGACATAATTGTCAATAATATGTTGATGTTATTGACATGTTTTTGACAATAACGACAATATATAATTAATAATAATTAACTGAATATTAATTATGTGCCAGGTAGTAAAGCTTAACACTTTATATACACTGTCTCATTTGATTTTGATCCTCACATTAACCCTAAGAAGTAGTATATAAAGTTACTGCCATTCTGAAGTAGGAAAAAATGGGGCCCGGAGATGTGTATCATATCTGATTTTAAATAACCAAAACAAGCCTGTCAGACTCAGTAGCCCAGAACTCTTCATCACTCTGCAGTACTGTCTCTCCCAAACCATGTCAGGTAGGGGGGCAGGTAATATCCCTATTTAAGGACAAAAAACCTGAGGCTCAGGAAGTTGGCAAAGCTTGTCGAAGGTCACACATTTAGAAACAGAGCCAGCGTTAGGCTCCTGGTTCAGAGCCTCTACCACTCTACCTCTAATGCTGGATCTGTTCCATGAAAAAATCATAACCACCCCACAGGAATCAGCAAAGTATAAAATCCCCACCCTGTTTCAAAAAAAGAAAATCAAACACAAATGGCTTTGTCAACATAGCATAAAGGTCATGAGGTTCTTAAAAAAAAAGAGAGAAAAGCCAGTAAGATTTCTTTTTGCTGCATCAAAGTCACTTTTTAACTCAGATCATAAAAGGAGCTAATTTCGAAAATAATGCGTTTCAGATTTCTAACTCTGCATTTATTTTTGCTTTCCCAATATTTATTTATGTGTTTCTTTTACAGTCCACATTCAATTGTCAAAGTTTTCAGTATTTATCAAGGACTTGGGAAAAGGTTAAAGAGCAATTTTCTGTCCCCAACCCACAGAGAAAACAATGTATACAATTAATGCTCATAGAACCTACTGCCAAGTGACAAGCAGGTGCAATATTTCTCCAATGCACTGGGCGGGTGTGGGGCAGGGGGAGCAGAAGGACAGGAGGGGTGAAAGAGGGCAGAGAGAAACACTGAAAACAAACCACACTTGGTGGGGTTCATTTCTTTTAAGTGACTTACATCTCATAAGGCATTTGGCTGTTGACAAGATGATCCCGCCCTTGAATACAAGGAAGTTGCACCCAGTCTCACAAAGCACAGATTCAATCACCCCAAACAGAAGTCTGGACTTCCCTCCAAGACAAATATGGAATTCAATCTGTGTGATGCTTTGAACACAGCTAATTAATTTGCAATCCTTCATTATGACCATACAAGGAAGGGAAAAGAGCTACCTTCCTAGTCCTTCCTTGAGGGGGAAGCAATAGAGGAAAAAGCATAATATTTAAATCCCACAGCCAAGTTTTAGAAGTTTTCCATTAAGATACACACCCTAGCTGAGTCATCAGCATAATACCCTACAGTGGCTCACCTCAGTACTAACTACCTTTCCTATACATGGTCTTCCAACTCTGCTAATTGACTCAAAACAGAATTGGTAAGAAGCTATAACTTGTTTCATTCTTTTCACTTAGTTATTTAACCCTATAATTTTTAGAGTAAATGCACTGACCTTAATCCACTTAAGTACTTAATCTATAGCTAAATGAATAAAGAAACCACAACTCAGTGAAAATTATATCTGAAAATAGCCAACAGCCAAAGCAGTAATAGCAACATAAAAAAATTGCCTCGGGCTTCCCTGGTGGCGCAGTGGTTGGGAGTCCGCCTGCCGATGCAGGGGACACGGGTTCATGCCCCGGTCCGGGAGGATCCCACATGCCGCTGAGCGGCTGGGCCCGTAGCCATGTCCGCTGGGCCTGCGCGTCCGGAGCCTGTGCTCCGCAACGGGAGAGGCCACAACAGTGAGAGGCCGCGTACTGCAAAAAAAAAAAAAAAAAAAATTGCCTCATGAACCAATGAGAATGTTTTAAATCCAAAACAAAGACTATGAGGGGGAGAATTCTCTTAACCTAAGGTTAATGAGCGGACCCTTTTCAAATATGTTTACTCCCAAATAGTTGTATAAGATTCCCCTACTAAATCTTTTGGGAGGGTTCCAACCAAGCTCTAAAATCAGTGGGAGACCTCTGTGGTATTTCTAAAGCCATTTTCCCACTTTTCCCTTTCCATATAGTTGAAAATGGCATACGGGGGACTGAATTAAAGGTTATGGATTTCCTGACATCTTTCACAGGCCATCGTCCACTCACATAGATCCAAAGTGTTCATAATGGAAGCCTGACACATCAAGAACTCCAGCTCCAAGCTTTGCTCCTACCTTAAAATACCTGATCCCATCTACCACGCTGAAAATGTGTTTTCCACTCTTTCACCACCACATTAAAAAAACAATACAGAGTTTTAGGCAAATTCTTTTAAAACTAAATGAAGGGCTTCCTTGTGGCGCAATGGTTGAGAGTCCACCTGCCAATGCAGGGTACACGGGTTCGTGCCCTGGTCCGGGAAGATCCCACATGCCGCGGAGCGGCTAGGCCCGTGAGCCATGGCCGCTGAGCCTGCGCGTTCGGAGCCTGTGCTCCGCAACGGCAGAGGCCACAACAGTGAAAGGCCCGCGTACCGCAAAAAAAAAAAAAAAAAAAACACTAAATGAAGTAATACTTCTTCAGATACCAAGCTGATAACTATCTTAGGAATCTACTTCTAAGACTGCAACTAGACTCCCTGGATTTGAATCCTGATTCCACTCTTGCTAGCTTTGTGATTTTACAGAAGTTAATTCACCTGTCTGAGCCTTGGTTTTCTCACTGATCAAGGAAATTCTTGCCAGTTACTACATGTAATGCCTTTAGGACAGTACCTAGCACATGGTAAGTGGTCTGTCTGAAGAAACTATCGTTACCATTATCATTGCTATCTATCATCACTGTTGTTAACTTGACAATCTGTTAACATGTCCCTTTTACCATCCTTCCAATATATGGAAGAATCTATCAAGAGATAACTAGATCTCTGAATTACCACTAAGCTAAAGAAAATAATACATTAACAGCTTGGTCAGCAAGTTACATATTCCAAAGAACTTAAGTCTGTGATTTAACACCATAAGGACTCAACGACTCAACTATAACAATAGTTTAGGATTCATTTGGATCTCTTATGGGCAACTGTTACAGACTTCAGGAAGGCCCTAAGTTATGAGTATTCAACTTTTGAAATCATGAAGCCAAAAATGTTTCGTCTTCAAAACAATCACAATACATTTGGAGAGAAGGATGTACCTATAAGTAGGCTACAATATAGAGAATTAAACTACAGTAATTTGAATAGGAAATTAAATAGGTTAAATTTTCCTGGGGTTAGGGAAATAACAGCAGCAGCAAAAAAAAAATGGTACTGCAGATTGAAAAGTTATAGGTTATGAACTATAACATTTGCACCATGAATTTGCCATGGTGATAAATAGGTAATTCAAGATTTTATATAAAACTTAATTTATACATATGAAAATACTATGGTAGAAAAAACACATTAGCATCACAGAATGAAAAATAAGCCATAAACTAGCATAAGATATTTGCAACACATAAAAACAAAGAACTAAATACAATGGTAATACAGTATTAATAGCTATTCTTATATAGTTCTTACTATGTATCAGGTACTGTTCTAAACAATATATGTGTATCTTAAATACATGAAGAATTCCCATGAATCAATAAGAAAAACACAAACAACAAAATTTTTAAATGAGCAAAAATCCCAAATAGGAATTTCACAGAAGAGAAAACACAAATGGCCCATACACATAATGAAAGATGCTCAACTACAATTCTAATCAGGGAAATGAAAATTAAAGCCCTGATGAGGTATCAGTTCATACCCTAGATTTGCAAACACTGAAAAGGCTGTCAGCATCTAGTCCTATTGAGGAAGTAGAACAATGAGAACTCTTATCCACTGCTGGTAAAGGTCTAAATTGGTATAACCGCTGTGGAGAAGAGTTGGATATTACTCAGTAAAAACGAACAGCCAATGACCAAGCAATCCTATTCCTAGGTATACACAGTAAAGATACTCCTGCACATGGGCAGTACCTAACAACATTCACTGGACATTGTTACCACGGACAAAAAAAAGTATGAAACAAATGACCATCAACAGAAGTGGAATTAAAAAAAAATAGTCTGGTATATTCATCTAACTGAAAACTACACAGCAGTTAAAATGAACAAAGGACCACTACATGGATAAATCTCAGACACATGAAGTTAAAAAAAAGGAAGTGAGTAATAGAAGAATATGTACTGTATGTTTCTATTTATATAAAGTTCAAAAAGAAGCAAACCTAAAAAATAATATTGACTCAGTGGGATGTATTCCTAGGTGATGAAACTATAAGTATAAGCAAGGAAGTGCTTACCATAAAATTAAAGACAGCAGTTACCACCAGGAGGAGGAAGGGCATATGAGGAGCTTTGGGGATACTGGTAAAGTTCTATTTCTTAAGCTCCCTGGAAGATTCTTTGTTGTCTGTTTCATTATTTTTTCTTACTCTGTACAGATACATTTTATATGCTAATATGTGACACACTTCAAAAATCTTAAAAAACAATTTAACATGTATTCATTCCTTTGTAGGCAAGTCTACATAATGAATCCATCATTGAAACAATGTATACACTGCAGAGTAGAAAAGTAACTACTTTAAAATAAAGAAAACCTTAAAATCTGCAACAGAAACAAAATCCTAAAACTTTAAAATTGAACCAAACTAATTCACAAGCAGAAAAACAACACAGTAATGAACCAAAGCATCATTTGTCCAAGCGTGTTCTACAAGATATTTTTTTCTTAGATGTCTGAGGGAAAATGGGTACCAGGAGTGAAATAAATTTGAGGACTAATGGGTTAAACAAGTAAATCTCCTAAGGAGGAAACAGAATTTCCCGAACTCCTTAACTCTGGAATCTTTTAACATGGTGAATTACACAGTGATTCTTTTAGGATTCATGTTTCCTATAACACAAGTTGGGGAACATTTTATGACACAGAGGTCATACTAGAAAGAGAGCAGGAGATACTCTGATAAAAGGTACTCAGATATCTAAGTCTTCAGTAGCTGAGCAGTCCAAGCCAAACCCTGGCAGTTGGGATCAAAACCCATAACCAATTACAATACTTTAGTAACTAAGGGAACAGTCATTTGAGGTGTTGCATGAACATGGAGACAGCTTTATGTGCCTCCCCTGGGGGCAAAACATGATATAAGCAGAAGGTGCAACAGAAAAGATCTGGATGGTATATAAAGAAACATTACTACAGCTTTTAGGGTCATGGTAGACTAATACAGAGGGTTTATTTGGCTTAGGTAGAGTTCAATAGAAGCCTCCAGCACAAAAATCTGTTTCAAATCATATCTCTCAGTTGAAAGGTTTTTCCACTAGGCTTCTCCTAATACAATTAGAAATTCTCTAGTTTTCTACTAAAGTTTTCCCCAGGTACAAAGAATCTGTGAACTGGATCTGCCAATTCTTCCTAATGTGCTTTTATTACCATAGGAAAATAAGATGATAATGCTCTTCAAAAGAAAATATAAACTCTGCACATTTATTTTTAAAACTTCTTTATGATTAGACCACTAACATATACTTCTGCAAACACTTATTTCTCTTGGAAACTAACTTCTGTATTTTTAAGGAAAAAGTTGCCAGACACAATGTCTTTGTATCTCAAATGTGTTAAAATATTATTTGAAGAGAATCAAGCATCTGTCTTTCCAGGGTAGCACAGGGATTCAAACTGGAAAATGTGGTCCTGACACAGGTTTCTGTAAAGATGGCAGACGGGCTTCTTCAGAGGGCTCTTGACAGATGGCATTGTTACTTGACGATTTACTGCAACCCACGCCCAATCTACAGCCTCACAAATTCAGAAATTTGTTTTTACCAGCATCAGGTATCTCCTTCTCTTAGGAGCAAACAAAAATAAACCAAGCTTCAACAGGAATCAGAATACAAACCTATTAACATAGAATGACAAATATGACTGTGACAGAAGGAAGAATGCCTATTTGTGGCCGTACATGGCCAATTATTTCATTACAGCCAGATTGATACTGACAGCCAAATCACAATCACAGGGTTCCTGAGTACGCATGGAATCAGAATTAAGGAAATAAGAGGAACTGAGTATTTAATGGTCTTCTGTCATCCTGGCAATAACTGTTGTGTTTTTTATTGTTGAGGTTGTTCTGTTTTGTTTTTAATTAAGCAACTTCTATGTCCAGGCATTCTTCCAGGTCCTAGGGAAACAGAGGTCTCTGCTTTCAGAGAGCTCAAATTTAAGTAACAGCTGAAGAGTATATATTTCACCGAAGTTTTCTGTAATATTATTAATAAGACCAAAAATATATGGAAGCAATCTAAACGTTCAACGATAAAGTTGCAAAAAAATAATGATAAATCTAAATGATGAAAAAATGCAGTTCTTAAAGAAAAGTACTTCTAAGCAGTTATTTATGATATGGAAAAATGATCATGGTGCAACATTACATGAAAAAAGCAAGCTATGAAAGTATACGTACAGGAAACCTGCACAAGCCGCTTAGATACCCTCATCCACCAGAGGACAGACAGCAGAAGCAAGAAGAACTACAATCTGCAGCCTGTGGAACAAAAACCACATTCACAGAAAGATAGACAAGATGAAAGGCAGAGGTCTATGTACCAGATGAAGGAACAAGATAAAACCCCAGAAATACAACTAAATGAAGTGAAGATAGGCAACCTTCTAGAAAAAGAATTCAGAATAATGATAGTGAAGATGATCCAGGACCTCGGAAAATCAATGGAGGCAAAGATCCAGAAGATGCAACAAATGTTTAATAAAGATGTATAAGAATTAAACAACAAAGAAACAGAGATGAACAATACAGTAACTGAAATGAACACTACACTACAAGGAATCAACAGCAGAATAACTGAGGCAGAAGAACGGATAAGTGACCTGGAAGACAGAATGGTGGAATTCACTGCTGAGGAACAGAATAAAGAAAAAAGAATGAAAAGAAATGAAGACAGCCTAAAAGACCTCTGGTACAACATTAAACGCAACAACATTTGCATTATAGGGGTCCCAGAAGGAGAAGAGAGAGACAAAGGACCCGAGAAAATATCTAAAGAGATTATAGTTGAAAACTTCCCTAACGTGGGAAAGGAAATAGCCAAGCAAGTCCAGGAAGCGCAGCGAGTCCCAGGCAGGATAAACCAAAGGAGAAACACACCAAGACACATAGTAATCAAACTGGCAAAAATTAAAGACAAACAAAAATTATTGAAAGCAGCAAGGGAAAAACAACAAATAACATACAAGGGAAATCCCATAAGCTTAACAGCTGATTTCTCAGCAGGAATTCTACAAGGCAGAAGGGAGTGGCATGATATACTTAAAGTGATGAAACGGAAGAACCTACAACCAAGATTACTCTAGCCAGCAAGGATCTCATTCAGATTCGATGGAGAAATCAAAAGCTTTACAGACAAGCAAAAGCTAAGAGAATTCAGCACCACCAAACCAGCGCTACAACAAATGCTAAAGGAACTTCTCTAAGTGGGAAACACAAGAGAGGAAAAGGACCTACAAAAACAAACTCAAAACAATTAAGAAAATGCTCATAGGAACATATATATATCGATAATTACCTTAAATGTGAATGGATTAAATGCTCCAACCAAAAGACACAGGCTCACTGAATGGATACAAAAACAAGACCCATCTATATGCTGTCTACAAGAGACCCACTTCAGACCTACGGACACATACAGACTGAAAGCAAGGGGATGGAAAAAGATATTCCATGCAAATGGAAGTCAAAAGAAAGCTGGATTAGCAATACTCATATCAGATAAAACAGACTTTAAAAAAAAGAATGTTACAAGAGACAAGGAAGGACACTACATAATGATCAAGGGATTAATCCAAGAAGAAGATATAACAATTATAAATATATACGCACCCAACATAGGAGCACCTCAATACATAAGGCAACTGTTAACATCTGTAAAAGAGGAAATTGACAGTAACACAATAATAGTGGGCGACTTTAACACCTCACTTACACCAATGGACAAATCACCCAAAATGAAAATAAATAAGGAAACAGAAGCTTTAAATGACACAATAGACCAGATAGATTTAATTGATATTTATAGGACATTCCATCCAAAAACAGCACATTACACTTTCTTCTCAAGTGTGCACGGAACATTCTCCAGGACAGATTGCATCTTGGGTCACATATCAAGGTTCAGTAAATTTAAGAAAACTGAAATCATACAAGCATCTTTTCTGACCACAACGCTATGAGATTAGAAGTGAATTACAGGGGAAACAATGTAAAAAACACAAACACATGGAGGTTAAACACTACATTACCAAAAAATCAAGAGATCACTAAAGAAATCAAAGAGGAAATCAAAAAATACCTAGAGACAAATGACAATGAAAACACGACAATCCAAAACCTATGGGATGCAGCAAAAGCAGTTCTAAGAGGGAAGTTTATAGCTATACAAGCCTACCTCAAGAAACAAGAAAAATCTCAAAATAAATAATCTAACCTTACATCTAAAGGAATTACAGAAAGAAGAGCAAACAAAACCCAAAGTTAGCAGAAGGAAAGAAATCATAAAGATCAGAGCAGAAATAAATGAAATAGAAACTAAGAAAACAATAGCAAAACAATAAAACTAAAATCTGGTTGTTTGAGAAGATAAACAAAATTGATAGACCATTAGCCAGACTCATCAAGAAAAAGAGGGAGAGGACTCAAATCAATAAAATTAGAAATGATAAAGGAGAAGTTACAACAGACACCGCAGAAATACAAAGCATCCTAAGAGACTACTACAAGCAACTCTATGGCAATAAAATGGACAAACTGGAAGAAATGGATAAATTCTTAGAAAGGTATAACCTTCCAAGACTGAACCAGGAAGAAATAGAAAATATGAACAGACCAATCACAAGTAATGAAATTGAAACTGTGATTAAAAATCTTCCAACAAACAAAAGTCCAGGACCAGATGGCTTCACAGGTGAATTCTATGAAACATTTAGAGAAGAGCTAACACCCATCCTTCTCAAACTCTTCCAAAAAATTGCGGATGAAGGAACACTCCCAAATTCATTCTATGAGGCCACCATCACCCTGATACCAAAACCAGACAAAGATACTACAAAAAAAGAAAATTACAGACCTATATCACTGATGAATATAGATGCAAAAATCCTCAACAAAATACTAGGAAACAGAATCCAACAATACGTTAAAAGGATCATACACCATGATCAAGTGGGATTTATCCCATGGATGCAAGGATTCTTCAATATATGCAGATCAATCAATGTGATACACCATATTAACAAATTGAAGAATAAAAACCATATGATCATCTCAATAGATGCAGAAAAAGCTTTTGACAAACTTCAACACCCATTTATGATAAAAACTCTCCAGAAAGTGGGCAAAGAGGGAACCTACCTCAACATAATAAAGGCCATATATGACAAACCCACAGCAAACATCGTCCTCAATGGTGAAAAACTGAAACCATTTCCACTAAGATCAGGAACAAGACAAGGTTGCCCACTCTCACCACTATTATTCAACATAGTTTTGGAAGTCCTAGCCTCGGCAATCAAAGAAGAAAAAGAAATAAAAGGAATACAAATTGGAAAAGAAGTAAAACTGTCACTGTTTGCAGATGACATGATACTATACATAGAGAATCCTAAAGATGCCACCAGAAAACTACTAGAGCTAATCAACGAATTTGATAAAGTTGCAGAATACAAAATTAATGCACAGAAATCTCTTGCATTCCTATATACTGATGATGAAATATCTGAAAGAGAAATTAAGGAAACACTCCCATTTACCACTGCAACAAAAAGAATAAAATACCTAGGAATAAACCTACCTAGGGAGACAAAAGACCTGTATGCAGAAAACTATATGACACTGATGAAAGAAATTAAAGATGACACAAACAGATGGAGAAATATACCATGTTCTTGGATTGGAAGAATCAATATTGTGAAAATGACTATACTACCCAAAGCAATCTACAGATTCAATGCAATCCCTATCAAATTACCAATGGCATTTTTTACGGAACTAGAACAAAAAATCTAAAATTTGTATGGAGACACAAAAGACCCCGAATAGCCAAAGCAGTCTTGAGGGAAAAAAACGGAGCTGGAGGAATCAGACGCCCTGATTTCAGACTATACTACAAAGCTACAGTAATAGAGACAATATGGTACTAGCACAAAAAGCGAAACATAGATCAATGGAACAAGGTAGAAAGCCCACAGATAAACCCACGCACCTATGGTCAACTAATCTATGACAAAGGAGGCAATGATATACAATGGAGAAAAGACAGTCTCTTCAATAAGTGGTGCTGGGAAAACTGGACAGCTATACGTAAAAGAATGAAATTAGAACACTCCGTAGTACCATACACAAAAATAAACTCAAAATGGATTAGAGACCTAAATGTAAGACCGGACACTATAAAACTCTTAGAGGAAAACATAGGAAGAACTCTCTTTGACATAAATCACAGCAAGATCTTTTTTGATCCACCTCCTAGAGTAATGGAAATAAAAACAAAAATAAACAAATGGAACCTAATGAACCTTAAAAGCTTTTGCACAGCAAAGGAAACCATAAACAAGACGAGAAGACAACCCTGAGAATGGGAGAAAATATTTGTAAACGAATCAATGGACAAAGGATTAATCTCCAAAATATATAAACAGTTCACGCAGCTCGATATTAAAAAAACAAACAACCCAGTCCAAAAATGGGCAGAAGCCCTAAATAGACATTTCTCCAAAGAAGACATACTGATGGCCAAGAAGCACATGAAAAGCTGCTCAACATCACTAATTATTAGAGAAATGCAAATCAAAACTACAATGAGGTATCACGTCACACCAGTTAGAATGGGCTTCATCAGAAAATCTACGAACAACAAATGCTGGAGAAGGTGTGGAGGAAAGGGAACCCTCTTGTGCCGTTGGTGGGAATGTAAACTGAAACAGCCACTATGGAGAACAGTATGGAGGTTCCTTAAAAAACTAAAAGTAGAATTACCATATGATCCAGCAATCCCACCACTGGGCACATACCCAGAGAAAACCACAATTCAAAAAGACACATGCACCCCAGTGTTCACTGCAGCACTATTTACAATAGCCAGGTCAATGGAAGCAAACTAAATGCCCATCGACAGATGAATGGATAAAGAAGATGTGGTACATATATACAATGGAATATTACTCAGCCATAAAAAGGAACTAAACTGGGTCATTTGTTGAGACGTGGATGGATCTATAGACTGTCATTCAGAGTGAAGTAAGTCAGGAAGAGTTAAACAAATATCGTATACTAACGCATATATGGGGAATCTAGAAAAATGGTACAGATGAACCAGTTTTCAGGGCAGAAATTGAGACACGGATGTAGAGAACAAACGTATGGACACCAGGGAGGAAAAGCCGTGGGGGGGCGGGGGTGGTGATGGTGTGATGAATTGGGAGATTGGGGTTGACATGTATGCACTGATGTGTATAAAATTAATGCCTAATAAGAACCTGCTGTATAAAAAAAGAAACAAAAAACCTGAGCCTAGAGGGTTAGGGGAGAGATGGAGTAGGAGGTTGGGGTTAGCAGATGTAGCTTTTGTATGTAGAATGGATAAACCACAAGGTCCTACTGTATAGCACAGGGAACTATATTCAGTATTCTATGATAAGCCATAATGGTAAAGAATATTAAAAAAAGAATGTATAAAAATTTTTTTAATAAAAAATAAAAAAAGAAAGTATATGATCATATGTACATATATGTATCACATGCATATATACATAGATGTATATTTTCTATTTCTTTGTATGCATAAGAAAAAGACCAGAAAGAAAGTCACCAAAGTACTGTTAATAATTATATATTTTTCCTTGATACCTTTTCAAATTTTCTAATTTCCTGAAATATCACTACATGCCTTTCATCACCAAGGGGAAAAAAATTACTTTTAAAGTAATTTCAACCAATACGAATACTAGAATCTCTTCAGATTTATCTGTAAGAAGTTATCCATGAATGCCAGTCCTTGACTTTGTCTTTGAACTCTCAGGGAGAGGAGTCACCCTTCCCTATGCCTTTAAGCCATACTCTACAAGGATGAGCAATACACCTGAGTAAAACACCCTGTTATCTCTTCACCCTACTGGCAGTCTCATATTTCTTGCTGTCATTTCAACTTAAACACCTTACAGGTAACTCATATTTAATTATGTCTGAAAGTAAATACATAACTCTTCCCCCACAGCCCATCTTCTAACAACCCCATTTCTAGCCATGGCACTAACCTTTCTCCCAATCAGATAGCTTAGAAAGCAGCCTTAATTCATCTCTCCCTTTCCCATTTCAGGTTCATCAATAAAACCTGTTGAAATCTCTCTCCCATCCCATCTTACTCATCATTCTTACTTCCATCACCATGCAGTCCAGGCCCTGACTGCACTCACTGTCAGTAACATGACTGTACCAGTATTCAAGTGGGTCTTCCTGATGCCATTCTCTCCCTTTGCTAAATCACAGCTCCTTATACAGAATTTGGATGATGTCATTCCTAGGCTCAAAAACTTTTAAAGCCACCACCTTTTTTCCATTCCAATCTAAATTTCTTTGCCTGGCTTTTATTAAACCCCATAATTTGGCTCCACCCTTACTACTTAACTTTATTTTCCATTATTTTCCGGTCTCATCCCTCATGAACCAACAGACATGCCATAATCAATCTTACCACCAAGCCCTGATATATCTAAACATAAAAATGGCCCTTCCCTTCCCCTCTACTTATATTTAAAGAACCTAATGAATATTCCCTCTTCTACAAAGCTTTTCTTGATTTCTCCAACCTCATTTACATTTCACTTTTCAGAAATTGTCTAGTGTGTGGTGTGTGTGTGTGTGTGTGTGTGTGTGTGTGTGTGTGTGTGTGTATGTGTGCGTGTATAAGTTCTTCACCTATTCATCCACTGATGGACACTTAGGTCATATCCACATCTTGGCTAGTGTATATAATGCTGCTTGAACATGGAGGTGCAGATATCTTTTCCAGTTAGTGTTTTTGTTTCCTTTGAATATATTCCCAGAAGTTACTATGTAATTTTGACTCACTGATCAAGTGGACTTTAAGCTTAAAATGGAAGCAGCGGTAGAAAAAGTCCAGATATTACCGTAACTACGAAAGAAGCTGGTCATACTCTTAAAGAAAAAATGACAATAATGCGTAGGGTCTAACAAATTATTTACTGCAGAAAAAGAAATGGGAAGGGTGTGAGCAACAATGTGGTCTTAGGTCCCTGCAAACCCATGTTCAGAATATGGTATTAAATAAAGAAAACTGACATTTTAAAAACAAGTTAATATAATACCACTAAGCATCGCTGAGATTTGATGGTATGGGACTCTGAACTGGAATAGAGCGATGGTGGAAAAGGAGAAGCATAAAGAACTGCTGGTTTGCTCTTGCACTGTTGGTGGGAATGTAAACTGATACAGCCAATATGGAGAACAGTATGGAGGTTCCTTAAAAAACTAAAAATAGAACTACCATATGACCCAGCAATCCCACTACTGGGCATGTACCCTGAGAAAACCATAATTCAAAAAGAGTCATGTACCACAATGTTCATTGCAGCTCTATTTACAATAGCCGGGACATGGAAGCAACCTAAGTGTCCATCGATAGATGAATGGATAAAGAAGATGTGGCACGGGCTTCCCTGGTGGCGCAGTGGTTGAGAGTCCACCTGCCGATGCAGGGGACACGGGTTCGTGCCCCAGTCTGGGAAGATCCCACATGCCGCGGAGCAGCTGGGCCCGTGAGCCGTGGCCGCTGAGCCTGTGTGTCCGGAGCCTGTGCTCTGCAGCGGGAGAGGCTACAACAGTGAGAGGCCCGCGTACAGAAAAAAAAAAAAAAAAGAAGATGTGGCACATATATACAATGGACTACTACTCAGCCATAAAAAGAAATGAAATTGAGTTATTTGTAGTGAGGTGGATGGACCCAGAGTCTGTCATACAGAGAGAAGTAAGTCAGAAAGAGAAAAACAAATACCATATGCTAACACATATATATGAAATCTTAAAAAAAAATGGTTATGAAGAACCTAGGGGCAGGACAGGAATAAAGATGCAGACCTACTAGAGAATGGACTTGAGGACACAGGGAGGGGGAAGGGTAAGCTGTGACAAAGTGAGAGAGTGGCATGGACATATATACACTACCAAATGTAAAATCGATAGCTAGTGGGAAGCAGCCGCATCGCACAGGGAGATCAGCTCGGTGCTTTGTGACCACCTAGAGGGGTGGGATAGGGAGGGTGGGAGGGAGGGAGATGCAATAAGGAAGAGATATGGGGATATATGTATATGTATAGCCGATTCACTTTGCTATAAAGCGTTATAAAGCAGAAACTAACACACCATTGTAAAGCAATTATACTCCAATAAAGATGTTAAAAAAAAAAAAAGAACTGCTGATTTGGAATATGTTAGAGACTGAAGCTGACATAGAGACAAACTGAGCTGTAATGGGGACTTCGACATTTGGGATATCTGCTAGAATTCTCCCACAGCTAAAAATCAAGGCATCTGATAAATGCCTCGCTTAGCCTTCCATCTCTCACATAGGGAAAGAAACATTCTGGATATGCATGCAACCACTAGGAAGGAATTAGCCGATTAAATGGCAACGATTAATTGGGAAACCTCAGAGTAATTCTGAAGTTGGTTACAATGGCTAGGGATGGGAATGTGGGACATAACTAGGGAACAAAAATTACAAAAAGTTCAGAGAAAAGTAAATCCCGCTTGAGACTATAAAAGGTAAGATATGTCATACGTTTCAGCAAGTTCTCAAGAACAGAATTCTAGTTAAACTAGCCTTGATTAATTTTTTTAAACATCTTTATTGGAGTATAATTGCTTTACAATGTTATATTAGTTTCTGCTGTATAACAAAGTGAATCAGCTATATGTATACATATATCCCCTCCCTCTGGAGCCTCCCTCCCACTCGCCCTATCCCATCCCTCTAGGTGGTCACATAGCACAGACAAAGGTGGGTGATCGCTAAAAATCAGCAAGGATTCAGGAGGAACAAGTCTTGCCCAGTAACTTTATTTCTTTTCTTGGCAAATCTACAAGGCAAACAATCTATGTGACTCTCTGAAAGGTACTTAACAAGCTCCACTCTCCAATTCTTTTTAGAGGGGTAAGGGAGAAAGATGAAGAAAAATGGGCTGAGTAATAGATGTGTTGATAACTGATTAAGCAACAAAACCCAGAATGCTCATAAGAAAGTTCTGCAAGGCTCACTGGGCTTAGACAGTTATATTACCAATGAACCAGATAAAGCTTTTGACGACATCCTTATCAAAACATGAGGATGAATAGATCCTAGAGAATAATCAAAAGTGGGGCAGCAGAGTCAGAATCCAAACTAATTTTTACAGAAGGTTAACTTTAACAAGTGAAATTGAACAGAGAGAAGGGAAAAATTATATTTGGATTCAAAAGCAATCAAATGCTAAGTATAAATTGTGATAAACTGTTATATACATAAAGAACAACTAAAGTTTTTGTTGAATAAAGCTTGCCACAAATTAAAGTGTGGAATGACTGCCCCCAAAACTTACATGACCTTAATCTTAGGCTGAGTTAACAGACACAGGTTAGGAAGAAGCAAGGTGAATGCCATACTCTTTGCTGTATTGTTGGGCTCATACCTGGAGAAGCTTTCAATGGTCGGCAATGCCCTACAGACAGTATGAAGGGACAAAGTAAAATGTTCTTGTAATTTGAAAATTAAGTCCTCTCCGGGAGTAATAACAGCATGAAACAAATCAATTAGATAGTAATTCCAAGAAAATGTGTAACTGAAAATATTTGAGAATATCCCAATGCAATCAAAAGTGAGCAGGGCGGGCTTCCCCGGTGGCGCAGTGGTTGGGAGTCCGCCTGCCGATGCACGGGACGCGGGTTTGTGCCCCAGTCCGGGAAGGTCCCACGTGCCGCGGAGCGGCTGGGCCCGTGGGCCGTGGCCGCTGGGCCTGCGCTTCCGGAGCCTGTGCTCCGTGACGGGAGGGGCCCCAATAGTGAGAGGCCCGTGTACCGTAAAAAAAAAAAAAAAAAAAAAAAAAAAGTGAGCAGGGTGTACTTTTTGGGAGGCAGGATTAGAATGTGAATTAAGAAAGCTGAAACCTTGTCAATTGCTTTTCTTCTGGCTAAAGGAAAGACTGTTAATAGAAGAGTTACATTAATTAAGAGTTACATTAAGAGTTCCATTAATCTAGGGGGCGGGGGAAGCAGGAGTTTAACAAGCAAGGTTTTGCCTGCATTCCCCTAACATTGTCTGAGGTGGAGATGGCTGACCATATCCAGAGCAGTGCTGGGCAGGTGCACCCTTATAAAAAAGAGGCTCCATCAGCTATTGTGGCTTAGTGACACTCCTCAGGAGGATGACCCATTTTGATTAGAATGACCACTTCCTACGTAGATTGTTCTACTGCGGTGACAGTGCGCTGATCAAATGATGCAAGCTTCCGTTCTACTCACAGTGATATTAACAAATTCATTAGTTGACATTTTTGTTTCTATGTCAGTCTCCTGGTCACTTGCTAAATGTAAGTAAATTCTAGAATCCTGAGTATTTCTGGACACACACACACACACACACACACACACACACACAAATTCACATCTATGTACCTGGAAAAGTGAGATCTATATCTTAAATATGACAATCTATATATCCAGATACTACACACTTGTGAAGTTCTGCTTCTCTTTATGACAACTGTAATTTATCTAAAACTGAACCACACATTTTAAGAGAGAAAACTAACGAAATGTAACACATATGGAGGAGAGTGGCCAGGAAGGTAAGAAGTCTGGAATCCATGATATTTGAACAAATTAAATGAGCACGCTTAGCCTGAAACAGAGAAGGCATAAGACAGCTGTCCTCAAACATCACTCTTACAGTGATACAAAATTCTCTCTAATTCTGTGATGACAACCAGTTGAAAGCTGCATAAGGAAGAACTTTCCAATTTACACTGTTCCATGCCTGGCACATAGAAAAAGCTCAGTAAGTTTTGGCACACGATAAATGTTCACAATGTTAGCTGTGATTGGGTTTTAAGATATAAAAAGTGTCATGAGAGAGATGCACAAGATGCTGTGGGAAAGCAAAGGAGGAGCACCTAACCCTGAACAAGAGGTGGGAGGTCAAGGCAGGCATCCCAGAAAGTGGAGATGCCTAAGCAGAGTACTAAAGAAAGCACAGGAGTTACCCAGAAGAGTATGGGAGAGGGCATTCCAGAAAGTAGCATGTAAGACCCAAGGTCAGAGAAAGCTAGAGGTTCAGTACAGCTGCAGAGGTGTGTAGAGGGAGTAATGAAAGATAAGGCTAGAAAAGCAAAAGGGCACCACTTCTTAAAGGGACTCAGGCTCACATGCCATGTTAAGGAATCTGGAGGAGGCGATGGGGAATCATTGGAAATTTTAACTGTAGGAGTTATATAATCAGATTTACATTTTAGGAGAACCCTTTTGGCAGCCACATAGAAAACGGAAGACAGCAAGACTGGTAGCAGAGAGATGGCTATTTTAGTAATTTGGAGTCCACGAGAAGATACTGACACTGAAAAAGGGCCGAGATGGATAGAATTCAAGAGGTAGCAAGGAGGACTTAATAAATAACTGGATGTGAGGGATAAACAAGAAGAGGAGTCAAGGATGATTTCCAGGTTTATGGCTGGGGCAACCAAAGAGAGAATAACATCATGCATTGGAGGAGGTAAGAAGCATGAGAAAGATTCTGGGAAAGGAGAAGATAACATTGACTCTTGCGGAAAACACCCAGGTGGTGATATCTAGGAAAGAGATGGACCATGGGGTCTCAAGCTCAGAAAAGGGTCTGATTTGGAAGTCATCATCACAGGGTTGTCAAAGAAGAAGATATCGGAGCATATGAGACCATCCAGACCCCAGAGTGTGTGGAGTGAGAAGAGGATCGGAGACAGAAGGCTGGAGAACACCAACCACTGAAGAGAATGAAAGTCAGCAATGCTGTGATCTGTTAAGTTTCTTATCTTTAGGCGAGGAACGGAAATCTTTAGGCAAAGACTAAACACCCACTTACCAGGGATTAGAGGGAATTCACAGTAGAGAACTGGACTGTTTGACCTCTACAGCATCTTTCAACTCCACAGCATCTTTCAACTCTGAGTCAAAGACTTTAATTCAATCCAGTATTTCTTACAATCTGAGAAAACTTTTTATCACTGTTAACAGAAAAACTAAAATCATACCTATTTTTATTCTTTGGCTTTGTTTGTCCAATGATGAAAAAACATTTTGAAGAACAAGTTTCTTATTTGATAATGTTTTCATAAAGGGAAGGAGGACCTGTGTTGACCTAGAAAGGAAAACACAGGCTCTAGAGCTAATTTCTTATCCTACTTTCCCCTCTATGCGTCCAGTTATACGGCTGGTATCAGCATGCAGTTTTACCCAAACACATGTGCCTACTTATTCTTCCTTTCCCTTTCTGTCACCTTGTACCTGACTGGGACTATACATAATCTATGGTTTTAAGTCTTAACATTTCAGACGGGTAGCTATAACTTTCACTAATATTTAAAGTGTGTTGGTTTCTGTTTCCATTTCTGCTCAATTCTAAAAACAGAGAGACACAGGTACATAAACAAGTTTTTAAACTTAAATCCAGAAATGTTTGATGAAAACAAACTGTCATTTTTGGCACAATTCACCCAGGGTATTTTTAGACAACACTACTTGCGGCTCAACTTAACCTTAAAATATGGCACTGGCCCCACCAAGTGGCACCTGGAATGGGTGTTAGAGGTGCTTGACCTCCGTCAACTATATGCCCCTTTTCTCCCGCCCCCCGAAGATGCCTCTCCCGCCCCTCGGCAAGCCTTCGTTTTCTTCCCCTGTCCTGCCTTTCGCTTTCCTCCTGGTAGTGGCCATAGATTTTATTACCACTAATGGCACTAAAGCTAACACAGCTGTCAACACCGCCGCCCCCACCCCCCGCCAGAAATACACCTAACTGGGGTCTACAATGAACTTTTCAGTTGTCCTTAGAAAATAATTTAACTATATTCTGTGTCAGTGGCCCAACTCACAGGACAGAAAAAACAAATGGCTGCAGAAAGTAAACCTTTGTGAAAAGAAACCTTGAGTGCTTTTTAGCTCTGGCAGTCTAATGTCGAGACTCAGAATCATGACTTGCAGATGCAGGTTTCTAAATGACCAAAAAAGGTGGAAGCAGGACAAACTAGAGACAATGGCTGACACCATTTGAAGTTTAGAGTCATGCTAAGTAATTACAATATAATAAGCGCTAGCATAGAGAAGATGAAAAAAAAAAGGCTATATCCAGAATAAAAGGACTTTAGCACTAGATACTACAATTCTGGGAAACTTTTAGGGCGCCATAAAACTTGATGGGAAAGGTAAATAGTTATGTTCCTACCACAATCCCCTCTCCCTCAAGTCAAGTGCTCCTGAAGCCATGCTCTGATGCGCATTCTCCTTATACGTCAACCCTACTTGCTCCGGGCACTCATCAAAGAAAAAAGTTTTAGTGGATTTCTTCTCCTCTATCTCTCTGGCTAATGGTGTCATTACCTTTTCTATTTAATTTCACAAAATGGAAGCAAGAGACATTTATCCCTGGCAGCAGGCTGAGTGCGAAACACAGCAGAGGTGCTTCCACAAGGCTGTAAGAGGCAACAGAAACACTTCCTTACAGAAGCTCAGAGTGCTAAAGCTGAATAAAATAAATATAGAAAAACACAGCAAAAATAAAGTTATTTTATTAGGACAAGTTCGTTTATCTTATCCAGCCTCTTGCCCCAACACTAAAATAATCCCTCAACAGCCTCTTACATTCTATGCTATAATGTTTTCCTGCTGCTTTTTGGCCTGAAAAACTCCTACTCACCCTTCAAGTCTAAGCTCAAACACTACCACCTCCCTGGAAACCTTCTTTGATTCTCCCAGATAGGTGCTCCCTTTCCTTAAGTGCTCCCCTGAGTGCTCCTTCATTACAGCAGCTACATGACACTGCAATTATTTCTAAACCTCTAAGCAGCCCTGCAGGTGCCTGCCTGCTTTCTGAGTGCACACCATGTCTTTTCATCACTGCATTTCCTGGTACTCGACACGTACCTCATAGGTAATTCACAGAGTCCAAGAACTCCCTAGGTCTCAACATGAAGGGGCATCACCCATTCATCCAAGTCTCTCCTTTCCAATCCCACATGGTTTAGAACTTCATTATCTATCTCCTAGATTATTTAAATTAGTCTCTTCATTGGTCTTCCCATTTCCGGTCCCTCTTCCCTTGAATCCGTTCTGTATACTCTTGCCTCTGTAACATTACTAAAGTATTGATGATACTTTAATTAAATATACCAGGTTGAGCAGTTGATGATGCAGAAAATGAAAAGCTGAAAAAACACCTGTTCCCTAAACTGAATGGGCTCAAGTCCAGTAGGGCAGAGAAGTAAATAATTAACATATAATTTATCAGGTGTTGTACAGATGTTACCAACTCATGCTAATCCCTCTGCCTAGCATGTCCTTCACTCATAAATGGTCAATTCCTATTTCACTTTATATAAGAAGCCTTCCTAATCTCTCCAGCCAGAAGCAATCTCTCCTTCCTCTGCTCCCACAGGGCCCTGTTACTTGCTTATCACTTTCTGCTTGAATTACAGTTATTTGTACCCATACATTTTGTCTCTTACTGGATTGAAGCTTTCTAAATAGAAGGGCAATACATTTTACTTGTCTCTATTTTGCCATGGTACCTAATACAGTGCCCAGAAAATAGCTGATAAATGTTGAAGTGTGATGATTAACCTCACTAAAATATTGAGTCTGTGATTAATTTAGGATTTGCCAGTATTAAGACTATCAGTGGGTCAAATACATACAATTCAAGACTGAAATTTTTCCACTCTAGCCACAAAAATAGAAAGTCTATTCTGTTTGGCGAGGTAATAGTGGACATATGGAGAATATTCTCAACCAGATTTGAAAGATGTGTCCAAATGAAATGGATCTCTATTGTAAAAAGACAACAAAAGGCAACTCCCTAGTCTTCAAAACCAGACAATTAGCCCCTGCTGACAAATACAGAAAAATTAAGAAGGACAAACATGGTGTGGTATTTCCATAATGGGGGCAAGTCAATGGACAAATGCTCAGCTAAGTAAAAATGTCCACAACTCAATAAAAACTAAATTTAATAAAACAAGATACTGGCACAAGATAATATTTCAAAAATGGTTCATTACATAAGCTCTCTGATCTCTCAAATAACACAACTTTCCAGAGGTGAATACTTGCAGCTTATCCATTCTTTAAAATTTATAACCAATTTCCTAAAACAGTGCTACTGTAAGATACCCCATCAAGCCCTTGTTAGGATCCCCAATTCTTTAATTTCACTTTTTTTTTAAGCTAACATTTTATTGTATTGTATTGTACTGTATTGTATTGTACTGTATTGTACTGTATTGTATTGTATTGTATTGTATTTTTTGGCTGCCTTGGGTTTCGTTGCTGCACGTGGGCTTTCTCTAGTTGCGGTGAGCGGGGTCTACGCTTCGTTGCGGTGCGCGGGCCTCATTGCGGTGGCTTCTCTTTGCAGTGGCTTCTCTTGTTGCGGAGCACAGGCTCTAGGCACACGGGCCTCAGTAGCTGCAGCTTGTGGGCTCCAGGAGCTGTGGCTTGCGGGCTCTAGAGCGCAGGCTCAGTAGTTGTGGCACACGGGCTTAGTTGCTCCACAGCATGTGGGATCTTCCCGGACCAGGGCTCGAACCCCTGTGCCCTGCATTGGCAGGCGGATTCTTAACCACCACTGTGCCACCAGGGAAGTCCTAATTTCACTTTTGAAAAAGTATCTGTCCTCCCTCCACCCCATTCCTTCATCATAATTGTTCTAGTTAAATCCAACAGTTGTGTGCAGGATGAGGTAGACAGCAATTTAACTATCATTCACCTGAATCACAAGAATTGAGAACTTAAAACATTTTATGATTTAAAATGCAGAACTAAAGCTCCAACTTCTCAATTTTGACCAAAAAAGAAGTTCAAAGCTCAAAACTATAAGACCTTTTAAGAAAACGCTGGGCTACAATGATATATATCTGCTCCCATTTGGCTTGAATGAAGTCAGAACATTTGATCGTATCATTTATTTCAACATTAAAACTGCTTAAGGCAAGAACTGTCTCATCAACTAACTTTATAGAAGCCTTAGCAAACTACCTGTAGCAGCTTTTAATCTAAAGACCCGAATTTAAGTTTGCTTTGAGGATTAAGCGAGAAAATGTATAAAAATGCTTTATAAAACTCTAAAGAACAACACAAATGTAAGGTGTTACTAGTATTATTCTTACAATAAGCTCTCTCCAAGAGTAAATCCCCCTCTATAGGAAATCAGAAGAGAGCTGAAATATTTCTGTATACTTTTCGCAAGAGAATTTATGCTCTACATCAAAAATGTAAATAACTCCTAAAGAAGGAGGGAGGACAGGGAAGAAAGAAAATTCAGGTGGGACTAGAAGAAGGAGGTAAATTAAATAGCAAAGGAGAAGTTTTTGTAATAAAATAAAGCAATATAAGAGAAAGCAATCCTGGCTCTTAGGAATCAGTTTCTAACTCTGCCACTTAACTATCTACTCATCTACTCATGAGGCCCTGGTCCCTTCACCCCACTAGGCTTCAGTTTCCTTGTTTGTAAGTAGTAGAGGTAATAACTCAGAGGGTTGCTGTGGGGATTAAATGGGATAATATTTATATAGAGTATTTAGCACTATATCTGGTGCATAGTAAGTGTTAAGTAAATGATTACTGTTGTTGATAAAATTATTACTAGGGGCTTCCCTGGTGGCGCAGTGGTGGAGAGTCCGCCTGCCGATGCAGGGGACACGGGTTCGTGCCCTGGTCCAGGAAGATCCCACATGCTGAGGAGCAGCTGGGCCCGTGAGCCGTGGCCGCTGAGCCTGCGTGTCCGGAGCCTGTGCTCCACAACGGGAGAGGCCACAGCAGTGAGAGGCCCGCGTACCAAAAAAAAAAAAAAATTATTACTAGACCTGCACCCTAACTGGTGACATTCAGAAAGAAAAAGGAGCCAAGAACATGTCAGTGGGGAAGATGATATACAGAGAGCTAAGTCTACATACCACTGTTAGGAGACAGTGTGTGAGAAATACAGATTACACAGAGCATTTTTCATATTAAATGCACAAATTACTTCCTGTGCCTCCAGGACGGCAGAAGGATCTAGAGAAGCGTAGCCAAAATCTCCGAGTCATAAAAGCTGAAGAGCGATGACTGTACAGAAGAACAAGACCAAGAAAAATCAGAGGTGCTTATTGATGTGTACAGAGGCGTCTCTGATTCCGAACTTTCGATTTTCTAAATATTCATAGACAGAATGAAAGCGAAGCTCCATAGCAAAGACACAGCAACTCTGCTTGCCCAAAATAGATGGTATTAGCATCGTGCAGAGTCATTTAAGTTTCTGCCATCTTGTTCTTTATTCTGGGGAAGTGGTTGTATCTGCGGTTGATTTTGAGGTGTTAACCATTATTAACTCCATCATATTTGGTAATTGCAAAAGCAGTAAAAGTGCCCCAAAATTAGGAAGAAGAGGAATAGAATCCCCTCCTGAGGCTGATGTAGAGATAGCAAATAACTGTAAAAGGTGAAAGAGCAATGGATGCTGCCTTTGCACATGGGCTCAGTGACTTACACACCCGTGGAATCAATAAGAATCAGCAAAAGACAAGGAAGACAGGAAACCTTCCATATGTGTGCCAAGAGAATCAGCACCAATTTGGGTTGTCAGCTGGTCTGGTGTTAATTCAGGGGAAGACAAGGAGCTTGTTTAAGAATTTAAAAGTTGAGCACAGTACAAGTACTACTATCGTAAGCCACAGACAAATTGCCAAAGTTCGAGGCCTTTCTGAATTTACACAACATCAACCTGAATGGTCGGCTCACTATCTGACCTGTACCTGCTAAGGTCTCAGGGACGCTACCTGTCTCAGTGGACTTTCAATGCAGACAAAACTAGCCTATGGGGCTTCCCTGGTGGCGCAGTAGTTGAGAGTCCGCCTGCCGATGCAGGGGACACGGGTTCGTGCCCCGGTCCGGGAAGATCCCACATGCCGCGGAGCGGCTGGGCCCGTGAGCCATGGCCGCTGAGCCTGTGCATCCAGAGCCTGTGCTCTGCAACGGGAGAGGCCACAACAGTGAGAGGTCCGCGTACCAAAACAAAAAACAAAAAAAAACTAGCCTATGATGGGAAAAGATGCCCCCAAAATTTCTATCAGCAAGGAGGTGAGAGTATGTATCTGATTTCTCTTTGAGTTTGCCCAACTCACACTCCCTTTTACTGAGAATAACCTTTCAAAACAAAACCCGTACTTAAAGGAATGTGGAACTTTTTACAACAAAGCATAGTGGACTTAAAAGCATCTCCCTCAAATTATGGGCTGAAGATCCTGAAAATTTTATTAATCAGGGGGTGGTAAATGGAAATAATATGCCAGCACTGCTAATTCAAGCTGTGTGGGAAAAATTTGTTTTGCCATTTTTGTCTTATTGTAATAATATAAATACATGGGCGTTAAATCCTGGTTATTGTTCTGCCACTTTTCCCATTAGGTTTTACAGTCATCAGGGTTTTCTAGAATCTACCACACTCACACAAGGAGAGAACACTTATATTCATTCACAGAGACTGTGCCTCTGGAGCTCTACTTAAAACTATGAGTATGGTCGATCAGTGCACTGACAAAGGTCTCCATCTTGCTAGACAGGTAAGGACAGGTAAGTACCCCTACCACTGCCTAGACATACTTTTTTTCCCTAACATTTAAATCCAATTGAGTTTACTGTGATTTCAATACCTAGATAACCAATAACAAATACGAACCATTCCTGAAACTTCATAAATAAGATCAGTTGGACCATTCATTCAAAAAAGAAGCATTTACTGTGTAGGCCTATACTGGGCCCAGTACAATTCTATAGCACCTTTTATTTCACAATCCCAGAGAGCTTTCAAAGTTGCCCTAACATAAAGTATCAGTGATTGAACTTCTCTCATTTTAAGCATGTACAACACTCTATTCAAAACACTGATTCAGGCATTATAAATTTAGCTGTTTGTGGAAATAAAAACTGAAAGGGCTGAGAATGACAGTCAATCATTAACTAAATTCCAACTTCACAATTCAATCCAAAAAATACCCAGTGCCAAGTGGTTTAAAAATCACAAGCCAAATATACAATGATTCAAACATTCCACTAGGCAAAGGAGCTAATATAGTTATAACTTCTCACTTATAAATCCTTATGGGTATTGCTTCTAGGTAATAAGTCAAATTTATCAAAAGTCCTACTCAATGATTACATTTAATCTGCACCAAGAGCAACTTCCAAAAAGAGATTAAATATCTAACATGCCAAAAATAAGTTATTTACCTGGGTTTTTGCTATCTTGGAGCTCTTTCTAGAAAACAAATCCCTAAATTTAAGTGCCAGAGGAATGTATTTTTCCAAATCAAGTCTTTGAAACTACAGACCTGAGAAAAGCCATCAAAAGCGGGAGATAGGGCTTCCCTGGTGGCGCAGTGGTTGGGAGTCCGCCTGCTGATGCAGGGGACAAGGGTTCGTGCCCCGCTCCAGGAGGATCCCACGTGCCGCGGAGCAGCTGGGCCTGTGAGCCATGGCCGCTGAGCCTGCACGTCTGGAGCCTGTGCTCCGAGACGGGAGAAGCCACAACAGTGAGAGGCCCGTGTACCGCAAAAAAAACAAAAAAACAAACAAACAAGAAAAACAAAAGCGGGAGATAAAATAAGGGGAGTGGTTAAGCACAGGGATGCAAGTATAAGCCAGAATGCCTGGGTTGGAATCCTTGTTTTACCATTTTCTAGGTACCTCAGTTACCCTGTCTGCAAAATGGGAATAAAAACACCTACTCCATACAGTTGCTGTAAGGATTAAACCCAGGTAGATTAGTACTGTAAGGGTTTAGAGGCAAGCAGCATTATATAAAGTGTTTGCTTATGATGACTTATCATATGACTAGCTCATCCAAATCATCTACACAAATGCCTTTCTCTACTGAAAGCCTTCCTTAATTGGTCTAGTAGAATTTAACCCCTCCCTCCTTGGCTTCTCCACAAAATGCATTGTGTACTATAGTTATTGGGTATATTTCCCTCCCATGAGGTTGGAGACAGAGACCACAGTTCATCTAAGTGTACAGGACAGCAAATACTGTTCATTGTTGCCCTTCAGTTTCCTCTCTCTAAAAGTTCTGAACAACAATATCCTGTCAATTAGCAAACCTTTACCTGGAGAAAGGAGCTTTATGTAATCAGCACACTTAAGTACTGGGCATACCTTGCTAAATGTTATAAGACTTAAACAAACATTTGAGGGGTTGGAGTGGAGGGAAAGGAGGATTCACTTAATATTTTTATAACTAATGACCAAGGTTATCTTTTTAAATTAATTTTTAAAAATTTCTTATGCTTTAAAAGCTTATTCTCATTTTTTCATTCAAAAAGTCTATGGTGCTTTTAATATAAAAATACAGTAGCATAATTTCTGCATATGTCAAGTCTACTTAATCGTAACTTGACCATCTGCTGATTTTAACATTACTTTGAGATACCAATCTTTCTGGCTTTGATTTGTGCCCTCTTTTCTCTCACAAAAAAGTGCCACACACATACAAAAAAGCTTCCAACTTATCCCAGATCACTGGGAAAACACTTTCTAAAGTGTTATCCTACTTCGCTAACATAATGATGTTGCCCTTACTTTGAGAGGACAGAACTTTTCTGAAAACAAATGGCTGAATTGAGTCCCTTGCTTTGTTACCGCTTTCTACAAAGTACAATTCTTCCTTTGTTTTTATAGAGTCTTACCTATTGAAATTAATTTTTTTCTGGCATAAAAACTGCTGAGGACACCTTCTTAGTTGCACAAATATTCCTGGCCTCTACTCTTTGATTTATTTTAAAACAAACTCAAAAACAAAAGGCTAAAGAAGAATTGCACTCATTTAATGTGGTTTTTCTAAGTCTAATTTTTTCATTCCCCAGTGGCACGGCCTTTCAAAGGATTACACAAACTACACCCAATTTGTTTCTCATTCTAAACATAACCCAACCAAATGGGGAATGTTATCAGCCATCTTAACAAGGAGAACACCACAAAGCTAAAACCAAACCAAAGATCAAACCAAAAAAAAAAATTTTTATCCATTGTACCTCCTTTGAGATTAGGACTTTTTTACATAAAGGTACTTTGATGTACCTATGCAATGAACAAATGTCATCATAATTTAACATCCTATTTTGGACTAATTTCTCTCCCCTCAAATAGTCACAAGAATGGCCAATTCACATACAATACCTCTCAGCTACTGGGTAGAGAGTATAATAAACTTAATTGTTTTATATATCCTGAGGCATACAAAGAAAGGCTACACAAACACAAAGAGGTTTCCAGTATCTTATATACATTTATGATTGAGACAAAGAACTTTCAAAAACCTGCCCTCAGTAAGTAAAACTGGGCTTAAACCACAATAAACCCTGCCTTTAAGTAGGGAGACCTGACAAGTTTAAGCCCCCAACCCACTCACACCCCCCAAAAGACTAAGTCTCACTCCCTTCTTACAGCTAGGAGGCATAATTAAAACACTTGTAAGTTGTTTCCTCAGACTCTAGTAGTAATAAAGCTAATACTCAGGCCACCTTCTCCGAGCAATCGGCTTCTATCAAAACTTATCACAAGTTGCATGAAATAGACAGGAGCGTTGGTTTTGCATTTTATCAAGTGAGTAACAACAGCATCACACTTTTTGGAGAAGCCACTACTCTCAGCACCACCAGCTCTCCCAGCCCCCCTCCCCATTTTTTTTTTTTTTTTTTATGTCTTTCCTCCAAATTTACAGTCTGAAAAGCGGTCCCACGAAACAAAAGTATCAGTAAACGGGAGTCAGTCCACTGGTTTTGAAAATAAAGTTTGTTCTTTTGCTATCAACCTGACAACTTTTTAAAGGTGAAACGTCTCCTCCTCAATCGGGCACAACCTTCCCTATTCCCATACCAAACAACCACTCATTTGCCCCCGATAGTAAATGTGAAAAAAGGGAGTGGGAGAAAATGATGTTGAAAAGAAGGGTCTAGGGTTCCAGTGGTAGGGACGGATTTTGAGACCGGTTTTGAACACTCCGTGTCTTCTGGGAGCTGGGCAGCTTTACTGTGTCTATCTGAGAAATGTTTAGCAATCTGACGCATCAGTTTTTAGGAATGGTACACAAACAGCCCCCACAATCTAAGAGCCATGCCCAGAATCCTTCCCCTCGGTGGCATCGGCTGAGGGCAAGGGAAGGGAGAGCGGGGGATACTGGACAGGATCCGCGACATTTGTTATTGTTTATGAAGCCCAGGCAGGGACCGGGAGCGTGGTGCTTGGGGGCCGAGGAGTGGAAGGCGAAAGGAGCAGGGAAGGACAAAGATGCCTCCCGGGGCTCGAGGCCACCTCTCCGGGCACCCGGTGCCAGTACCACCCCGGGAAACAAGAGGGCCAAGGCCGTCGCCGGAGCTTCACCGGAGACATTTCCAGCCCCGAAATTAGCCCGGCTTTCCCTGGACAGCCAAAGACACCTAAGATCGTCTACCGCTCCCGCTCTCAGAGTTGGGGCCGGCGCGGCGAGCCGAGCGCCCCAGCCCCCTCCGCCGCGGAGCGCCGCATCCGCGCACTCACCTGCCTCCGGTCGCTCCAGCGGCCGGCTCAGCCTCCGCACGGGCCGCAACCGACCCGCCGCCAGTCCGCTCCTTTCTGCCCGCTCCGCCCTCGCCCCGCCCCCGAGAGGTGGGACCCGCCGCCGCGCCGGAATCTCGGAGCGGCCTCCCTGAACTCTCGCGAGGCCTCCCTGCTCCGCTTCTAGGTGGCTGGGCCGGTCTGGCTCGGTCCTGACGTCATACGCACCACAGCCGGAAGTAGCCTTCTGTCGTCAACGCAGCCAGCCCCCCTACCGCCCCTCCCACCTGCACCTAGTGAATTCGTGACTGACCCTGGAGGGGTTGTTTGGGGAGTCACCGTTTCCCTCCTTCATCAGCCTCACCTCACTTCCCTCTTCTCTGCTCAAAGCTAGTTCAGGCCACTCTTGAGAGTGGCCCAGTGTGTTGCCACATTAGTCACGTGTCCTAAATGTCGCCAGAGTTTTTCTTGATGCTTCACAATGCAATGTGAATGTTAGAGGAGAAAAGGGGCTTAGAGATCATTTCAATTATTTTTTTGGAACATAACTGTAGAGCAGAGTAGGAAAATGTGATCAACAAAAATGGACTGACTGACCTAGTTGCCTAGGTAGTAGCTGTGGCAACTAGAAGCCACCCAGCTTCCTTGATCCTTTTCCTCTTCATCATGACTCAACTGTAGAGACTAGAGAGAGATCCACATTTGGAAAAGCTACCAAAATAACTCCACGGTATTCATGAAAAACTTGCTTGGGTTATCTTGGAAAATCTAAAATAACTGACAATACTGGGCTGCTTATTTAGGATCAGAGAACTAAGAGGAAAATCACCTGCCTGTAGCATGACTCAGAAAGGATGGCTTTGGGAAAATGATGCGTTTGAGTTTATATTGGGCAAGCCAAACAAGAGAATAGTTCCCAATTATTGTTGACAAATTATCTTCTATCTGAATAGTGGAGATTTTATTAAATACCATTTACTTGTAGTCTGTTAAGACAGTATACAAAGCTAGTACTGTGCTTGCAGAAAATATAATTCAGAGATGCCAATCATTAAGTTTCACCAAGAGCAGGTGACATGTACGAAAGACTTAGGGAAGAATCTGAACATCACTTCTATTTTTTTTTTCCACTGTGCTTTTTCATGCATAGCTTGATAGCAGAAAAAGCACTATGTAGTCTGGTAATTAGTGTATTCTTGGGGAAATCAGTTCATTCTATATCATACGGTCATTTTGAGGCTCAAATGACAATTGCCATATGCGAGCATGAGGTTTAATTGTGATCAAACATGCTCGACAGAGGCCTGTACAACTCTCTCCCTCCACCACGCACATAGTACTTCAAGTGGGTAGGATTAAGAACAGTTTATGGAGTATTATATAGCAAATTTATGTTTTCAAATGCGCCGTGCTATTTTCATGGAGCTAGAGTAATAGGGACTTGTCTAGGGTGTCAGACTAGGATAACATGAGGCAGGCTAAAGCTTCGACTTTTAGTTTCTTAATTGAGGCCATTCCAAATAAATTGCCCCTGGTTGTTGAAGTCACCTGAACTGAATCAAATTAGATCCAACTGCTCTTTTGGAAGTTTGGTGAAATCTATGGACCCTTTTTCAGAACAGTGTTTTTAAAGGCATAAAATAAACTACCTAGGGCTATAAAGGAAATTGATTATATTAATATACAATTATTAAAATAGTAAAAAAATGAGGTTTTGATATAGTTCTGTAGTAGGCAGCTTCTAAGATGATTCCCAATAATCCTCACGTTCTGGTATTTCTGTCTTGTGCAATCCCCTCCTCTTGAGTGTGGGCTGAACCTAGTGACTTGGTTTGGGTTTTTTTGGTTTGTTAAGTTTTTTTGATGTGGACCATTTGTCTTTATTGAATTTGTTACAATATTGCTTCTGTTTTATGTTTTAGTTTTTTGGCTGCGAGGCAAGTGGGATCTTAGCTGCCCGACCAGGGATCGAACCTGCATCCCCTGCATTGGAAGGCAAAGTGTTCACCACTGGACCACCAGGGAAGTTCCTGTGACTTGGTTTTGAAAAAGAGAATCTGGCAAAAATGATGGGGTGTTACTTCCATGATTAGGTTACAAAAGACTCTGGCTTCCATCTAGTTCATCTTCTCTTGCTCCACTTCTTACTTACTCTGATGAAAGCCAGCTGTCAGGCTGTGCCCTGTCTTATAGAGAGGCCCACGTGGTACAGAACAGAGCAAGGTCTCCAGTCAACCGCCACTGAGGAATTGAGGCACCCAGTCCAACAACCCATGAGGAACTGAATCCTGCCCACAACCACTGTGCCTGGAAGCAGACTCCGTCCCAGTGGAACCTCAAGATGACTGCAGCTCCAGCTGACACCTTGACTGAGCCTGGTGAAGGACCCTGAGCCAACAGACCCAGCTAAGCCTTGCCAGATTCCTGGCCCCCAGACACTGTGAAATAATACGTATTTATTTTTTAAACCACGCATTTGGGGGGACAGTTAATTTATTATACAGCCATAGATAACTAATAGTTATATACTTGCTTCTTTATTAATGCATTAAATTACAAGATCAATACCTACAGTAATTTTGCAGTAATGATGCACATAAACAATATTTTGAGATATCTGCACCAACTTTAATGTGGTAGAAAATATGTATGAGTTCTATTGGGGGCAAAGTCACTGGTTGCTAATATTACTGTGGTTTGCTGACTACCTTCATAATGAAAGAAATGCTAATTTTCAACTAGGTAGGGCTTAGTGAAAAATACATTTATTTTTTGCATATATATTATTACAGACCCAGATTAAGAACATTTAGTCTAGATAATAGATTTTTTGGTAGGGCTTTCCAAAACTCTTATTATCAACTGTCTTATTATCAATTGGAATTAAATAAACCCAGGTAACCATGGCCATTGCAAACTGTATTAACCTACAGTTGAATATGAATTTTTATCCCCTTTCCCTTGTTCCCTCTTCTCCAAATCTATGCTAAGTGTAGGTAGACAAGCTAAAATTGTAGGCCAGAGGAGAGAGAGAAAAATCATGATGAAAATCTTTTCAGCACCCAGAATTCATCTGATTTTTGTTTTCAGTGTGTGCAATTTAGTATTACTTTTACTCCCCTAGGCCTACCACATAGTAAATAACCAAAGAATGCCAAATGATGGTAGTAAATGACAACAGAAGGAAACTATCAATAAAACTCTTCCATATAGAAAACACAGAAACATAGAAAAGTTGCTTTCGTATATATGCAGCTTTGCAACTGTGGGATATGGTCAAAGCAGCTTTTAGAGAACAACTTACTGCTTTAAATGCATTTAACAGAAAACACAAAAATGTAAAAAAAAAATGAACCAAGCTCTCAATTCAGGAAACCTGAAAAAGGAAACAAAATAAATCCAAAGAAAATAGAAGGATATAAAGATTAGAGCAGGATCCCTTCCAGATGTCCTGGCCCTTATGTGTACCAAGCATTATAGATCAAATACATAATCACTCCCATATATAACTCTATTTTTCAAATGGATGTAAATTCTGTTATGATTAACAAGTTCAAATACAGTTCTGAAATATAAAGGCAGAAATTAATGTAACAGGGAGTTCAAAACAAGTCTGAAATTGACAAATAAGATGATTCTTTGAAAAGTCAAAGAAATAGGAAAAACTTTGGCAAGACTAATTGGGGGTGAGCAGTGGCCGGGGGGAAGGGGGTGGGGGGAGACACAACTAGCAAGAATGTTAATAGAGCTGTAACTGCAGATATGGAGTTTTTTTAAGCATTACAAAATTATGATTAAAAAGAGAGAGGCTATCAAGACAAGCTGTGTGAGTATGAGCAATGCTAATTCCTGATTAGCTCCATGGATAGACCAAGAAGAGTAGCTAATATTTACTGAGTTCTTTCTGTGTGCCAAACATTGTGCTCTTTGCTTGTACTGTCTCATTTAATCTTTACAATAAGCCAGTGAATTAGGTATTATTGTCACCAGTTTATAGGTGATGAAACTGAGGCTCAAAGAGCTGTAGTGACTTACCTAAGATCACCCAATAGCAAGTGGCAAAGCCGGCAACCCAGATTCCTAACAGTAGATAAAATAAGTACTACTGAGCAAAAGTACAAAACGGAATTTGGAGACAGGGAAACTAGTTTGAAGTACTTACCTGTTTACAATATGCTCGATGAATGTTAGCCTCGAGTACTATTATTATGATAATCCCCATCCTTTAAATGGGATTAAGAATGCTACAACTGCAAACATGCAGAGATATGGACAGAAAGTCACATACAAAGATGTTTATCTCAGCATTATTTATCCACAACTGTAAAAAGTTGGAACTAATCTAAATATCTAAAGATAGGGATTGGTGTAATAAATTATGGTGGATCCATACAGTGTAATAGCATATGTGTGTTAAAAATCATATGTAGATAAATGGTTAATGACATAGAAAGATGTTCAGAATATACTGTTAGGTTTGGGAGTTCTTCTAAAGCACGTTACCAACAGTGTAATAGCTTTGGTATACAAATTATTTGAAAAATAATATATCTATGTATTCATAATATACACATTCCACATCTATATTTAAAGACTAAAAAGAAAAACAGTAAAATAAAAACGTTCAATGTTGTGATTATGGAAAAAAGTTAATGATCTATAATGTTATGCCAATTAATTTTTGAGGAGAGAGAGAATAAGTGCTTTTCAGTTCTCTTGGAAGACTGTCCGATGGAAAACCATTAATTTTTTTATTGTGGACAAATAGAAAGTTGATGGGATACAAAGAAAGTTGAATGGACCTTTCCAGTTTGACAGGAAGAGTGCTTGACCCCTGGCTCCTTTTCTCACAGCCAAGACTTTAAAAGGGGCTCTTGCCCAGACAGGCTAAATGCAATTGAGTTTGTTTGTTTGAAAATAAAGGTTCTTTTCTACAAGCTTCAGGGGACTTTCATTGGACCATTTAATCAAACACATGACAATCCATTCAGAACTCTCACCAGACTGCCTTCTGCAGAACACTTTATAAACCTGGAAACAATGACTTCTAATTGATTCATGTTTTAATTTTTAACTGGCTTGACTAAAGTGCAAACTATTTATCACCTAGGGTGTAAAGCATTCCAGGTTTAGGCTATTAATCCTCCAAAGTTAAAAGCACCTTTGTAAACCAGAAACCTGAAGAAAAGCATTAAGGAAAGGTGAAAATATATTATGTCTAACTATCTCTTTGCATTATAGTTATTGCTCTGCAAAGTGTAACAAAGAACCACATGGGATTTGTATTCCAAAGACCTGGTTCTTTTACTACTGTACGACCTTGCACAGATCAAAAAAGTTCTGTGAAGTCTTATTTCCTCATTTGTAAGATGGGAGAATATCAACATGATAGTTGCTGCAAAGATGAAATATTTTTTGATGAAAGGACTCTGTGAACCATACAACATCACTGCCATAATGGAAAGAACACTGAAGATAGAAAGATCTCAGTTTGAAAAATAGCTACCTCTTAGGATTGAATGAAATTAAATGAGATAATATAAATAAACACCTAGGATATATTCACACTCAATTCAAGGTAGCTATTATTATTATTATCATCACTAATACTAATAATTAGTGATATAACAAAAACGCATGTTTCAGTATGAAACCCTTTTGTCAGCTGCAAATTAAATGGATTCTCTGCATCTGCAGAAGATTTTGGGTGCTGTTTACATTCATGAAGAGAGAAAGTCCCTGTCAGACCTTTCTTGCTTTGATTCTTGTCTACTCTATTAATTTTTACAGATTCCTGATACTAACAGAGATACAGTGGATTTTCTATCTGTGAAATAGGAAATACAGTGCATAAGTAAGATGAGGATAAGTGATGCTGTGGTAACAATCACAGAATTTTAGTGGCTTCAAATGTTGAGTACTTATTTATTGCTAGTGTTTTATGTCCTTTGCAGGTCAGCAATAGTGCTTGCTCATCAGGGTCACTCAGGGTTCCAGACCAATGGAGCAGATATCATCTTGCACATTGCTGATCTTCATGCCAGAAGGCAAAGACAAGATTGGAGAGTCTCGGGCTTCGCTGGTGGCGCAGTGGTTGGGAGTCCGCCTGCCGATGCGGGGGACGCGGGTTCGTGCCCCGGTCTGGGAGGATCTCGCGTGCCGCGGGGCGGCTGGACCCGTGAGCCATGGCCGCTGAGCCTGCGCCCCGCAGTGGGAGAAGCCACAGCAGTGAGAGGCCCTAGTGCCGGAAAAAAAAAAAAAAAAAAAAAGATTGGAGAGTCTCAAGTAGAGACTTTTGCTCACAACCCATTCATTGGCCAGAAGTGGTTGGATGGCCCCATACAAATAAAAGAAAGCCAGGAGGTACAATCTTTTAATATTCCAGGAAGGAGCAAAAACCAGGAATATTTGGCAATAGTACTAATGACCACCACATATTGTATATGTGAAAAACACTGTCCGAATGCTAGATGGTAAATTATTCCCTTTCTCTACTTCTTAAAGAAAAACTGATAGTTAAGCTCTTTACAAAAGAAAAATACAAGACACTATATAATATTTTGTGATAATATATGCTATATTTGAATGGTTTAAAGTTTTAGAATAGCAAATCAAAACAGAAAAAATAAATTTCTGCTTGGCGTTTTTAGTCTCCTAAAAGTGACGTTCATTGACATTAGAAATTCACTAACATTGCATAATATTAAGTTTTAAAAATACCTTCTTTTTAAAACTAAAAAGTGGGGTTTTTTTCCCTTAAATCTCACTGCCTTTCTCATTCCTAATTTTAGGATTGAGTCCTAAAAATTTTATTTTCTCAAGTAAGAAAAAGAATACCCCGCCCCAAAGACTGTTTTTCATCACAATAGTAGAATTCAACTTATAGAAAAACCCATTCATGTTTAATGTAGGCAGCTGAAGAAAGCTAAAATAATTTGAATACATTCTAGGAAATTATTATAGTCACTTTGTTGTAGAGTCTATTCATATTCTGTGAGTCTAGTACTTAAAATTATCATACCTTTAAAAAGCAACTACTCTCCAGTTTTTTATTCATTTATTTTAATTATTATTTATTTATTTAAATTATCATTAAAATATTTATTATAAATAAATAAATAACCTATTTGGTTTTTGGATCTGCACCAGAGTTCCTATACTTTATTTGGTTCTTCTTCTATAACTTATTAGCCCATTTATATAGAATATATTTTTTTAAGTTGATCTCTTTATAAGTGATTATGACTCTGCTTCAAAATCTATTTAGGTTGTTATAATGCACTCTTTAGAGATGATGTCAGGTCTCAGAAAATCTATAAACTAAGAGGGTTTAGAGGGGGTTTCTTTTTTGCAACTCCCATCTGCTGGGGTGGGGACTCTTTCCTTTTCTTACAGCCACGTTATTCAGTGACTCTAAGTGCAGCTGCTACTCCTCAACTACTACATTCTACTTTCAATCTACTTTCTTTATTTTTTATTTTTATTTTCTAGATGTTGAAATTCCTGGGAATGGAGGAACAGGGCAGATGGAGAATGTCTGTAACTCATACTCCTGTAGATGCCCGAGTGCCAGTAGATGTTTCTATAGTTCTATAGTCTGAGCCTGGAGGGACAGTCGGACATAGGGGCAACAATCAGATCTATTTTCCACGGTTTGAAGTAAACGGCCTGTGCTCAGAGATGGAGGACAGGACTGATCAAACAGTCAGGCAGGACAGAGGGTCCCAAATGTGTCACACTGTGCAATGGAGGGAGGACCACATCTGAGGTCCACATTTGGACTAAGGGCTGAGTCCTTAGTCTTGTGGTCTTGGGCACTTAAACTCTCTAAACCTCAATCTACTCATCCATAATATGGAAAATGTAGGATGTTCTCATTATCAGAGGATAATTGTTACCAGCAAAAAAAAAAAAAAAAAAAAAAACAGAGGGGGGGGCCGGGTTTTTTTTTTTTTTTTTTTTTTTTGGTTGCATTGGGTCTTCGTTGCTGCACGCGGGCTTTCTCTAGTTGCGTTGAGTGGGGAGCTACTCTTCGTTGCGGTGTGCGGGCTTCTCATTGCAGTGGATTTTCTTGTTGTGGAGCACGGGCTCTAGGCATGCGGGCTCAGCAGCTGTGGTTGGCGGGCTCTAGAGCACAGGCTCAGTGGTTGTGGCACACAGGCTTAGTTGCTCCATGGCATGTGCGATCTTCCCGGACCAGGGATCAAACCAGTGTCCCCTGCATTGGCAGGCGGATTCCCAACCACTGTGCCACCAGGGAAGTCCGAGGGCCAGTATTTTATAGAAACTATGGAAGAAAATTTATGTTGTATGTATTTTACCAAAATAAAAGTAATTGGAAAGAAATTTCAGGTTGCAGTTGTAGCCATGCAGTACTTAGACTGAACAAAGGCTGAATCACATCACAATCATATAGAGGACTGCTCTTAAAAAAAATGTTTTCTGAGATCTTTTGATGTTCACATTTTTGTATTTTAAACCATTGTTTGTAACAGTGTCCACTTTGTGAAAACAGTTAAAACAATTGAACTTCCTTCTCAGTTATCTCTTCCTACTAGAGAGTGTCGACTTTAGGGTGAATTCCTAGAAGTGGGTCAAAGAGAATGCACATTTTATTTTTCCCACACCGATTGCCAAACTACCATCCAGAGGTTGCACTAATTTCCACTGTTACCGGCAAGCAGTACAAGAAAATTCCCATTTCCCCACATGCTGTTCACAGTAGGCTTTGTCCAGACTTTTAATCTTAACAGAGAAAGAGAGACTTACAGTCATAGAAAACAAACTTATGGCTACCAAAGGGGATAGCGGGGGGAGGGGAGAGGTAAAGTAGGAGTTTAGGATTAGCAGATACACACTACTGTACATAAAATAGATAAACAACAAGGACCTACTGTATAGCACAGGGAACTATATTCAATATCTTGTAATAACCTATTATGGAAAATAATCTGAAAAAGAATATATACATATATATGAATATATACATATATATTTTATATATATATATCTGAATCACTTCACTGTACACCTGAAACTAACACATGTAAATTAACTATACTTCAATTTTTTTTAATGGTTAAAAAAAAAAAGACAGAGACTAAGATCTTGGCATGATATTAGAGATAAACCCTAGTGTTAAGCAGAAGGGGAATTTGTATGGAGACTCATTTTGTAATTGGTCAGTTGGTTAGTAATTATTTTCATGTTTTGATGATTCCCTCGAACAATTTTATAACAGTGGAGACTCAGAGAATGAATAAGGAGGACCCCCTCCCTCCATCTAATAGAGTTGTGAAAACTAAATTAGATAAGGTACATGAACTGACCACCACCAGAGTACCTCTTCTTCCTGTCAGCTCTGGAGCTAAGGTTGGGAACAAGACAGTGTAAGGAAGTAAGTGACAAAACCTGTGGCTTGTTTAAACAAAGAGGATTCAAGTACGGTCAGGGGTAGTGCTGGTTGTTGCTGCGTTGAAAATTTCTCTTTCCCAGATAATTTTATAAATCTGAAGACAGGGATTGTAGGGGAGAAGTTACTGGACCTGCCTCTCATTGTGCTATGCTTTCCAACCCTTCCGTGAGTCAGGTTGTTTTCAGAGGGTTGGCCTCATGCATTTTATGCTGACTTGGTTTCCCGGAGGAAGTAACCCAAATAGGGCTTTCAAAAAATTGATCTTTTTTCTCATTCGGCCACACGGGACCTTGTGGACAAGGTTAAGGAGATTTATCTTCACTTAATAGCAACTGGAAGCTATTAAAGGGTTTTAGGCAGAGGGGTGATGTGTCAAATAGGCATTTGAAAAGTACTCTGATGCTCGTATAGAGAACTGGTCTCATAAGTGTCAATATTAAATTGTATATTGTAAACAGTTTGGGGCAAGAATGCCATGGTAAGCAGAAATAAATGTCTGGTCTACTTGTAGGTGTGTCCCACCAGGGCTGAAGAGTGCAAATATGATCAGATATGATAAATCAGATAAATGAACATCAGATAAATCATCTTAGTCATCACGTAAATTTCTGACTTGGCTTCTTATTTAGATTTTCTTATAAATTAAGGGTGTGCCAATTAACCAACAGAAGTTTTTGGTTTGCTAGGCAATTACAGTTCTCATTATAAACTGCTACATGTTCTTTTCTGAGTCAGATTACCATTACTCTGTATTAGTTTCTCTGAGTTTTATCACCTCTGACAAAGTTAAATTTCTGGCCATGCAAAGCTAAGGATCAAGCTCTATCCTGAGCAACAGAGACAGTGTCTCATTGACTTCTTAGCGTGCATGTTCTCTGACTACAACAGTCTATGGTAGAATATCACTGGAGTAAACTTCTTGTTAAGAGGATTAATATGCAGACTATTTTAATGGTTTTAATATGTTTAAAATGAGCCTGTTTTAATGTTTGAAAGGATTATGAAAAGACTCACTCACATATGTAAAATGGCCCAATCGTAGGTCAGGTTTCCTGGGGAAAAGACCCTAAAACTCTCAGATTAACATGCAAGAGATTTACTGGGGAGTGCTCTCTGGAACAACTCAGGTGAGTGAGAGAAGACAGTAGGATGAGGCAGAGGAAGAAGTTGAACTCAGATGCAGGTGAAAAGGAGGCCTCAGCCTAACCTGCAGGGAGCTCTGGAGTGGTGATGACTTTTCCGAGTTGTCCCAGTTGAGACAAGTAGCCAGGCCTTTGTACCCCAACTGCAGCCAGCTGTTGAATGTGGGAGAGGCAGCCTCTTGGCTGAGGGAATAACTGAAGAGGGACATGTCTCTGGGCTGTCAGAAGCCAGGGTTCCCAGCAGCTGTGGGTTTGATGGTACCCCACAGCATCCACTACCAGCCCCCTGGAGTCCTGGCCTTGTTCCCTGGTCCTAGGCCTGTTTATTGCATGTACCAGTAAAATACTGCTCTTTAAAAATGTTCTACTTTGCCTTCTGATATGATTTACTGAGGTCACATCACTTCTGTCTTACCCTGCTTACCCTCAAATTAATCCTGAAGAACATCAAACAAACAAACAGTCAGAGATATTATACAAAATAAATGGCCTATGCTCTTCAAAATATAAATGTCATAAAAAAAGGCAGACTGAGAAATTGTTCCAGATTTTTAAAAACTAAAGAAATAAGACGTCTAAATGCAACATTTAATCCCCAATTAGATCCTTGACCAGAATTGCATTATTTACCGTAAAGGCCATTATTGGGACAGCTGACAAAAATGTGATTAAGATCGGTAAATTAGATAAAGTCAATGTAAATTTCTGATTTTGATAATCATTCTGTGGTTATATAAGAGAATATCTTTCTCCTAAGAAATACACACAGGAATATTTAAGCATAAAATGGTAAAATGTTCCATTTGAACAGTACCATTTATTTTTATCTCAAATAGTCCCAATTTTGCCCTGGGAAAAACTACTCTATCTGTCAATGGAGAACATGACATTTTCAGTAACTAGGACTAATTACATCTCACAGAAATACATTTACCTAGAATGCATGTAAGAAGAATAGATCCTATTTTCTAAAAGGGCCCTTTCTTATAGTTTTTTTACAAAAGCCAGGTGGTTTTATTTATTTTAGATTTGTGCAACTACCTCCTTCCTGCCTATGTTCCTTAGGTCCAAAGGCCCTGTATCATTTACCATCCTTCTTTGATATTTTTTAAAAGAACAATTTGTTGTGAACTAGTTCCATATTATGTAAATATTGTTAGTGAACCTCCATGGGAATTATAGTATCTAAATAATGGTAAAAGAATCCCTCTAAGCTCAATCAGTAAGGTGCTTTGAATCCTGCTGAGTCTCTCTGAATAAAATAAGAATAATATTGTTACAAAGCTTTACAGTTACTTAGTGCTTTCATCAAAGGATGCCAAAGCAATTTACAGGTATTACTTAAGCAATCAAACACTCCTGTGAGCACACTGCATATTATTCTCCTCACTTCAAAGCTGTTCAACTAAAGAAAAATTAAAAGGTGCATATATACATACATATACATATAAATGTATATATATATATTTAAGTGCCTATATGGGATATAAAATTAATGGAAAACAATGTTTATCACATAGACCTAATGCCCTTTATTTATATCTATATAAATATGATAACCAACTCATCAGTTTGCCAGGGACTTTCTTGGTTCCAGCAGTGAAAATCTTGTGTCCGAGGAACTCCCTCGATATTAGGCAAAGCAGAACCATTGGTCACTCTAAGTAAAACTTTTGCTTTTTTTCAAGGTAAATGAATGAAAATTGACTATAAAAGTCAGAGACCCCAGTAGTTAATAAATTATGGACTGGCCTTGTGGTCCCATAAATTTAAACTCTCATTTTGTTCTATTAAAGAAGTGAGACCTGGGTCAACTTACGTGGGCTTTTGCATTCTCCACCAAATATTTTATATTCACATCTTTTTTGAGGAACTGACTATATAAATAGTGGTATAAAACAGAATTGCATATTGCTTCTTGCCTCTTGTGAGCCCAATCTTAAAATTCATAGCACTGAGAAACAGAAGTTATTAAAGTTTTAAGGGGCTTGAAGCTTCATAATAGGAAGGTTGACTAGGAAAAACATAAAATCAAAAAACACATCAATAGAACTCTCAGAGATGTTGTGAGGAATAACAGACTTTGGCAAAATAGAACCAAGAAGTATGTTAATGATGGCTTCCTACAGTAACACTGGATCTTGACCCTAGCTAGCATCATCATCGTCATCATCAATGCCATCATCATCATCACTGTCATCATCATCAACATCATCCCACTATAAATTGGTACTGTATAGACTTACAGTTTATTCATATTTTATATATAAGGAAAGATGAGGTTAAAAAGGTGACTAAAATGAATAAAACAGCCATTGTGTATAGCCATGTGTATGGCTACTGTGTATAGCAATTAAATTACCTGTAATTAATTCATGTAACTATCCCTTAAAAATGAAAAGTAAATGGAACAAAAAGAAAGCATACAAAGAAGAAAACATTCCCTCATTTACACTGTTTGTATCCTGTTCACATTTTACCGCAGCATTTGCAACATTCCAAGCATCTACAGTGATTATTGATATATAATGAATATTCAATAAATATTTCTTGAAGAAAATACTTGGAGAAAGAAAAGCAGTCAGGCAAGGGTAAATAGTCTACTGAAAATTAGTTCTTCTAAACACACAGGTGCTAACTAGACAATGGTAAGACATTGTTCTTAATTGGGAGGAAGGGTATGAGGACAAAGAATGTAAGATTAGCCTTCTGTCATTAAGAAGATTGACCTTATATTAGGGAGCTATGATTAAAAGTTTAAAAATGCCTTGTGTTCAGTACAATAGTACAACTCTCCACATAAGTAAAAGTCAAATGAATGATAAGGACAGTAAACTTGGAGGAGACTGCAAGATCACTGTGACCTAGACTAGAGTAGGTGAGGTCTTAGCTTAGATTCACCTTCTCCAGGAACCCTGGCCTGATGACCTAAGATTGGGTTATATGTTCCTCTTATGGTATCACTCTCACAGTATGGAGGTTTTGAAATTGCCTTTTCTTCTCTTTTTCTGCCACTAAGCAAGAATGTCCTTAAAGGTAGAAACTCTATTTCATTCACCATCACATCTCCACTAGCTGCCATGATGCTTGGTAAATAAAAGGCCAAAAAGAAATGGTTTTTGAAAGGCTGACTGAGTACCTCAGTGAATAAAAAAATCTTCTGGCTGAATCTTAAAGGATTTGGAGAAAGTAAAGGATTGGACATTCAGAGACAGGGAAAGCAATGTGGACAAATGTGCGGAAGCAGGAACAATGTGTTCACAGAATAGTGACTGGACCAGAAGTCCCAGGAAGGAGAATTTAGAATATAAAGCTAGAAAAGTAAGTTTTAAGGGGCTTGAACATCAGAGTAAGGATTTTTAACTTGGTGTTCTTAGGCAAAAGGAAGGCAATAAAGGTTTGAATTGGGAGATGATAGAAATCAAAGAAATTCTTCTGGGAGATTAGTGGCAAGGAATGGATGCATTAGTTGAATGAGGGAAGGGAAGACACAGAGATTAGTTAAAAGGCCAGGGCACTGGTCCAAGTCAAAAAGGCAAGAACATGAGGGTGGCCTTGAAAAAAGAAAAGCAAGGACAGACAAGAGAGATATTTTATTTGTTTGTGATCCCACCATAAAACAGATATATTCAGGAGAGATTTTGAAGAAAAGATCTTTATAGTAGATTGGCTATGGGCAAGGTCAGGGAAGGAAGTAAAGAATTATGTTCTTGGGCCTGGATGAATTAGTGAATGACAGTTTTAGCTATGTATATTAAAAAACCAAACAAACAAACAGAATAGGGGGATGAATTTGGTTTTGGAATGTTGCTGTGGTAGCTGGTCTGAAGATGCTTCCAAACAATTGCACCATTCCCTATATACTCAAGCTGCTTCTCCCATCAAGAGGTAGAGCTTCTGATCTCTCCCCTTGAATCTGGCTGGGCCTAGACTGCTTTCATCAATAGAATGCAGAGGAAGTGATGTTCTGGGACTTCTGAACTCAGGCATTAGGAAGGCTCAGCAGCTTCTGCATCCTCCCTCTTGGAGCTCTGAGCCCTCAGGTAAGAGGTCTAGGATACCCTGCTAAAGAGAGTAGGCCATGGGGATCAGATGACACATGGAAAACCATCAAGCCACCAGACATCTAGCCCTAGCTGCAGCCCTAGATACAATCCGACTGCAACTGCATAAGAGAATTCAAGTGAGAAACACGCAACTACCCAGCTAAGCCATCCAGGTCAAACTATTTTTTGTTTTTGTTAAATCTGGCAATCTTACCATTAGCTGCAATATGGAGGATTCTTGCCTAAAAGAAAACCACGTGCAGCCAGTGTGGGCATTAGGCTTCCCCAGTGTCTCCCTTTGCATTCAGGAAGTTGAGGGATCCGTGTAAAGTCTGGCTCCTGAGGTGAAATCAGCCCGCCAGCAAAACCCACCCAGATGCACAGTAAAACAAGGAGATTTGGCAAATACATTTAGAATATAGAATAAAAAAGACATTAAGGTAAAAAATAGGAGAGAAAGTCAAGAAATGAGAGATCATTCCAGAAAGTCTCAACTGACTACAAAGTGTTTCAGAAGGAAAGAACGGCAACATAATAGAAAAGCTAAATGGAGAAACAAAATGTCTTCACATTGCAAAAGCCCACTGATTGCAGAGTAGGATGAGTAGGAAAAAAACAAAAAGAAAAAGTAAACACCCAGATACATCACTGGGAATGTATAAAGATAAAATCTTAAAAGCTTCTAGAAAGAAATTTCACACACACACACACACACACACACACACACACACACACACACCTGTCATCAAAGGCATGACTCAGACTTCTCAACAGAGGTAGTGCTGTCAAAATTCTAAGAGAAAAAGAGTTTCCACCTAGAATTCTATGTCCAGCCTAACTATCAGTTAGGCTGAAGACCAAATACAGACTTTACAAATATGTAAGAGGTTGGCAATTTTACTCCCAATGCATCCTTTCTTAGGAAGTATTTGAATACTGTCTCCAGCAAAATGGAAACAGAGATCCATGGGACCGATCAAGGAAAGTGATGAAGGCAGGTACCAGCGTGGCATCTATTTAGCAGGTTTAAGACAGAAACTCCTTCATTTATCCAGCCAATACTGACTACGCACCTACTGTCTCCTAGGCACTCTTCTACGTGCTGGGAATTCATCAGTGATCAACAAAGTCATCATAATGCTTCCGTTCGGACACGGGAGACAAAAGAGGTAAACAAGTATGTATATAAGCTAATTTTAGGAAGTGATCAATGCTATGATGAAAAAGAAAGCAGGGAAAGAAGAGGTGTTGCTCATTCAGGCAAGGTGGACAAGGAAAGCCCCTCTGAGGGGTGGCACTTAAGGGGAGGCTTGAAAGAAATGAAGAACTGGGTCATAGGAAAAGCTGGGGGAAAATTACTTCAGGAAGAAGAAACAGGAAGTGCAAGGCCCCAGAGGTAGAAATGAGCTTTGTGTGTTTGAAGAGTGTAAGAAGGTAACTGTAGCCAGAATGGTGGGAGTGACACAAGGTGTGGTAGATGATGTGAGAGAGGTAAGCAGGGGCTAGATCACAAGGGCCTTCTCTGTCCTGTTCACTGTGCCCATAAGTCATTGAAGGGTTTAGAGCAAGAGAATGAGCGGAGCAGGACAACGGAGGGATATAGGAAAAGGAGGACTTCATGGGCTTGAATGTGTGATTGAAATAATGGAAAATGTTAAGGATCAAGCCAAAGAATGAGAGAAAAAAATGGAAGGTAATTTGAAACTATAGGGGGAAAAGGTGGTAGAAAAAATAAAGGTAATCATGGCACATTAGGCGCCTTTCCACTGAAAGATATTTAACTCAACACAAAAATAGAAATAATTTTCATTCACTTTCAGATTTTAGGATGGATTGGGGGAAGCGTGAAACAGAGGAAGCAGAATAGCACAGTAGTTAGAAGCACGGCTTCTAGAAGCAGACTGCCTGAATTTGAATCCCAGCTTTGCCATTTATCAACTGTGTGACCTTTGGAAAATTATATTACCCGTTCTTCAGTTTCCTTACCTAGAAAATGGGGATAATAAAAGTACCTACCTCATGTGGCTGTAAGGAGTAAATGAGTTGACATTTGTAATGTAGATAGAACAGTATCTGCACATAGCTGGCATTAAATTAGTGTTTCCTTAAATTATAAACGGAGTATGATTAGAGGGCAATAGAAAATTGCTCCACCCGAATTTCTCCCTCCTACAGGTATGAAATTCCATTATCAGAAATTCTGTCCAAGGCTTTACAATCTTTTAGAGTCCCCCGTTCAGTAAAATTTCTCTTGAGAGGAATGACATCTTAAATTCTCATTTGCTGCAAACGTGTTTGAATCAATCAAATCCTTTCCAACCTTGGTTGCTGTCTGAACACAGAGGCAGCATGGTGGGCTGCTGAGATGGCCAGAGGGCTCCACCTGCCAGGAGAGTAAACAGCTTCAGAAAGGGAGGTGAGGGGATAGTTTAAAAGGCAACTAACGTGGAGAACTCCAAGACAAAGGACCTCCCCATGTGGCCAAGAGCCAGACTTCAACCAACAGAGTCCTGGCTCCTGTTTCCCCATGGCCAGTCCTGGCTGTGTCACATTGACATGTTAGAACCAAGATAGACCTGGGCATGAGTTCCAGGTTTGGCACGAGTTCCAGGTTTGGCACAGGTACAGGTTCTTTATCAACAGACTGAAAAACCACATTATTTCTGGGTCTGCCATGGAGTCAAACCCAGGGACCACTTTCTTCACACTTATTTTTGTCCAAGGCTCACTGGCCCCTATAGTGGACTTGATCCCAAATGGTAATCCCTGAACCAGCTCAGCCTCAAGGGCTTGGGAGGGGCTGTTTGTTCAGACAGGAAACGGTACCCAGAAACTCAACCTGCCTTTGGGAGTGGTTGCCTCGGGAGACCTTTCAATCCCCGTGGACTGGGGCCTCTGGCTGGCCAAATTTCCCTACTATTTCCACAAAAACAGTGTCTGCATTTGAGTGGAAAGAACATGTGGACAAGTTAGGACTTGCCCCTTTTCAAGATGAGAATTTCTGATCCATAGACAATTTACTTTGGGAGTTGATGAATTCTGAAATGTGGCCATTTACAGGAAACTTTTTCAGGCTTTTAGGTTTCACTTGGAGAGAAATATGATACAGGAGAAAACCGTGCTGGCTTAAACCATCACCATCTGTATTTGTATTTAAAGTACATAAATCATAAAATTTTAAAGCTGGAAGAGACTTGACATCATCTAGTCCCCCTCCTTTCTTTTTATATATGAGGAAGCTAAGGTATGAAGTAACTGAGAGCGACTGAGATTAAACTCAGGTGTGTTGACTTCCAGGCTAGGAATTCAACTCATCAGACACCATCCATAAACTGGAGGGGATTGGAAATATACTCTATGAGGCTTGGTGAAAACACTATATTTTCTTTGTCTGATACCATTATTATCTACAAAAATGCAAAAATAATTTCAAATGCTGTAAAATTTTTAATACTTAAATGGTTTAAAATTTTTAAAGACTATAAAAATTTAAAACCATCAACATCTCACAGACACCTGTAGCCTGTGGCATGTCCACTGGGAAACTCTACAGATCCGCTCACCTAAGGAGTCGGTAAAGCCCTCTGAAGTGCAAGTAGTTAGTGGGGAAAAAAAAGTATTAGATATCTCCCTTGCAGCCCCACTCCTACCCAAATGGCCAAGCTTAGATGTCTGGGTGTTTGTGAAGGCAAAAGAAACTCAGAAGCTGGGGGCTGGCAATGGCCAGGCCAGGCCAGTCTAGACCAGCATGTCTGCTGTGCTGTGGGCCCAAGGGTTCTGGATCCAGAGCACCAGGGAGCTAGAGATAGAAGCAAGGATGGGAGGGAACAGGAAAGTTTGGGAACAAACAGGTAGGAATCAGACACATAGGACTGTGCTCAGCTAAGGATGAGCCCATCATTCTGAGACTTAGCACAGCTACCTATGGCTTAGGCTGTAAAGTGTATCCACCCTGAAATATAGAAATATTAATATTCGATCAGACTGATAAAATGGGCACATTGGAGGAAAGACAAAGTGACTGAATCCTTAAATGGATGAAGGTAGGGATGGAGTGGGGGAATACAGGATGTCACGGAAGAAAGCAAACTTTCCTCAGCAGTGTCAGAGAAAACTAGCCTCTGCTACTCAACACTTTTATCCCTCTCACTGACTCATCACTTATAGTCTTTCAAAAATGAACTTTATTTTTTAGAGCAGTTTTAGGGTCACAGCAAAACTGAGTGGAGGTACAAAGAGTTCCCCTCACAGACACAACCCCCATCACTTTCAACATCCAGCACCAGAGTGGTACATTTGTTACAATTGATGAACTTAATTGACACATCATTATTACCCAGGTCTCTAGTTTACACTAGAGTTCGCTCTTGGTATTGCATGTTCTTTGGGTTTTAAAACAATGAATGATGAACATAATCCACCATTACGGTATCATACAAAATAGTTTCACTGCCCTAAAATTCATCTACGTTCTGCCTATTCATCTATCCCTACCCTGTAACCCCTGGCAACCACTGATCTTTTTATATGTCCAGAATGTCATATTGTAGGAATCATACAGTTTGTAGTCTTTTCAGATTGGCTTCTTAGTCTTATGCACTTGAGGTTTCTCCACATCTTTTTTGGCTTAATAGACCATTTCTTTTTAGCAACAAATAACATTCATTGTCTGGATGTACCACAGTTTATTTATCCATTCACTGACTGAAGAACATCTTGGTTGCTTCCTTTCTTAATGACATATGATGTTGAGCATTCTTTCATATGCTTATTTTCCATCTGTATATCTTCTTTGGTAAAGTGTCTGTTCAAGTCTTTCATTGATTTTTTAATTCAGATTGTTTATTTTTTACTGTTGAGTTTTTCTTATTGTTGAGTTCTTTGTACAAGTCCTTTCTCAGATATGTCTTTTGCAAATATTTTCTCCCATCTTATGTCTTCTCATTATCTTTAAAAAAAATTTTTTTAACACCATGCATTTCCTTTTTTAAATATTTTATTTTATTTTATTTATTTTTGGCTGCGTTGGGTCTTCATTGCGGTGCATGGGCTTCTCATTGCGGTGGCTTCTCTTGTTGCAGAGCGCAGGCTCTAGGTGCGTGGGCTTCAGTAGTTCTGGCTTGCAGGCTCAGTAGTTGTGGCTCGTGGGCTCTAGAGTGCAGGCTCAGTAGTTGTGGCGCACAGACTTAGTTGCTCCGTGGCATGTGGGATCTTCCCGGACCAAGGCTTGAACCTGTGTCCCCTGCATTGGCAGGCGGATTCTTAACCACTGTGCCACCAGGGAAGCCCTGTCTTCTCACTATCTTGACAGTGTCTTTCACAGAGCAGAGGTTTTTAATTTTAATGAAGTCTAACTTATCAATTATTTCTTTCACAGATAATGTCTTTGGTATTGTATTTAAAAAGTCATTTCCACACCCAAGGTCATCTCAATTTCTCCTCCTATGTTATCTTCTAGGAGTTTTATAGTTTTGCATTTTACAATTATCTGTGAACCACTTTGAGTTAATTTTTGTGAAGGGTGTAAGGTCTGTGTCTAGATTCATTGTTTGCATCTGAATGTCCAGTTGTTCCAGTACCATCTCTTGAAAAAGCTATGTTTCCTCCATCATATTGCCTTTGCTTCTTTGTCAAAGTAACTTGCTGGGATTTTTATCGAGATTGCCTTGAATCTATAGATCAAGTTGGGAAGAACTGACATCTTGACCAGATTTGGTCTTCCTATCCATGAACATAGAATACCTCCCCCTTTATTTATTTCTTCTTTGATTTATTTCATCAGAGTTTTGTAGTTTTCCTCAAATAGATATTGTATATATGTTGTTAGATTTATACCCAAGTATTTCTTTAGTATTTCTTTTGGGGAGTACTAATGGAAATAGTATTGTGTATTTTATTTCAATTTTTACTTGCTTATTCCTGGGATAGGAAATTGATTGACTTTTGTATATTAACCTTATATCCAACAACCTTGCTATAATAGCTTATTAGTTCCAGAAGATTTTTTTTCTCTATTCTTTCAGACTTTCTACATAGACCACTTATGCTCTTTTAAGTTTTGTTACACCTGTGTTTTGTTTCAGTTACTTCCAGTGGAGCACCAGAGTTGGGGGAAAGGGTTTGTGGGCAGACAGTTTTCCCTGATTCCCCAGACTGGACTGAGCAGAGCTGCAATTCAGATGAAGCTTGTGTTTAGGTCAAGTCACTCAGAAGGATAGTGAAGGGATGAGATAGTGGGTGAATAAGATATTTACTTCACCAATTTTTCAGATATTTTGTCTGATTTTTGGCTATTGTTTCCCCTAAGTGCTTTCTTTGCCCAAACAGCCACGGATGGTTGGAGATACCATCTTGTTCTCAGGACCTTGTACAATGCTTCTAAAATTTCTAATGTGGAATTGTCTGGTCCTCAGGTTCGCTCTTTTGCAGCCCTGGCTACCCAGCTAGTCTCCAGAGAGACAGCTCCTTAGTGGAGCAACCTCGAACTTAAAATATATATATATATATATATATATATATATATATATATACCTTTGCTGTTTTATCTTACTCCTCTCTCCCAACCTCCTGGAAGTCCTGGGCCAAGTCAAGTAGCCCCTACAAGCAAATATTTACAAACGTTTGTTCAACATTGATTTGGTCAGGATATGGCTAAACTTTTTTTAATCAGTAAAAAAAAAAAATGTATTTAGAAACATATTTACTACCAATTCACTTCCACTAGCTGAAGAACAGGAAATGTTCTAAAAAAAATTTTAACAGTCACTTCCTATTTTTCTGAAGCTCTCTTCTCTCTTGAGTTTTGTTTGTTTGTAATTCTATAAACCAGAAAACATTTTGAGAGGCATATGAAAGGGTTAGTAAAACAAACCACCCACTCTCAAAAAATAGCCCTAGGTCGTACATTAACTGATTCAGGAATTTCAGCTGACCACTAGTGCACACATGCATCTCAAAAATATCCAAATTAGATGGACTGCTACTAATAAAGAGTGCTGTTTTCATCTCCTTTTGAGGGGAATGTCTACCTCAGTGAGACTGGAACCAATTTTCATTTTCTTAGCTATATAAGGAGTTGATAGATAAACCAGCGTTAAAGGACACTGCTTTCCAGTTCATTCCAGTGAAATGTTGGAGTTGATTTGTTTTTGCCAATGTTAGTTTAACATCCTTTTAAAATCACCCTTCCCCACCCACCTCCTTCCACAGCTGCCCACTGGCCTGCCTCTTTAATCTGGCTCTGAAACTCTGTGACCTAGTCCAGTCACATAGTTGCTCCTTAAAATACTTTTTTTTTTTTTTTGCGGTACACGGGCCTCTCACTAGCGGCCATGGCTCACAGGCGCAGCCGCTCCGCGGCATGTGGGATCCTCCCGGACCGGGGCACGAACCCGTGTCCCCTGCATCGGCAGGCGGAGTCTCAACCACTACGCCACCAGGGAAGCCCAAAATACTCGTCCTTGACTTGCTGACTTGAAATTGAGCCCCTGAATAATTTAACTCCTTTCTTGGAATGGCCACATTTTAAGACCTCTCTTCACTTTCACTTCTGAGGGTGGAAAGAAAGTAAAAGTGTTAGAGACTCACTATGTACTTGGCTAAGGAGTACATGGACCTGACAGTAAGAATTTTTACTCAGTCTGATGTATGGGCATCATATAACCCTAGCTTGATCTGTACTCACCACAGTCCCCACCTTTACTCATACAAGTGTGATGGTTTGACTGGGATGCTCTCCTTTAGTCAGGAGGGGGTGGGGGTATGAAAAGAAGAGACAAGACTGTTTCATACTATAATTCTACCCTGACCCACTGTAGCAATATCAACTATAATTCAATTCAAAATTCCACATATTCCACAAGTATATTTGGCAATACCATTCTGGGAGGTATTTTGGAAACATGCACCGAAACCTTAGACTATCTATATTAGGCAAAAGTCTTGGTTGCCTAAAGACAGAAAGTCAGCTCAAACTATTTTAAGAAAAAAGGGGAAGTTATTAGGTCAAGTAATTGGAAAAGTCTCGGGCAGCATCTTGCTTCTGGCATGGCTGGAACCAGGAACTCAAATGATATCATCAGGAATCTCCCTTCTCTCTCTACCTCTCAGCTCTGCTTTCTTCTGTGCTGGCACCATTGTGGCAAAGTTGACTTTTGTCAGTTTCAATCTTAAACAGTCCTTGGTGCCCATAATTTCAGAAGAAAAGAGATGTTTTTATCCAAGTATCATTAGCAGACTTGGAAAAATTCCCCCTAATTGACCCTGCTTAGATCTTTTATACCACTCCTGGGCCAGTCACTGTGTCTGGAGTGGTCGGAAACAGGACGCTCTGATTAATCCCAGCCATGTGACAGAAAGTTCCACCAGGTCAGGGAGAAGCAATTCCCGAAAGGCAGTTCATAAGTAGAGTGTGAGATCTGAAAAGGGGAAAGAATTCTGCACAGGCAGAAATAAAGGACATCTATACCCAAAGTTCTTATTCTTCTATGTATTTACCCTTAGGAAATAATCAGGGGTATGAGAGAGTTACAAGGTTATTCACGACAGAATTATTTATAATAATGCGAAACCGGAAAGAATGGAAATATTCAATAATAAGGGATTAGTTGAATAAATTATGATACATGTATCCAAAGGAACACTATGCAGCCTTTGAAAAGTGTGTTGTTGAAGAAAATGACGTGACAAAGTGTTCATGGTGTGTTGTTAAGCATAACAACAGGGCACAGTGTCCCAATTTATACACATTTTTACACAGGTACACATTTTATCTAAAAAAAACATATTGTGTAAATGTTTTGAAAGATTGAAAGCATAGATGACGTTGATTACTTCTAGTTGGTGATATTAGGAGTAATTTTACTCATTCCCATACTTTTCTCTATTTTCTACAGTCAATTCACCAGTTTTCTGAGATTAGCTAAGACCCAAATGTATTCTCCATTGCGTCACATTTCCACATTTTGAGGCTTTTTTTGTAGGCACATCACTAAGTCTTTCAGAATTAATCAACCAGCCAGCTCCACACTCAAAGCACAGGCCCAGATATCTACACAGAGAGAGATTCAGGGTTCCTTTCTAAACTTTACAATTACTCCTGAATGTATCTGAAGAAAGTGAAATGTATTTCCTACTGCTAGAGACCAGGACTTTTTCTTGATCGTATTAGAAATATTCAGATTAGAGGAAACTACTTCAGTGAAACAGAGAGCCATAAACACACTAAATGAACAAACCTTAGCTCCCGAAGCTCACTTACTCACTGGTAAGTGATTAAGCTCACTTACTCACAGTTTCTCCTGGAGAATTCCCTTTATGAATGAGACTTGGCATCAACCAAAGAGCCTCTACGTTATGCAACCCCTGGAGAGAGGATCGAATAATTGGTCTCTCCCCAGTTTACTAACAAAGTATCAATGAGCCAAATCTTTATAAACCTAAAGGGAAAATTGTAATTATGTCAGTGACTTTTAGAAAAGCACAAAGTTAGGAGTAAGGACAAAAAGCAACACGCATGTTCCCTGATTTCTACCATTACCCGAGTCCATCACTTCACCTGGAAGCTAACCCCATTTCCTTTTGAATTACCAAACCAGAGGCAGATTGATGCCCTTAGAAGACGGCCTACAGGGTGCTCCCTATTAAGATGACATTTCTGTTTCTTGGTACCTTCCACCATGGGATACACTTACTCGTAGAAGTTTGTTCAACATAGAGTCCGCTTTATCTGGTAAAGTTGTTCTTGTCACTCGAGAAGGAAACTTAACAAAGTATATCTGATACAACAGTGGCCTATACAATATCCTTTCTTCTTTCTTATTAACAGAACTCCAAATCTCTTTAGGAGGGCAACATGTCCAGCTGGAAACCCCCATTTTCCAGAGTGGCATACGTGGGGATGTACCGGTCAAATCCCCTTGCTTCTGGAAAGGATTTGCTACCCATGTCAAAGAGTGTGGTTAGCTGACTGTCTCCAGTTATTAGCTCCTGTCAACTTTCAAGCTGAGATCCTGCTCTCCTCAAGGCAGCCCCCAGCCAATAACTAAGTAAGATGGTAATACAAAGACCTAGCCATTTCCACCCAACACAGGATTCCCCTAGCGGGCAACCCTGACTCTCACCGGGCTGGCAGAGACTGTCAGGTTTGCATCAGTGAATGCTGGCTCCCCCTGCCCAGTTTGGCTTCCTGCTTCTTTCACAGTGCCACTCCCCATTAAACCTTTCTCACTCCTCACTATCTCAGCATCTATTGATACTTCCTGAAGAACATAACTGATGACAGCCAGCTTCCTTTGTGGCTTTGGGCAGACACATGACACAGTTCTGACCAGTGAGATGTAAGTGGAAGTGGCTAGGTGGGAGTCTAGAAAAGTACTGTCATCAGAAGCAGTTTCAACTGACACACACCTTTTGCTCTTTGCTTTTTCTCTTCTTTTTGCCTGGGTTACAGATGCATTTTAAAGGGTGGAGCAGCTATCTTGTGACAATGAGGTAACAAGCCCAAGGTCTAAAACCACATACTAAGGATGGCAGAGTAGAAAGCTGGAAAGAACCTGGGTCCTAGAAGGCATTGTGAAGGGATCATACCAGCCTTGGACTGTGTATCTCTGGGTTTCTTATTTTGTGTCACAAATAACCCCCTTACTTGTTTAAGACTTGATATGCAGGCTTTACAGTGGAATGCAAATCTAGCTAATTCATAGGACATGGGAAATGGTCTTGATATTAAGCATGTTGTTAAGCCACACCAGTAGGTTACAGAGCATGTATGGGGCGTGGTCCTCATTAGCTGTGTGTGTGTACATACATGCAAATGTGCAGATGTCCTTTATATACACATTTTTAACATGCACACATGCAGATATCTTTTATACATACATTTTATCTATATAAATCTAAAATATGTGCTTAAGAAGAGGAGGGGCATGGTGATACCCACCTATCCAGACAAATGAGCTAAATCAGCCTCCTTCAGTGAGGGGATCAGGAGTGACATAGGTTTACCCTCACATTCTCCTGTAACAGTTTAAGTCATGAGGAATAAACCAGTCAGTAGGGCTTCCCTGGTGGTGCAGTGGTTGAGAGTCCGCCTGCCGATGCAGGGGACATGGGTTCGTGCCCCGGTCCGGGAAAATCCCACGTGCCGCAGAGCAGCTGGGCCCGTGAGCCATGGCCACTGAGCCTGCGCGTCCGGAGCCTGTGCTCCGCAATGGGAGAGGCCACAACAGTGAGAGGCCCGCGTACCGCAAAACAAAAACAAAAAACAATCAGCATATGAAATATTTTGTGTGCAAGACAGAAAGCAAATGTTTATCAGTTGTGTAATACCCGTATTGATTTACCCAGTAAACTGCAAAGCGAAATGCTGCACATAATTTAAGCCAAGCAACGCTTTTCCTAGCGGAGTAGGAGAATTCCAAAGCTCTACCTTGTCATCATCTGACAGTTCCCAATGACAAGGCAAGATATGCAACCTTCAAATTTCTGAATAAGGAAAACCAGGCAGCCACCTGTGCTTTGGTAGTAGAAAATCTGAATTGCAGACCTCGTGTACTGAGTAACTTCATCGGCAAAGGTGGTAATATGGCTTGTCTTAACCTTTTTCACAGGGTGTTGTGAAAATCACATGAGATAATGACTGTAATATGATATAAAACATAAATTAATAGTAATAATAATAACTAACGCTGTCTGTTATGTCAGGCGCTGTTTACAAACTTTATACATTTTAACTCATTCAATCCTTGTACCAACCCAATGGTATTTTGTGATGTGACTATGGGACCCAGAAAACGCTGGGGGCCATTCACCCATTTTGTGGGTGGCCACATTTATGTATTTATTATGAAGGAAACATGCTTCACTGGTATTTTCACATTTCAGGAAACGTGTTTAATTATGATCGAACTGAACACTGAGACACTTGTAGATCTTTATGATTCTAATTATTTCTAAGAATAGAAGACACACAGGTAAGGAAAACTGTTGAAGAGGGAGGGACCTCCTTTCACCTCATGAGTTTGCCTTATCCCAGAGGACAAGGAAACTCACTACACTTCTGTCCTCTCTCGTTTCACTTCTTTCTTTGTTTCTCCTCATGGGAGTGACTGAGATGATTGGTCAGAGTTGGGAACACTTGTTGGGCTAGATTCACTGGTGGGGGACCTGTTTGCAAGGCTAAAGGTCAGTGCTCATGACTGTCCTGTCCTTTCCTTTGCTTCTGAGCCCAGATCTGACTTGACTTCCTGTCAGAGTGGGAAGCATATGTGGGCAGGGCCTGGAGCCTACCTCTTAACAAGGAACTTGTGGTCCTTGCTGTTTGTCTGCCATTTGGGTAAGTGACCCAGGGGCTGCTCTGAAGGCCCGGCCTGTGTTTCCCAGCCGTGTGCCTGAAATACTCAGGTAGCGAGTCTGCTAGTCAGTGTGCAAAGGAGGAAACCCCAGTACAGCTTCAGCCAGACTCAAACTTCAGTCTCTGACGCTGCAGTTTATCACAGCCTTGCATCTGGGGGCATGTGTGGCTACTGCCTGGATTAAGAGAGTGGTCTACCCTTTTCATTTGCCTAGTGATCTTTTCACTTGTGTTCCTAGAAGAGAAGAGGGTTAGTGGCACCCTAATCCCCTAAAAGAAATTCAAACCCAAAAGAATATATATATATATATATATATACATATATATATCTGAATCACTTTGCTGTATACCAGAAACTAATGCAACATTGTAAATCAACTGTATTTCAATAAAAAAAAGAAACAAAGAAATCCAAACTGCAACTTAAGAAACTTCATGTCTTCTGTTAGATGGAACCAGATACCCTTCTTCTATGTCTCCAGGTTGCAGCATAAGATTGGACCTATAGTAGTGGCTTTAAAAATGCTTCCTGGATGAATTAATAAATTATGTCTTTTTTAAAGTAGAGTTTGAAAAAAAAAAATCGAATAGAACAAGTTTCCAGAAAGATGAGAAGGTAAACTTAGCTTTGACAGAACAAAGAAGGATACAGTCTTTCACAGAACCAAGGCAAAGTACTCAGAACTGAAGAAATACTGGACTTTGGAGATAACAGAAGTATCCAAACTGAAGGGCTAGAGTCAGAACACAAGGGCACACATCCTCAGGCAGTTGCAGAAATTAAAGTGAGCTATCGACAGGTGGGCTGCTCGACTGCAGAGCCCTCCACAGGTAGGTCTTGAAATATTTACTGTCTGATTCCCCACAGTTGAAACATCTTTAGATGTTCAATCAAGGTACCTGTCAATATCATGTATTTTACATGTCAAAGGGGAGCAAACCAGTATAGGATAGTTGTAACTTCTCAAAACGTAAATAAAAGATGTAGAAGAAACAGTATGTGCAGTCCTCTAAAAAAATCTGTTTAATGAATTAATTAAATCTTATCAAAACAACACAGGTGCACTTAAAACAAATAGTGAAAAAAAGGCTTACAATGAAAACAGCAGTTCCTGCTTCACCATTCACCAATCCCCAGTACCTGTCATAACAGGCCACTCTTCACTTTTTATCTGTTTCTTTTGGTGTGTTTCTAAATAATATGCTTATATTATAATATTATTATTATATTTCTTGACTAATGTCAGAAATCTACTAACTTCTTTTGATGGAGGATAAAACTTGAACTCTACTTTCCCTACTCTCATTCACTCTATAGAGTTAGGTCACAATTTCAGGATAACTCAATAGTATTATTATAACTATGTAATTGTTGACTATTGAAATAAGCAATGTACTTTGGGGGGGGTTCTATCTTTTTATTTTTCCTACAGTTAACCACTGCCTCATTTGTTCATATGCTTAATTTCCAATATTTATAATCCTTAATTTTTTCTATCAATTTGTTGTACTTGTAGCAATGATAATTTTCCAAATGCCAGACACATCAGTTTATTCAATCAAATCCATTTTTCCCTAAAGCCCTCCCCTAATCTCAGCTCCAATTCTGACTGGTTTTTGGGCACAGGATGACATCCATGAACTTTATTTTGTTATTTTCTTATGTTAGATCTCTATTTCCTAGATCTCATTTCTCAATTGTATTAAGTTGATGGCTTTATACTTTTTACAAGTTATCAGCACTAATTTTTCTGCTTTCTGCTCATTTTTATCAAATGTTAAGGACACGATGCCATTAAACTATCCTAAAAATTACACACACTACTGTTTAACAGAAATAACAATGCCATCAAACTCAGTACCACCAATAAAATGCTCAGACATATTTAGGGCACAACTGTTACAGAGGAATGTACAAGAAGTACTGCCTGGGTTGTATTAAGGCTTCTGTGGACGCAAAAGAAGCTTCTCATTTGGTGTCTCTTCAAACCAATCTCTTAAAAATATTTCCTTAACTTCTGTGTCTGTGTGATTAAAAGGATAAGCTGATTTTCGGCAAATTGAAATTGTATGCTTTTTCTTCATGTCTCTAACCCTTATGCCAACAGTATACTCATCCTCTTCTTTGTTTCCCCTAAACAAGACTCCATTTAACAATAATGTTAGTGACTCAATTTTTCCTGAAAATTCCACTGCGGAATAGTGCACAGCTTTCCACAAAAAGAAAAAAAAAGGAAGGAGAGAAGGAAGAAAGGGAGGGAGGGAGGGAGGGAGAGAGTCCACTAGCTATATCTTTTCTTCCAAATCTCTGTATTTGGCTTGAAACCACTTTCTCCCTCTAGCATTAAACTGGAGCCATCCCTGGGGTCTTGGATCTTCCCCCACCCCCCCAACTCTCTCTTTCGCCAAACACTTAAGCTCTGCCCCAGCCTCTTGTTCCAAATTTGCACAACAACCATTTGCTACAACTACTCCCGCCTCCTAGTATGTCAAAAGCTCTTAGATTGATCCTCTAGTTAATGCGGATCATTTTCATTAGGAGTCAGTGAAGGATTATTAATAATAAATTGTCCTCTTACATGTTCAAAATCAAACTAATGGATTATTTTATGCATTAAAATAAGAGTTGGACTGGGGATTCCCTAGTGGTCCAGTGGCTAAGACTCTGCGCTCCCAATGCAGGGGACCCAGGTTCAATCCCTGGTCAGGGAACTAGATCCCACATGCCGCAACTAGGAGTTCACACGTCACAAATAAAGATCCCTCATACCCCAGCTAAAAGGATTCCTCATGCTGCAATGAAGATTCCACGTGCCACAACTAAGACCCAGCGCAGCCAAATAAATAAATTAAAAAAAAACAAGAAAAAAGAGTCGGACTAACTTCAATTTCTCCACTTATATAGGGAGATGCATGTAAAAACCTAGGTTTACCAGCACCAAATTTCCAGTTGGGATAGCGGGGGGTTCATGTTTTGTTCCACTTACAGATTCTTACCTGGGTAGCTGGCTGACTAACACTGAGAGTAGGTTAGTTGAAAGTGAAATAACTGAAATCGAGGACCACCATGGAGTTTTCCAGAGAAAGGCAAGTCAAAAGGAGCACTGGGAGCCATGGCCGCTGAGCCTGTGCGTCCGGAGCCTGTGCTCCGCAGTGGGAGGGGCCACAGCGGCGAGAGGCCCGCGTACCGCGGAAAGGAGGAAAAAGGGAAAGGAGAAAAAAAAAAAAGAAAAAGAACTGCTTTAGATTGTCAAAAAATGAGGGAAAAAAAATGTGGGCAGATATATGATTAAAGAAAAAAAAAAAAAAGAGCACTGGGGGTGGGGATTTGGGGATATAAGGCAGCATAGTATCCAGTGTTTGGTTCTCTGAACTGTGATGGAACACTGTTGGACTTTCAGTTACAAATGAACTCTTACAATTAAAGTGCTTTCTTCATAGCACTGTTATGACAACTACGTAATCCAAGACACAAAAGACATTTAGAACACTGCCTGTCATATCATAAGCCCTCATTAGCTAATAGAAACATTGGCTGCAACTTTGTTCACTGACCTGTGCAGCTGAGACCAATTTACCTGTTTTTCTCCCTGCAGAAGCCAGACCTGGTCTCTGGTAAGGACAATAGAAGTCAGCATGTCACTCAAGGTAGGCTTGAGTCAAACTTGATCTGGGGCTTCCCTGGTGGCGCAGTGGTTGAGAGTCCGCCTGCCGATACAGGGGACACGGGTTCGTGCCCCAGTCCGGGAGGATCCCACGTACCGCGGAGCGGCTGGGCCCGTGAGCCATGGCCGCTGAGCCTGCGCGACCGGAGCCTATGCTCCTCAACGGGAGAGGCCACAACAGTGAGAGGCCCGCGTACCGCAAAACAAACAAACAAACAAAATTGATCTGACTTCACAATCACCTCCCTCTAGGAGGAAGTCTTTGCCTTCCACCCCATTTTCCACAAGAGTTAAATTTCCTTGCTCTGAATTCCAGCCTTTTTGACCAGGTCTTTCGTGCCTGTTTCTAGACCTCTCTGATGCCAGTTACTTGTCCATATGGGTCTTTGTTAATTATCTGCAACTCTATCCTCTGCTCATCCCTTCTTCTACATGGCTTGGGTAGAGATGGTTGCTTTGACAATGGTTCTGACCTTTTGCTAATAGAACATGACCATAAAGTGTTTGGGTTAGTATTAGGTTCATTTATGCAAAATAGAAAACTAAAATAATTAACTTACACAAGTAAGAAATTTTTTTTTCCCCATGTAAAATAAATCCAGGCTGTAGAGTTGCTCTGTGACGTCGTCAATGTTCACCAGTCTCCTTTCTCATTCTGTAATCCTGTCCATAGTGGTGGATTCCACACTCAAGGTTGCCTCCTGAATACCAGACAGTAGCTGTAAAAATAAATAATAAAAAATAAAAATTAACATTCCAGGCAGAAAGAAAGAGGGAGAGAAAGGAAGTGTGTGCCTGTAGGTAAGTCAGTCCACTTTTTTTTTTTTTTTCTTTTTTTCTTTTTTCGGTACGCGGGCCTCTCGCTGTTGTGGCCTCTCGCGTTGCGGAGCACAGGCTCCAGACGCGCAGGCTCAGCAGCCATGGCTCACGGGCCCAGCCGCTCCGCGGCACGTGGGATCCTCCCAGACCGGGGCACGAACCCGTGTTCCCTGCATCGGCAGGCGGACTCTCAACCACTGCGCCACCAGGGAAGCCCAAGTCAGTCCACTTTTAAGAACTTCTGTAGATGCTTCGCCCAAGGGCTTCTGACATCTCATTGACTACCGCTATCTACAAGGGAGGTTGGTAAGTATACTTCTCAGGATTGCCATATAAAGTACTGCATGGGACATTCTTAAACTGAGAAATTATTCATTGTTTATCTGAAAGACAAAATTAACTGAGAGTCCTATGTTTTTAATTTGTTAGGCTGGCAAACTTAACGTTTTAATTTGACAGGACACATTGTCACACCCAACAACATGGGCATCTAATCGGAAGCAGAGCAGTCTATGAGCAGAGTCGCTGCCATGTTGAGCCTTCAGTTTTCTTCTGTTGCTTAATGCTCCAGTTTTTAACCCATGTTTCCTCTCCCTGTTCCCTAGAGTAATTAGCCAGTTTTAGTTTTCCTACGGTTCCTCATCTACTACAATTCTAATATTAAAATGATTTTATTTTTAGCAGTACAATAAATTCCATTGTGTATTTGAAGTTTCCCTTGAGAGGTGAATAGAAAGAGAGGCATTTAGCTCAAACTGGATGTTAAAGATAACTGAATGCTAATATAATTTGTCACATTAATTTTTTTTTTTTTTTTTTGCGGTACGCGGGCCTCTCACTGTTGTTGCCTCTCCCGTTGTGGAGCACAGGCTCCGGACGCGCAGGCTCAGCGGCCATGGCTCACGGGCCTAGCCACTCTGCGGCATGTGGGATCCTCCCGGACCAGGGCACGAACCCGTGTCCCCCGCATCGGCAGGCGGACTCTCAACCACTGCGCCACCAGGGAAGTCCAGCCACATTAATTTTATAGCCTAAATCTTTGGGTCCACCTCCCTATGTAAAATGTCTTCTACCTCACTGCTTTTATAGTACTTAACTCTGGGTTTTAATAATTAATTTTAAGGTAACAAGTATAGGAACAAAAATGGTGATGTAATTATATTAAAAGGAAAGCAGAGGGGAAATAGAGGAAGGTATGGGGAAGTGAGCTGTTTCATCATCCATTGTAATAGGATGTCAACATACCATGTTTAACATTGATAAATTACAAATAGTTAAATATATGTATATATTATTTTAAAAGGTTCCTCTTGGGTTTTGGTGGAGTGGGACAGGGAGCTATTGCCTTTCAATATAAACCATTATTATTCGATTATTTTTAATCCTGTGATTGAATTATTTCACTGAAAATTGAAATGTGAAGGGGAGATTGCTCACTGATTACACACGGGATTTTATCTTCTTGGAATAAACAGGATGGCTTAGCAAGAGAGCCGTTACAATTAATCAGCAATAGTGACCAACAGAGTGGGCCCTAGTAATTAATGAACTAGGCAAAGATTATGTTTGTTGCCCACCAACTGCCACATTTTTCTTTTTACAGACTTCCTTCCTTTCTGTCCACCTGAAAGCTAATATTTTCATTCTTTAGAAACGTCTCACCTGCAAGGATCAGAATTCATCTACTCCACTATAAACTACCAAGCTTAAAGAGTTACTTTCTTCATGGCTATTTTGATTAAAAAGATAGGAAGTGAGAGAGTGGCATGGACATATATACACTACCAAACGTAAAATAGATAGCTAGTGGGAAGCAGCCGTATAGCACAGGGAGATCAGCTCGGTGCTTTGTGACCACCTAGAGGGGTGGGATAGGGAGGGTGGGAGGGAGGGAGACGCAGGAGGGAAGAGATATGGGAACATATGTATATGTATAACTGATTCACTTTGTTATACAGCAGAAACTAACACACCATTGTAAAGCAATTATACTCCAATAAAGATGTGAAAAAAAAAAGCCTAGTGTTCCACAGGATATAAAAATGTTAATGTAACTGGAGCATGGCTACTTGAAGCAGTCAAAATGTTTGGACCTATACATGGATCACCATGAATATGACAACTATAAATACAGACTGATACCACATACTACAATTGTCACTGGTGATGTGATTTTCTAAATAATTAATAATTTTGAACAGACTTCTGAACAAAATAAAAAATACAAATATTAATGTAAAAAAAAAAAACCCTATCAGTGAGTGGCAACTGAAAACAAGCTCAGGGCTCCCACTGATTCTGCATTATGGTGAGTTGTATAATTATTTCATTACATATTACAATGTAATAATAATAGAAATAAAGTGCACAATAAATATAATGCCCTTGAATCATCCTGAAACCATCCCCTCACCCCACCCCCACTCCGGGTCAGTGGAAAAATTTTCTTCCATGAAACCAGTCCTTGGTGCCAAAAAGGTTGGGGACCGCTGCCCTGGACCATCCTGTGGACTATGGCCTCGCTCAGTGATGACTGGGTTTTTCACATTGTACCCCTTTGCTTTAGCATTTTTGAGATTTCAAGGTAGTCACCTAAGCAAGGATACCTATGAGATGTAGGTGACATTGGGAGAATATCAATGCACAGTCTTTTCAGGCTGGTTATGCTAGGCTACAAAAGGCATTTAGGCCCACCTGGAATAAAAGTGCTAAGAGAGGAAGATTAATCTTGTTATTAGAATTGATCTTCCTAGACTATATTTCAAGATGGTCTCAACCGATAATCCCAGGGACCTTCTGCAGGCTCTCAGGAGGTAAATACTCTTGTGGTCTGGTTGAGGTGCCCGTGATTCACACAGAGGTCCTGAGACCACACAGCAGATGCTGCCAGCGCTCCCTGAGGCCCTGCTGCAGCATCCTGCCCCTCTCCCAACATACGCAACTCAGGGTACCACCCTCTTGGTCTGGATCAGGGATGGAAATATGTGGCACGCATGCCATTATTCTCCCCATCCTCCCTCCCGGCCCATGGCAGACATTGCTAATCCATCATGGTGGCCTTTTCTGAAAAGTCTGAATGTGGTCTCTAAATGCTCCAGAACACAGTACTCCAAATATCCTACATCTGTCAAATATCTAGCAGAGCAGGTAGATGGTGGGTACTTGGAGTTGGCAAGAGCATGACAGTGGATAGGATCCAAGTGAACAGAGATGGGTACTTTCCTCTTCATCTAGGAACATCTCTCAGGTATCCATGCCTGTCGCCATCCTTCCACGAGATCTGGTGACAAAGGTCTTAAAGCAGAGGCTGACAACCCTATAGTTTCTCTCCAGGTAGTTCTTCGATGGGGACCGGATCTCAGGTAGGTAAACTGGATTTATTGCTAATTAATCATGTTACTTCTTCTCATCAAGGCCAAATGCATCCCCACAATCCTTCTCAAAACAGCTCCAGAGGGCCTCTACCAATAACTGTAGATAAAATCTGCTTGCATCCCATCAATGGAGACTTTTTATATTTTTTAACTGGACAAATGGGAATCTTGACTGTGGACTGGCAACAAGGGAATCAAAGGATGGCTCGAAAGCTGCCCTTGTCTCAGCACGGCCCATTTCAAGCTGAGGCTTGTGACAGTGCACTAGCTCAGGTGGGCTCAGGCACAGGGTGAGGGAAGTCCCTGCAACAGAAGGCCCACAAGAAAACGCAATAAGCCAGAACGGATGAAGACTGGCTTCTTTGGCCTGGACAGAGGCCAGGGAAAGACTTGGCTAAAGAAAAGAGCAGGGCTTCCCTGGTGGTGCAGTGGTTGAGAGTCCGCCTGCCGATGCAGGGGACACGGGTTCGTGCCCCGGTCCGGGAGGTCCCACGTGCCGTGGAGCAGCTGGGCCCGTGAGTCACGGCCGCTGGGCCTGTGCGTCCGGAGCCTGTCTGTGGTCCGCAACTGGAGAGGCCACAACAGTGAGATGCCCGCGTACTGCAAAAAAAAAAAAAAAGAAAGAAAAGGTGGTCCAAAGTTCAATATTCAGTGGGCAAACCCAGCTTGGATATGATGACCTCATGAGCAGAGACTGGGCTAGTATAGCTGGGAAGTCAGATGGGACACTGGTCAATTATCTGGATATCTGCCCTGATACAGCAGACTTAACAGCTCTGAGCAGAGTTTGGGGAGCGAGATCCAGCTCCTGGAAGGAAAGGCTGGGAGGTACTTGTCTGTGTACCAAGGTCCTAGTCCTAAAGAGGCACTTGGGTACCAGTCAGGGAGACTCAGGAGGAGAAACTAGACAAAACTGAATGTCTATGAAAGAAAAAGAAAACACAAGGCATGGAAAATGCTGTGGTGAAGGAATCTCAGAGGGCACGACTGCAGGAGACCAGTGCTGATACCACCAGGCGCTGGGTCCCAGGAGCATGACTTCATTCCAAGCCACCTTGGTGAGGCTACAGTTGCTAAGCTATGTGCTGAGGGAGACTAATCCTAGAGTAGGCACCCAGCTGTGCAGCTCTGAGAAAGGCAGACAGGAAACGAGGTGAGGCCCACAGCTACGTATCAGACTTTACTTCTCGGTGTCCCCTCTTCCCCCCCTTGTGCTCCCTGTCTCTGTTCATTTTCTCACATGGCTCCTCCTGCCTACAATCCCTTTCCCTCTTTCCAGATGAGCTGATCCTATACCTTCCAGCTTTTCTAAGCCAGAAATATTTGGTCCTCACTGAGGACACCGCATTTCACATCGTATTCTGTTTATCTGCTTACAGGTTCCCTCCACGGTACTGAACTTGAGACTGTACATTTTGCATTTTCATATTTCTCCACAATGCACAACACAGTGTTAGTAGATTCTTTTTCTTAAATGCTCATAACCTTTCCTCTTTCTTTTAGTTCAAATGTCAGCAAACGACAGCCTGTGAGCTAAATTCAGCCCTCTACCTGTTTTTGTAAATAAAGTTTTATTGGGACACAGTCATGTTTGTCATTTATGCACTGTCTATGGCTGCTTTCACTCTAAAACAACAGTGTTAGGTAGTTGTGACAGAAATATAAAGCCTGCAAAGCCGAAAATATCTATTATCTGGCCCTTTACTAAAAAAGTCTTGCTAATCCTTATCCATTTTTAGTAAGAAAAGAGATGTGCCCTTTGGACTTAATCCATTAAACCACTCACTGTTTTCCCTCTCACCTTATAAAATCTGCAAGCATTAGAATTGTGAAGAGGAATATTCATCATAAAATAGAATCTCAGTTCGGGAAGTGTCAGGTGTCAGCTAAGGGCCCTGAAGGAAATTCATCTACAGCCAAAATGTCTAGAAAGTGTCTAATTATCACTGAAAAATAATGACCTGACATTTTAGATTCGTAGATAATTTTCTCTGAACTTGGATAATAGGAACCTGCCATTTGTGTCCACCCCAGCGGGAGTTAGTCTCTCCTCCCCCAAAGCCTCCGGAATACTTCATTCTCTCTGTCACAACATCTATTTCAATTGCCCTTGCATTAATTTCTTTTCATGAGTGTACTTCCAGACTCGGGTTATCAACACCCTGTGGTAAGGAACCTTTTGTCTAACCTTGCAGCCTCCATGGAGTTTTCCCAAATCAGGTATTGATAAAGGGCAATTGAATGAATGTCACTAAGACAAACATGAAAAATAGGTTTACAATACATTGATCTTATGAAACCATGGGCAAACCCTCAGCAGAGATTCTTCATACTATGCTTCATGCATACACGTTTTCAACCCTGTTTTTTCTGCTTATATCTCTGTTTCATTTGTTCATATATGTGTACAAAAAGGAAGTCATCTCAAGAATGCTTATATACAATAGCGCTCTGTTGTTTAAAAAAAACACAAGACAAAACAATTCTCTTGAAAAAGTAAATGGCTTGTCTGGGGTCAAGCAATGTTCTCAGGAAATTAACATTATTGTGAACTGGAACACCCTTCTGGACTTTATTTCCTTAACTCTTTACTGTTAAACTTCAGCAGATGATGAATCCCATTTAGCAATCCAAGTGACAGGTGATCCAATAGGCCTCTGGTTTTCATCCGTGTGAAGTAATATTTATAGTTCAGACCCAGTAGAAACTAACTTGAAAAACAAAGCATCTCTGAGTACTTTATTTGCCTTTGTGTAAATAAAGGTATTGGTTGCAAGACGACAGAAACACAGCTTGAATTTGCCTAAGAGAAGGGGATGGGCAGCAGGGGTTGCTGGTTCACAAAATCCAAGGAGGTAAATAACCAAATGATGGGGGAGAATAGGATGCAGCAGAGCTTCTGAAACAATGGGAACCAGGGACTGGAAAGCTACCAGAACTCTCTCCTTCTCCATTTGGAATCTCTGCTTCTCTCCACATGCTACCCTCAATCTCAATAGATCAATCTACTCTACCAGGAGGAAACCTAACCTTACACATCTCCTTTTTCCCCCCCTCTTTCAAATCTTACAGATCTATTCCTAAAGAGGGACAGTGTCTCAATTTTAATTAGAAAAACCCCAGGGAAATCCTTTGGGCCCAGGTTGGATCAAACCTAACAGGAGATGTGTCATATAAGAAAATGATACTCTTGACCTAGCCATGAGGGTAAAGAGGGAGAGAGGATGGAGGAGAGACAGATCCTAGGAGAAGGGGGCTGGAAGGTTATTGGGTTAACAACTCCATCAATGTTCTTTGCTTTTTTTTGAGGGCATGCACTGTCCTATTTACAAACAAATCCCTAAGATTCTGGAAAGACAAAACAGGGCTAGTGAAGAGACTTACCCTGGATACTTGACCTCAGAGAAGAGACTTTCATCATAGTAGCTTCAGCTAAAGGTAGGGAGAGGTGAAATGTTTAACTATAGTCAGTGACAGTAGGCTTCCCATCAAAGGGCTTTGAGAGAAACTGACAAGAAGCACCTAACATGTGTAGCACCTGAAATGGAGCATACTGGGAGGGGTCTGGTCTGTTTTCCTAATATGAAAGACTATAACTACAGAGTGCCTTAAGGTTTCTCCAATCCCTGCCCAGGACTGCTGCCAGCCCATGCAGTGTCTTTGTCTAAATCACAAAGGCACACCTTCGTTGAGGCAGACCCAGCGCCCACCCACCTCCCTAGCACCCTGCCAGGACTCCCGTGTTGAGTGCTGAATTTCAGCTTCCACGTACCCCTCAGCCAGGCACCCTTGGGCAGGGTCCCACCTGCACAAGCATCTCTGGCAGCCCTGGCCCACCCAGAAGGAGGTGAGGTAGGCAGGCTATCCCTTCTCCAAAAGCGAGACTTCCAGCATCAGTAAAAGTAAAGGCTCAGTGGTAGCTTGGGCTTGGTGATGGAAGACAGGAGCAGGAATGGCAACAATGGCTGAATTCAAAGGACTCTAGGGATGGACAGCCCACTTCCGGTACCGGAGCCATAGGGACATCTCTGGGAGCGGAGAGGCCAGCAGCAAACTCCATGGGCGGAGCAACAGCAGAAGCAGCATTAGCTTCTGAGGCTCCTGGAGTGATTCAAGGAGCAGCAATGATGAAGGTCTGTGCATGCTTGTCTCTCCCACTTACAAAGATGTAATTATTGCATATTAGCAGCATGTAATAATTACATCATAATTTCTCAAGCAGAGGCAGTCTATTGCAAGGACCTTCTTTGCTGCCAGTTATCATAAGCTGTTTTAAGTTAGAAAACTGAATAGCAACACTGAATACTGTAGAAATGCACTTTGCTCAGTAATACTTGAGTTGTTGCAATATTTGATTATCCATTTGGTTGCTACAGAAAAATTCTTAACTGTAATTGATGGTTGTTGCCGTAGTAGTATATTGCCTGTATTTCTACCTCTGGCAATGGGCTTTATGTGCTAGATTTTAATATCCTTGAGCCTGGGCAAGTGCACAAGTCTTTTTAAAAGAAACATGGTTTACTTGCACAAAACTGATCAGTTTTGAGAGATCGTAAATGCCCTTGAAGTGGTCTTTGTGGGTGTGAAACAAATGGTGAGAATTTGAATTGGTCCTACTTAATTTATCAAGTCCTGTTCATGCCCTGATTTTATATACTTGTATCTATCAATAAACATTGTGATACTTGAAAAAAATCAAGAATTAATTAATTAATCAATTAATTAATCAAGAATTTACATAGCAGAATGCCTTGACAGAGATGAAACTTTTTTATCTCCTTCAAATACCATATGATATCACTTATATGTGGAAGCTAAAATGTGACACAAATGAACTTATCTACAAAACAGAAACAGACTCACAGACATAGAGAACAGACCTGTGGTTGCCAAGGGGGAGGGGGGAGGGGAGGGATGGACTGGGAGTGTGGGATGAGCAGATGCAAACTATTATATAGAGAATGGATAGAAAACAAGGTCCTACTGTACAGAACAGGGACCTATATTCAATATCCTATGATAGGGCTTCCCTGGTGGCGCAGTGGTTGAGAGTCTGCCTGCCGATGCAGGAGACACAGGTTCGTGCTCCGGTCCAGGAAGATCCCACATGCCGCGGAGCGGCTGGGCCAGTGAGCCATGGCCACTGAGCCTGTGCGTCCAGAGCCTGTGCTACGCAGCGGGAGAGGCCACAACAGTGAGAGGCCCACGTACCAAAAAAAAAAAAAAAAAATCCTATGATAAACCATAATGGAAAAGAATATGAAAAAAAGTTATTCATGAATAACTAAATCACTTTGCTGGACAGCAGAAATGAACACAACATCGTAAATCAACTATACTTCAATAAAATAAATGTTAAAAGCATTTTTGGCTCCTTTATTTTTACCTTTGAAACATGAAGAATAACTCCCCTTTGAAGGGGGTGCTTGTGTAAGGATTTAAGGAAGCTATACTTAGGAGAGGTAGTGTGAGGATTTAGGAATGCCGTGTTTTAATTGGGTTGTCCCAAAAGTTCGTTCGGCTTTTCCTGTAACAGCTTAAAGAACCCGAACGAACTTTTTGGCCAACCCAATATAAGGTTGTATTCAAAGTTGTAGGATAGCCCCTCTTCAAAGAGAAGTCACACCCCCATTGTCCCCAAAGAGGGAGCAGTCAGTCCATTTAAGGTGGGTGTGCAAAAGAGAGGCACTGGCACCCTGAAGCAGAAAGAGAGGGAGGGAAAATGATCAAGATCAGGGTCTGGGTGTAGGGGACACCAGAATCTGGGTGTGCCTTCTGATACCAGTCGGAGATCGGCATTCACCCTGGAGGTCCTGAGCACCATGAACCTGGGCGATCATGGTGCAGTTCTGCTGCAAATGGGCATCGGGCCAGTGCCTGAAGCAACGGCCAGAATAGAGGAGCCATCATCCCAGCACTGCAGTCCAGAGAATAAGTGCCCAGGCAGTCTGCCACTGTGCTGTTAGAGCCCCATTTATTTTTGTCTTTCAAAGGAGCCGCCCATCAATTTTCCAGTCACTGCATGAGTCAGAGTCTTGTTCTCCAAGCGTTGCTGCAACGCCGCCTCCATTCCACCCTCTTCCCCCACTTCCTGGACTCCATCTGAGATGCCCGTCACCAAGTCTGTGTATGAATTAGGGGCTGCGCTGGGTCTCATACTCTGACGCTAGCACAGAGCCACAGTGGGCAGGGAGATGGGAAAGAACTGGGCCCTAGTTATGTGAGTATGTGACAAAAAGTGATATTCAAACCATTGAAGAAAGTAATGGATCATTTTATTTTTTGGCCATGCTGCGAGGCATGTGGGATCCTAGTTCCCTGACCAGGGATGGAACCTGCGTCTGCTGCATTGGAAGCATGGAGTCTTAACCACTGGACCGTCAGGGAAGTCCCAAGAATGGATCATTTTAAAATGTTGGGTAAATTGACTTGTAATTAGGGTAAAAAATACTAGCTCATTACTTCACTGCATCTAAATAAATACAGACAGGCCAAAGATTTAATGTAAACATTTTAAACATAAAAATAACTTTAAAATAGGAAAAACAATAAGTAAATAATGTTGAGTACAAACAATTGGAAACTTCTGTGTGGCAAAAATTTTTAAATCACATATAAGTTTGAAACATAAGTGACAATCAGGAAAATAATAAGGGTAATGTGAGGCAAAGGCTTTCTATTCATAATATTAAAAGAGCTCATACAAAGCACGAAAAATTAAAACTTCAACAGAAAAAAATGGGCAAAAGTCACAAACAGGTAATTAAAATGCAAATGGACAATAAATATATGAAAAAATGTTCAACTTCACTAATATTCAAAAAGGCAAGTTGAGGGCTTCCCTAGTGGCGCAGTGGTTGAGAGTCCGCCTGCCGATGCAGGGGACACGGGTTCGTGCCCCGGTCCGGGAAGATCCTACATGCCACGGAGCGGCCCTGCCCGTGAGCCATGCTGCTGAGTCTGCCCATTCGGAGCCTGTGCTCCGCAACGGGAGAGGCCACAACAGTGAGAGGCCGGCGTACCGCAAAAAAAAAAAAAAAAAAAAAGGCAAGTTGAAACAATAACAAGATAATTTTCACTGTCAGATTGGCAAATTTTTAATTGCTGAAACTCACAAATTGACGAGGTTGGAAGAAACGTGTACTTCGTGCTTTTTTTTTGTGGGCATGTAAAATAGTACAACTTTCCCAAAGGGCAATCTGACAAGAAGTATCAAAGAATAAGATGTATATACTCTTTGATGCAACAATTCTGCATGTGGGACTTTAATCCAAAGAGATTATTACACACATTTGAAAAGATGTATTCAGACTTTACCATTTTGAAAAATGAGAAACAACTTTAATGTTCCTCCGTAGGGGCTATTTAAGTAGTTGTGGTTACATGCATCCCTGGACTACTCTATAGCTCTTAAAAAGAATGATGTAAATCTGGGACTTCCCTGGTGATGCAGTGGTTAAGAATCTGCCTGCCAATGCAGGGGACACTGGTTCAAGCCCTGGCCCGGGAAGATCCCACATGCTGTGCAGCAACTAAGCCCATGTGCCACAGCTACTAAGCCTGCACTCGAAAGCCTGTGAGCCACAACTACTGAAGCCCGCGGGCCTAGAGCCTGTGCTCTGCAACAAGAGAAGCCGCCACAATGAGAAGCCCGTGCACAGCAACGAAGAGTAGCCCCCGTTCGCCGCAACTAGAGAAAGCCCATACGCAGCAACGAAGACCCAACACAGCCAAAAATAAATAAATAAATTTATAAAAACTATAAAGAATGATGTAAATCTATATTGACACAGAAAGATGACTTCAATTATTGATTCTCTGAGGATCATGCCATCCAGTCATATCAACCACTAGCCTTCCTCATCAGCAGTTTCCGATAAATCTCCCCTTATTAATCATAGACTTTGGCACTTAGCTTATCGTCTTCCAATTGACTATCATCCAAGGTGACTTAAATATCTGTATTGACAACCCATACCCTTTCCAGTCTCAGGAATTCTCGAATTCCTCATTTACGATACTATACGGTAGATGTTACTCTGTCGTCACCTACTTTCTTGGCCATGGTCTGCACCAATTGCCCCATCTCTAAAATTACTAAAGCATCCCTCTCTCTGACCACATCCTCTTTTCGTCTCAACTAGCCTGCTCGATTCTCATGATACATTTGTTTTTCTTTTGCTTCAGATCTTCTAGGCACCCCTCTAGTCATTGTAGACTTAATGATTGACCATTTCAAACATTCTCTTGCCCATATTTTAAAGTCCTTTACCTCATTATTCTCCCCATACCTGCTGCAAAATCTCCTGCCCTTTGTGGTTTGGATTATCTGTTCTTGTTGTTTTCTTCATACCCTGGCTACCAAGTAACACTAGAGTATCACACCCTGGAAGGCCAGGTGTCACTATTCATTGATTCACTAATTTCAGCTGGGCCCTTGTCATGAGTTCAGTTCCCACAAAGGCAGAGCCTGAATCAAAGATTTGGATGCAAATGGTTTATTTGGAGATAATCCCAAGTAGAGGAATGAAGTGGGGAGCAAGAAGAGGAGAGAAAGAGGGAGAGAGGGATAGAAATAGAGAGAGAGGGAAGTGGGGCTGGGGGAGAGGGCCCAACACAGGGCATGTTAATGAGCAGATTACCACCATGGGCAACTGAAGCTCAGTTCCACCGGGAGCTCCAAGAGACTGTGTAGAGCCACTCCTTCCTCTCTGCCTTTGGTTGAGGACTGCTCTCAGGGGCATGAAGTCCCTCTCATTCCAGGCGGCCTCATGAACAGGTCACGCAAGCTCCTAGCCAGAGAACACCCTCGGGCAGAGTTGTAGGTGTTTGTGGTAGAAAGTTATCAGCACGTGTGCACCAGAACTGTGAGTGTCAGGGGATGTTGGTGGGTCACCAACCGCATATGCTGCAGCCTCAGTGTGGCCCAGCATCTTTGCCCTGATATCTTAGTCCCCTTCGTCTTCCCTCCCTACAACCATTTCAAAATTCCTTGTCACTTCAAACCTCTGACGCTGTTTGTTGTCCCCTCACTCTCAGCAGATGACCTTGCCTTCTAGTTCACAGAGAAACATTGAAGTTATCAGAAAGAACTCATCAAATTTCTGCTGACAATTCTACCACTCCATCTACATCTACACCCATCACATCTCTCTTCTCTCCTCTTTAATAAGAGGCATCTCTCCCCCATCAAAGGCCAACATCTCTGCCTGTTCTTTTTTTTTTTTTTTTTAACATCTTCATTGGAGTATAATTGCTTTACAATGGTGTTAGTTTCTGCTGTATAACAAAGTGAATCAGCTATACGTATACATACATCCCCATATCCCCTCCCTCTTGCATCTCCCTCCCACCCTCCCTATCCCACCCCTCTAGGTGGTCACAGAGCACAGAGCTGATCTCCCTGTGCTATGCAGCTGCTTCCCTCTCTGCCTGTTCTTAACATTCCCTTCGTCTTCTTGGTGACTCTCCTCAATTGATTGCTTTTTCTCTCTCATGAGTCTCCAAACTCTGTCTCCCTTGCCTCCTCCCTCCCATCTAGGGAAGGCAAACACCCTTCCCTAGAACTCACCTCCCATTCCATCTACGGTCCTGCCTCTTTCCTCCTCTTCACACCAGATTTATTGAAAAAGCATCTTATTCACGTGACCTCCAGTCTCTCTCCTCTCTTCCACTTCTTCCTGCTCCATAGTAACTGCTCTCACCAGGGTCACAAATGGCCTTCTTGTGACAAAAGTCAGAGGATGCCAGTCCTTATCTCTCTTGCCATCTCAGCAGCATTTGACTCTGCATATTAGTTTCTCCCTGGGCTTCCAAGATATCTAATTCTTTTGGTCTTGCTCCTTTCTCTCTGTTCATATCCATTCAGTGTCTTTTTTTTTTTTTAAGGGTGTCATTCTTTGGTTTTTAAAATTTATTTATTTAATTTATTTATTTTTGGCTGGGTTGGGTCTTCACTGCTGTGTGCAGGCTTTCTCTAGTTGTGGTGAGCGGGGTCTTCTCTTGTTGCGGAGCACGGGCTCTAGGTGTGCGGGCTCAGTAGGGCTCTAGGTGCGTGGGCTCAGTAGTTGTGGCGCACAGGCTTAGTTGCTCTGCAGCATGTGGGATCTTCCCAGATAAGGGATTGAACCCATGTCCCCTGCACTGGCAGGCGGATTCTTAACTACTGCGCCACCAGGGAAGTCCCCCTTCAGTGTCTTTATTCATCTCTTAAATGACGCTGTCCTCAGCTCTTCAACACTCTCCACCAGTGTTCTCATCCACTTCCACACCTCTATCACCATGCTAAGGGAGATGACCTCTACATCTACAGAAACAGCTCAGATTTCTCTGCTGAACTCCAGACCTAAATATGCATTTGCTTAATGCACACACTCAAATCTATCACTTTTGCCAACTCATTAAACTCTCCTTAACCTATGTTCTTGAGTGTAATATGAAAATGAGATACCTATCTCTTCTATCCTTTAAAATTTTTTTTGAAATAATTATGGAGTCACAGAAAGTTGCAAAGACAGTACAAAGATGTCCCCTGTGCCCTTCACCCAGTTTCCCCCAATGGTTACATTTTATATAACTGTAGTACAATATTAAACCCAGGAAATTGACGTGGGAACAATGTGTGTAGTTCTATAGCATTTTATCACCTGTGTGTGTTTGTGGACCCACCACTGCAATCAAGACACAGAACTATTCCATCACCACAAGGAGCTCCCTATTTCCAACTCTTTTTACCTGTTTCTTTCTTTTTTAAAAATTCTCATCAGATCCTTGAGCGAAGGCACATCTATGTTATTTGGTTTTGTGTTTTCAGAGTCTCATGTGGTGCCCTGCTCTTTAGAAGGCACTGCTAAATGTGAAAGCAAGGATGGAAGAAGGAAGAGAGATTCTATCTATGGAGGCCAGGGACAGTTGCCTGGGATCCAGAACAGGTTATGACAATGCTTAGCTCCAAACCAGTGGCCAGGGACCTGAGGACAAAGGCCTCCTCCTTGGATTTATCTCCTGTTTGAAGAATATGTTGGCAGATACAAGAAGAGTAAGAATGGTGAGGCTCACCCTACATTAATTCTAATAATCACAGCTCTGCCTGTAGAAGAGAAGGACTTTCTCAATCCAGTACCTTTTGTGGGAATCTCTCACATCACACCACATGGCCACTTACCCACTCCACCCATCTGATGCCTGCCCTGCCTCCTCTGCCTCACATCACTGGCACATCCTCTGCTTGCTGGAAGAATCAGGAAGACCATCCTGACCTCATCTGGTTTGCTACCTGGCCAGCATGTGGGGCAACATTTGGCTCAAGGCTCAAGGAAAGTGTTCAGTCCTAGGGCATGATTTTAAAAGTTTTTCTTAGTAGTAATTGCTCTTGATAGATAAGTAATATTTTTGTTTGTTCAGTAATTATTATAGTCAATAGGAAAACTCTGAAGCTGGGAAGAGAGAAAAGCATAGAAGAAAACACCTAAAGAAACTGCATAGACAATTACACATACATTCACGGCTATACACACCCCATATAGAACGTGTGTGTGTGTGTGTGTGTGCGTATCATCAAATTACTATTCCTATTAGAAGGAGAAATAAGGGAATATTTATCAAACATGACCCATGTTATTATAATAGATTTTAATCCGAGCAAAAGTCAATTGTGTTCCCTTAAATAGCATGGTTAGAGCCTCCACAATGAGATGTATTAGCTTGGAATCTCTTTGCCAGCAATGAGCAATTTGTGTTGTCTAGTCTGCGAGTCTCAAAGGGCAATTATTTGATTTCCAAGTCTTAACCTCGTTTATCAGTGGTAGTTTATAAACTTGGTGTAGCGATTTGTGAGCTGATGTCATGCTTACAGCAGGGTGGTTTGGAAATGGTCCAAATGGGAATTCATTTTCTTTTTTTTTTTTTCCTTCCTTCCTTCTTTTTTTTTTTTTTTGGCCACGCTGCATGGCATGCAGGATCTTAGCTCCCCAGCCTGGGATCAAACCCATGCCCCCTGAAGTGGAAGTGCAAAGTCTTAGCCACTGGACCACCAGGGAAGTCCCGGGAATTCATTTTCGACGGAGGAAGGGATAGGCATGGAATTAAGGCAATACTTGGCTCCATCATCTGGGAAAATTGGGGGGGGTTGGAAGTACAGTGTGTCTTGTCATTAAGTGGAAGACCCACTGATCTCATGTCAGAGTGTGTTTGATTTTAAAGATCGATGTTCGCAGAGAGCACATACGGGATGGACACGGTTAGAAGGACAGGGATCTTGTTTAATTCACTCGCGTTCCCTCAGTGCTCAGAATAGTTCTTGGTGGATGGTGGACTCTCAGAAAATTTTTGTTGAATGAATGGTCAATACTTACACCGCATACAAGGGAGAAAGGACAAATCAATAGGTGTTCAATTATCCACCAACCCAGGGCACTCTGGGTAATAATGTCACAGCTCAGACTTAGCCACAGAGCCTGTTGGGTCACAGCAAAATGAAACAGGATTGAGAGAGAAACAAGGAGTCAGAAGAATAAGGACAGAGGGGACAACCAAACCAGCTCTGGAAACCATCTGTGGTTCAGGGCCAGCTTGGGTTGGGTTTGGGCAAGTTGGTCCAGTCTGGAGGGGAGGGAATGACAGCGTGAGTCCCCGTGACAGGCTAGAATCAAAGTCAGGTGGATGGAGAACATTCCAGTCCTAGCAGAACCTAGTCAGTGGCTGAAGATATGAGAGAAAGGATTTAGTCTTATAGGAGAGGGATCTGGAAAGAGCTAAGAAGGTGAAAGGATCCAAACACCAGCAAAGTACTAGACTGTAGGACAGTGGAATGGAGATCCACCCAAACTTACTGGGCTGACCTGGCAGATGACTGGGGCAGGCTGATATCTGGTGGGTCCACATGGATGGCCAAGGCGCCTGGTTTTCTAGGTCATTTTCTAATCCTGAAGGTTCACCAACTGATGGGCAAGGGCTCACATTGTAGGCAGGGCTGAACCTACAGGTAAAGGGAAGCAGATCAGCCCCTCACTGTGTGCTTCCATGGTATCTGCAATATGCTTTGGGGTAACGCTCATCACACTTGCAATTCCTTCAATGGCTTGTGTTTCTTCCTGTTTTTATTTTTATCATCACTGTTTGCACAGCACCAATACTTGGCACATAGTAGGCACAGAATATGAGTAAAAGAAAGAACCAGGGCCTCTCTACAGAAGAGGCTTGGGAAAGCAGAGACAGACTCTGAGACTTGGCAGACTTACATCCCGGCAGTATTTCTCACCCCCTCCACCACTTATGTCCTTGCAATGGTCAGACTGGCATTGAGAAGAAGGAAGGAGACTAGTCATGGCCAGCCTTGCAGAGTAAAGCTCAACGAGGCAGCCCAGAATGTATATATATATATATATATCTATGTTTTGGGTTAGCCAAAAAGTTCGTTCGGGTTTTTCCGGAATATGTAAGATGTTACAGAAAAACCTGAACGAACTTTTTGGCCAAACCAATATAACTGAGTCATTTTGCTGTACTGTAGAGACCGGCACAGCACTGGAAATCAACTATACTTCAATAAAAAAATAAAATAAAACAAAACAAACAAATGAGGCACCCTGGCCACACTGCCCCTTTTTTCCTGAGCAGCCCCAGATTTTCTGTTGCATACACTTTGATCTTTAAAGAATGTATTCTCATGCCAGCATTTTCTTCTACTTTACAGAAGAGAGCTAGTAAGACAGTATGAGTTTCAAGGAGAGGAAAGGCGAGGAGCAGAGAGAGGAGAGAGAGAAAGAAAAGGGAGAAATTGCTAAGGAGAAGCAAATTGGAAATCTCTGAGCTATTTTCCATGTTTCAAGAGACAAATAAAATCACGAAATCTCCAACTGAAAGACTGCTGAGACTAAAATATCAATTTGCTTAGTGTTTGATTTAAATTATATCAACTAAGTTAATCTCTCTGGGTATATCATGCCAATTAGAAGTATCATTTGAGAATTCTATATGAAAGTGATTTGTAACAATGGAAAACAGAAACATTGTTACTTAATAAATACAATCTTGTAGACAAAGTTTTTTCAACTATAGGATGAATGCAGGAAGAGGTAATTAAATACATGGGGTCCTAGAGTACTCTTATATGGTTTTGGGAAACAAGACATTCATCGATGTGCCTGACGGAAAGATATTGCTCAAGAGCCACATGTTGAATTAATAAACAAACAGATGGGCTTCCCTGGTGGCGCAGTGGTTGAGAGTCCGCCTGCCGATGCAGGGGACATGGGTTCGAGCCCCGGTCCAGGAAGATCCCACATGCCGCGGAGCGGCTGGGCCCGTGAGCCATGGCCGCTGAGCCTGCGCATCCGGAGCCTGTGCTCCGCAATGGGAGAGGCCAAAACAGTGAAAGGCCCATGTACCGAAAAAAAAAAAAAAAAGAAAGAAAACAAACAGATATCTAAGTTGTAGGCTTAAGAAAAAAAGAAGAAGAAAAGAAAAGGAAGAAATTAAGATACCCTAGTACCACTTGCGCCAGGACAGGATAGGGATTGCTGATGGCCCACCTGCCAGTTACTGCCCCCATCCTGCCTACTCCTGACTTCCACTCTCCCAAAACACTGCAGCTGCAGCAAACTGCAACCTCAGGAGAGCCATCCTAGAGACAGAGGGAGCCCTGCCCACCGCAACCCAGCACAGCAGCCACCTTTGTTCTGAGCGCCTGACTTCCCGTACCATATACACTGAAGTTCTGCTCTCCTGTGGTTACTTGACCTTTTAGGGCTTTTTTTCTTTGTAGCATAAGCATCTCAATCAGTCAGACAGAGCTAGAAGGTCATACACTCTACAATGCCTCTGAAACCAAAGCTAATAAATAGCTGAAAAATGCGTGAATGGTGGGAAAGAAAGACTCTGTGTGTGTCTATGTGAGATTTTAAACTAACGGGAAAATCATTGTAAATAGAATTCCAACAGGACAAAATCCTATCCAACAGGAAACTGTAAATAGTCCTAAGAAATAGCAAAGAACATAAACTGTGTTGCAGAAAAAACTGAGGGATGACATCATCACCTCTAAAAGGACTCGGTGTCTGAAAAAAAAATAAACTGACCCATGAAGCAAAGAGATAACAGGAGCATATCTGGAATGTGTGATTCTTTGACCCATATTTTCATAGAAAGTTAAAAAAAAAAGGGGGGGTTTCAAGCATGATTCTAAGAGGGAGGAGGGAAAAAACAAACAAACCAAGTGAACATGCAGCTTCTATTCTAGTGGAGTGACAGGTAATAAACCAATAAGCAACACAGTATATAATACAGTGGCATGTAATAATAAGCACTCTAAAGAAAATGAAGGGATGGAATGCTTTTTACGTAGGATAGTAAGGAAAGGCCTTTATGAGGAGATGGTATTTGACAAAGATCTGAATGGAGCGAGGACACAAATAGCGTGGCTATCTAGGGAGAAGAGTATTCTAGGCAAAGGAAAGAGCATATGCAAATATCCTGAGGCAGGCACATGCTTGGGGAGCTCCCAAGAGAGCAGGAAGGCAAGTGTGACTCAAAAGGTGTAAGGAAAAAGGGTAGGAAATGAGATCAGAGAAGTAGGCAGGGGCCGGATCATACAGAGTCTTGTAGGCGTGATGAGGACTTTGGATTTTGTTTAAGATTAGCCATAAGCCACTGGAGAGAGTTGAACAGTGAAGTGACATTATCTGACTTATGTGTAGAAGGATTGCGAGGGTGAGAATGAGAGCATGGAGAGTTGTTGGGTGACAATCATCTAGATATGAGATGATGGTGCCTTAGCCTGGGTAGTAAGAAGACACTGTATTTGAAGGGAGACGTTATAATAGCCTTGTTGTCAGGTTGGTCACAAGGTGTGAGAGAAAGAGGAAGCATGGAAGTATTTGTTCTGAACAACTTGGGAGAATGGTATCACCATTCACTGAGGTGAGCATCATTCAGGAAGGAGCCTTTGGGGGAGGGGAGGTGTTGAAAAGTTTGGTCTTGACTGGTTAAGAAGATGTGAGATATATATATATAATGGAATATTACTCAGTCGTAAAAAAGAAAGAAATAATGCTATTTGCTACAACATGGATGGACCTAGAGACTGTCATACTAAGTGAAGTAAGTCGGACAGAGAAAGACAAATATCACGTGATATCACTTATATGTGGAATCTGAAAAATAATACAAATGAATCTATATACAAAACAGAAACAGACTCACAGACATAGATAACAAACAAAGGTGGGGGGAGGGATAAATTAGGAGTATGGGATTAACAGATACAATTACTATACATAAAATAGATAAGCAGCAAGGATTTACTGTATAGCACAGGGAGCTACATTCAACATCTTACAATGGAAAATAATCTGAAAAAAACATATATAACTGAATCACTTTGCTATACACCTGAAACTAACACAAAATTGTAAATCAACTATGCTTCAATAAAAAATTTTGGTCCTGGACATGTTAATTTTGAAATATAAATTAGACATCCAAATTCAGCAGGCAGTAGCAATGAGATTTTATAGTGGAACATTAATAAAAATAGTGACTACAGCAAGTATTTCCATGACAGGTTCGAGGGCCTGTGTGGGGACAGCAGCAGGATAAAATAGGAACCACCTCGCAGGCAAGGAGAACCGAAGGTGAAATGGTGGCCAGCAGTTCAGAAGCCCTCGTGCAGTGGCGTCAGGCACGGCGTCAGCCAGGTGACAGTGGCAGCATTCGGGCAGGTAAGGGAAGGGGATTTCTCAATTGGGTACAAATAACTCCAGTGTCACACTTGTTTTCACCCTGTCTATAGATTCTGAGACCGAGGCTGTGAGGCAAAAATAAATCACTTAGGGCTTCCCTGGTGGTGTAGTGGTTGGGAGTACCCCTGCCGATGCAGGGGACACGGGTTCGTGCCCCGGTCCGGGAAGATCCCACATGCCGCGGAGCGGCTGGGCCCGTGAGCCATGGCCGCTGAGCCTGCGCGTCCGGAGCCTGTGCTCCGCAACGGGAGAGGCCACAACAGTGAGAGGCCCGCGTACCGCAAAAAAAAAAAAAAAAAAAAAAAAAAAAAAAAAAAAAAAAAAAAAAAATCACTTAATATTTCTAAGCCTCTTATTTTTATCTGTAAAGTAAGGAAGATAGACTAACAATACTAATAAGAACGAATAATTATTGAATATTTTTCTCTATGCTGGACCCTGTACTAATTATTTTACAAGGACTGTCTCCTTTAAATGTCACAATAACCCAGAAGACAAATGTCATTTCACAGACAAGGAAACTGAGATTTAAAGAAGTCAAGGAACTCTCCCAGGGTCACATAGCTTGTAAGCGGTTAACGGACAGAGACCAGGATTGAAATCCAGTCTGACTCTAGAGCCTGCTAAACAGTTTGACACTCAGCTCTCATGCCCTCTTAACATAGGATAAAAATGCCACCTCACATAGGTGTTACATATGACAAGGCACTCCTGAGAAGCACCGGTATGTTTCATTCAGGGTGCCTAAGGTAGTAGCAGCTGGCCAGCATCAAATGGTGTGGGGGGCTGAACGGTGCCCTTCTGTCCCCACTGCCTCCTCCCCAGGACCATTAGGATGTCCATGTCCTAATCTCTGGAACCTATGGCGGCTGCATTATATGGCTAAAGGGATTTTGCAGATGTGATGAGACTGGGGATCTTGAGATGGGGAGATTGTCCTGGATTATCCAAGTGAAGGCAATGCCTGAAGGCAATGTGAAGATGGAAGTAGAGGAAGATTGAGATTTAAAGATGCTATGCTGGCATAAAAAGAAATGAAATTGAGCTATTTGTAATGAGGTGGATAGGCCTAGAGTCTGTCATACAGAGTGAAGTAAGTCAGAAAGAGAAAAGCAAATACCGTATGCTAACACATATATATGGAATTTAAGAAAAAAAATGTCATGAAGAACCTAGGGGTAAGACAGGCATAAAGACACAGACCTACTAGAGAATGGACTTGAGGATGTGGGGAGGGGGAAGGGTAAGCTGTGACAAAGCGAGAGAGAGGCATGGACATATATACACTACCAAACGTAAGGTAGACAGCTGGTGGGAGGCAGCCACATGGCACACGGAGATCAGCTTGGTGCTTTGTGACCGCCTGGAGGGGTGGGATAGGGAGGGTGGGAGGGAGGGAGACGCAAGAGGGAAGAGATATGGGAACATATGTATATGTATGACTGATTCACTTTGTTATAAAGCAGAAACCAACACACCATTGTAAAGCAATTATACTCCAATAAAGATGTAAAAAAAAAAAAACTGGTACAAAGTGACAGCAAAATAAAAAAAATAAATAAATTTTTAAAAAGATGCTATGCTGGGACTTCCCTGGCGATCCAGTGGTTAAGACTTTGTCTTCCAATGCAGTGGGTGCATGTTCGATCCCTGCTTGGGGAGCTAAGATCCCACATGCCTTGCAGCCAAAAAACCAAAACAGAAAACAGAAGCAATATTGTAATAAATTCAATAAAGACTTTAAAAATGGTCCACATCAAAAAAATCTTTTTTAAAAAAATAAAGATGCTATGCTGCTGGCTTTGAAGATGAAGGAAAGGTCCATGAGCCAAGAAATGCAAGAAGGGACTTGCCTGATGGTCCAGTGATAAAGGATCCGCCTTCCAATGCAGGGGACGCACCGTTTGATCCCTGGTCGGGGAACTAAGATCCCACATGCCGCGGGGCAACTAAGCCTGCGTGCCACAACTACTGAGCTCGCGCACTTCAATAAGAGAGCCCGCGTGCCGCAAACTACAGGGCCCACACGCCCCGGAGCCCATGCACCACAATTAGGGAAGAGAAAACCCCGTGCACCACAACTAGAGAGAAACCCAACTGCTGCAACGAAGAGACCACGCCACAAGGAAAGATCCCACATGCCTCAATGAAGATCCCATGTGCTGCAACTAAGACCCAATGCGGGGGCTTCCCTGGTGGCGCAGTGGTTAAGAACCTGCCTGCCAATGCAGGGGACACGGGTTCGAGCCCTGGTCCGGGAAGATTCCCACATGCCGTGGAGCAACTAAGCCCGTGTGCTACAACTACTGAGCCCACATGCTGCAACTACTGAAGCCCACACACCTAGAACCCGTGCTCCACAACAAGAGAAGCCACCACAATGAGAAGCCGCAACTAGAGAAAGCATGCGCACAGCAATGAAGACCCAACAGAGCCAAAAATAAAAATAAATAAAAATTAAATAAATTAAAAAAACACAATCAATTAAAAAAAAAAAGACACAAAGCAGCCAAAAAAAAAAAAAAAAAAAAAAAGGAATACAGCTCTAGGAGCTAGAAAAGGCAAGGAAACAGATTCTCCCCAAGAGCCTCCAGAAATGAACAGCCCTGCTGACACTTTGGCTTAGCCCACTGAAACCAATTTTGGACCTCTGGCCTCCAGAACTATAAGAGAATAAGTCTGTGCTGTTTTTAAGCTCTCAAGTTGGTTGGAATTTGTTACAGCAGCCATAGGAAACTGATAGAACAGGGCAGCATGGCAGGCATGGCAGCTACTGGCGCGGGTGATGTAGAATTGGTGAGGTGGTGAAAGTCCCTGGACGTCCTCAAGGGTAGGACAGTCTGTGAGAAAGTGCCAAGAAGTAGCCTCAAGCTTGGGATGGATGTAATTTCTAACCAGCTCATAGAAGGCGGTGCTTCCAGAAATGTCAGGAACTGGTTTCCCGCCATGAAAAGGTATGTTGAATCAAAGCAAGTTGTGCGCTGCCCAGACTTTCTTTAAGGTTAAGGACTGACACACCTGCACCAGGTGAGATTGGATCCCAGGCTTTGGGGGTGAGGAATGGCACCTTGGCTTGGCACCCAGGACCGTGCCTTGTACGTAAAGGGGCTCCAGTAAAACTGTCCTTTGTTTTCTCCTGGACAGTGTGGCTCAAAAACAAGAAACACATAGACATACAAATACATTCTCTTTCTAGATTTCTAAACAAAGCCCTGGGGAAAAAATTTCTACCCAAACTGAAAGGATTAAAGAAAGTAATGACACATAGGGAGTGGTTCTGATTCTAAGGAAATTCATGCTGTTTTTCATGCATATCCAGACTCATGAGCATTCTGCCCATAGAAGGAAAAAACGTCAGCATTAGCAAGAACAAGTTACCACTGTGCCTGATTTATCCCTGGCTCTGGGGTAACTGCAAACATATTCCGTAATAATTTCATTTTAATCAGCCATTGTGTGACTAATTTAAATACCAATACACTACCTTTTGTTTGGAATTAAATTAAATTAATTAAGTTATTAGTTTTGGCTACGTTGGGTCTTCGCTGCTGCGTGCGGGCTTTCTCTCTCTAGTTGCGGCGAGCAGGGGCTACTCTTCGTTGCAGTGCGCGGGCTTCTCACTGCGGTGGCTTCCCTTGTTGCGGAGCACGGGCTCTAGGCACACGGGCTCTAGGGTGCAGGCTCAGTAGTTGTGGCGCACGGGCTTAGTTGCTCCGCGGCATGTGGGATCTTCCCAGACCAGGGATCAAATCCATATACCCTGCATTGGCAGGCGGATTCTTATACACTGCACCACCAGGGAAGTCCCTACACTACCATTTTCAACAGGACTATCTAAATTTCCTAAAGTTGTTCCCTGTAAAGGCTGCTTGCCAAACACTGGGAGTATTGCTGATTTGCTCCCCAGGAAAGCATCATTCACAGAATGACATTGTATCATTTCAGACCTCCAAGGTTTTTAGAAAGCTTCAAGTACACTTGGTTTGAGTGACATTGAACCTAATGGGTTTTGGTACACAGTTATTAGAATTCACAAATTCAACCCCAGATACGTCATTTTTATTATTAATTTTTTTCCTGATTATTAAAAACAGTGCATGTCATTGTAGAAAATTTAGGAATGCAGAAAAGTGTATAATAGGAAAATACAAATCAGCCATAACAGAGCCACCTGGATATAGAACTATTAGCATCTTACTGAATTTTTAAATATATTTTATTTCAAGACAATTTTTAAACGTTTATATACTAATGTGTGTGTGTTTTCTTTTTACAACATTCAGAACATACTGAAAAACTACAACCTGAATTTGTATTGTATCACAAACATTCTCCCAGGTCATTAAATATTCTTGAAAAAAATCTGAGTTTACTGGTTGTATCACATGGATTTACCATACTTATTAATGATTTTACACTATTGGATTTTAGATTGTTTTTCCAAGATTCAATTATGAGTCTTGTACTTAAACATTTAGGACAACTTCTAATCATTTCTCTAGCTAAATTCTTAGAATTACTGGGTTAGAGGATAGTAATTTTTAAAGGTCCTGATACAGAAAGGTAATAACAGTTTATATTTCCACCAAACTTATACCCATTCTGAGTATTATCTTGTTTACATTAAAAACTAAGACTCAAGAACAAACAGAAAGACTCCAACAGTCATAAACATGCACATGTCAGATCGTAAGTAAATCTACCTTTCCTGAACAGACAACTGAAATTTCCGCCTGAACAGACAATTGGAATTTCTAGCAGAGTTTCACATTTACAGTTTTTAAAAAGCAGTGTTTTCCTTCTTACTTCTTTTCTGGTGTGTGTGTGTGTGTGTGTGTGTGTGTGTGTGTGTGTGTGTGTGTG
>NW_020837980.1:6128028-6197181 GCF_003676395.1 Aethalodelphis obliquidens
TGTGTGTGTGTGTGTGTGTGTGTGTGTGTGTGTGTGTGTGTGTGTGTTTCCAATGAGCATCTATAACTTTTAGAATCAGGAAAACAAATCCTAAGTTAAAAACCTGAGGATACTCAATAGTTGTACGAAGACTTGCTGAATTAGTACACCTATTTATACACAGCTTTCAGTAATAGAACACAATCAGAATATTTCCTTTCCTTACCTGTCAAATGGGATCCAGTGAAAGAAAGACTCTATTTTGTGTGTTTGTTATTTTTTTGTTTAGTTTACCGGAAGGATTTTTAACAGAAAGAAAACAATGCAACTGGAACAGTTAAAAGAGGCACTGCCTTAGATAGTGTTGCTTGAGTTTCTTTGCTCAGAATGGAAGGGAAAATGATCTTTTTCTATTAAAAATCCCCAAAGATTCCTTTACCCCTCCACCTGCCCCTACCTCTTCTACCATCTCTTTTCTCCTCTACCCATCAGACTTTTGAAAGTTGTCTACACTTACTGGAAGGCTTCACTTCCTCAGCCTCCCCTTCAGTTCATAGTTGCATCATAGCTCTGTCCCAACCATTCCGCTAAAACATGATTTTCAAGAGCAGTCAGTGACTTTCTGTTGAGAAATCCATTGATTACATTTGTCCTTATTTAAGTGGATCTTTCGGCTGAATGTATTGCTGGAGACTACTTCTTCCTTAAAATTCTCAACCCTTGGCTTTGGTGACACCATATTTTCCTGAGGCTTCTTAAGCCCTTCTAATCCTTTCTTCTTGGCCACCTTCCTAACCACTGCCCACTCCATAGGTCTCGATATTCTCTCATTTTCCCACTAGCTCTCTTCTCTTTTTGCTCTACGTGTCCTCCCTGGCAGACCTCACACACTCTTACAGTTGTAACAGACACCTGAATGCCAAGTTTCCCAAACCGATACCTCCCTAAAGCCTCAGACACACAAATCTGTCTGTTCAACTTATCCATTGAAATCTACCACCACAGACACTGCCAGTGAATTGACTGAAATCGGTCTTTGACTGACTTTTCCTCCTTTGTTAATCGTATTGCTTTCTTTCACTTAACTTCATATTTCGATTTTCCCTTGCTCAATTTTTGATAATATGCCTGGCTGATTAGTTAGGATGATCTCTCAACATCATAAAATGCTGTGGAAAAATACACATATTTGGTGTATGTGGTTTCCTAGTTTTCAGCGATACAATAATCACTTTTCATTAGGAAGATATACTTTTTCAAAGACTTGTGCAAAAACATATCAGGTTGCCTTTTGGTGCAATAAGCAGGAATTTATTAAAGTGAAATATAAAGGCATGCTTGTGCTCATGTGCCTCTGACCAACATATCTTATTCAGGTTGGGTGGGGATTGGCTGTGTTTTCTAACTCAAGGAATGGACTTCTTATGAAAGGTCATCTGTCTAATGCATCCAGCCTTGTCAACTAAAAGTGCTAGCCATCTTATTTCTGTCTCTTTGAAGCACTCCAGCATACATAGCTCTAAGAGCTGATAAGATATTCCATGCTGTAAGACTCCAGTAGGATAAAAACTCCCCTCTCTTCAGAACTGCTTTAAAAATTCTGACCTGCGAGAAAAAGAAGAAAAATTCCTGGACAATAGTAAATTCAACATCATGTAAGGTCTGAATGTTAATAATTCACTTTAATTATTTGCATCTATTTAGCACATCATTTGACGACTTTCACATGCCTGCTACAGAACGCAGCATCCTTTTGCCTTAAAGCCAAGATACATTTGGATGTCTGTAGGTCTACTCTTCACTTTTAGGGGGAAGGAGATATTTTAGAATCCGCTCTATTCATGTGTTTGTAATAAACCATCTTTCCTAGTCTTCCTTTTATAGCCTATTAACATAAATGACCCCCACCCTTTATTACTATCCCCCTTCTAGGAGACATGTAGAGTTCCTCTCTTGAGAGAAGATCTCTAAGTTGGGAATTGACATTATTATGCATTTGGCAATGTTATTCATTCAGTCAGTCAATAAAATTTTTTGAACACTTGCTATGTTTCAGGCATTGTTCTGAGAACTTCAGATTTGGCCTTGAGACAAAGACACGAGGTCTGTTCTCATAGACGTTAAATTTCTGGGGGAGGGGTATGATTTCAGTCAATTAAAAAATTGAGTGAATAAAGTAATTTCAGGTATTGCTATGAAGAATATATAGCCCAGTAATGTGCTAGAGAGTGTGGCGGCAGGGGGGGCTACTTCAGATTTGATGCCAAGGGAAGGCTCTCTGAGCAGGGGGCCTACAAAAGTAAGCCACCCCTCACTCCCAGCCTGGTCTGACAAGGAGGGATTGAGAAAAACTAGCTGAACTTCCCTATGAAATACACTAAAAACTTTCTCAGTGACAGTGGGGATGGGAAGTAATCTTAGGGAGATTCTTTGATGTGAACTGATTTTTTTTTCTTCTCTTCCCACTTCTTCTGACTGGAGCCAGGACAGATGTCAGAGTCCTGGATTTCAGGAAGCAGGCACAGTGTATTTGTTTCCTAAGGCTGCCATCATAAATTACGACAAGCTGGAACAACGGAAATTTATTCTCTCACAGTTCTGAAGCCTAGAAGTCCAAAATCAAGTTGTTAGCAGGGCCATGTCACCTCCAAAGACTGTAGGGAAGGATTCTTCTTTGCTTCTTCATAGCTTTTGGTGGTTGCCAGCAATCCTTGGTGTTCCCCTTGGCTTGCGGAAGCATGACTTTAATCTCTGCCACAGTTTTCACATAGCCTTCTCCCCTGTATCTCCTCTGTGTCTGTTTTTATTTAAAAATAAATATTTTTAATAAAAATTTCCCTCTTTTTATAGATACTGGTCATCGGATTTAGGAGGACCTACCCTAGCCCAATAGGACCTCATCTTTTTTTGTTTGTTTTTGTTTGTTTGTTTGTTTTTGCGGTACGCGGGCCTCTCACTGTTGTGGCCTGTCCCGTTGCGGAGCACAGGCTCCAGAGGCGCAGGCTCAGCTGCCATGGCTCACGGGCCCAGCCGCTCCGCGGCATGTGGGATCCTCCCGGACCGGGGCACGAACCCGTGTCCCCTGCATCGGCAGGCGGACTCTCAACCACTGCGCCACCAGGGAAGCCCAGGACCTCATCTTAGATTGATCACATCTGCAAAACCCTACTCCAAATAATGTCATATTCACAGGTTCTGGGTAGACATGAATTGGAGAGGAGGGGAAAATATTCAACCCACAGCCGAGTCAGCTGGAACTGTCATCAGTGGGAGGAAACGTACCCCAGTAACTTGATGTCATCCAGGGACTAAAGAAGAAGGAAAACTGCGGGGACCGCCTGAGAAGCATGGTCTGCGGAGTCTTGGAGCAATGTTATTTGGTATATAATTTTAACTTTGCTTCCAGTGTCATCAATCCCTTCTGTCATCCTCAAGAATTGAGTTAGGTGTGGGTGGGTCTTTGGGCCTCGGCGGGCGGGCGCCGGGGCTCCACCTCCAAGGCGGGTCCCCGGGTAGAGGCCAGAGCGTCTAGGCGGGTGCTGAAGGGCGGCGGGAGGTGGTGTGGGCGCCACACGTGACCCACACCCTCCGCCTTATCGCCGCCCCACCCCCCACCCAGGGAAGTGGGCCAGATCCTGGAGCCGCTAGCGCTTGCGGACTGTGGCAGCCGGAGGCCGCAGCACGGCCAGAGAAAGCCATCGCGTTCGCCTACAGGCTCTGCGCCGTGGACACGGACGGGGTGGAGCCCGTGCAGTCAGTCCTGGAGGATGCATGTCTATGCTTAAGATCCGACAATGTGGCAGAAGGCAACTGTGCCAAAGAACTGCTACAAAACTCCCGTCGAGATGTGGAGGAGTATTTTGTGGCCCCCAGGTCATATGTCTTGGCCAAAGCTAGATGGAAAAGAGCCCCTCTCACACTGCTGAGGACCTATTCTGCGAAGGGGCACCCTATGAACACGTGGAAGGGCAACGACTATTTTGTTATTATGAACACAAGTGTTCCCGCTCTCTTCAGTCACCTGAAAAAAGTGATGGTTAGGGATCTTTTAGTAACTAACTCTTCTGAAGACAGAATTGGGAAAGATCTAGCAAAGAGTCTCTGATGCCAATGGAAGTAGAAGGTATTGCCAGTTTCCAAGAAAATGGATCAAGTGTTTACTCACAGGCTGTTCAGTATGGAAGGCTTTATCCCCTCCCCAAAGACGGTCTAGCAAACGGCACTTAAGTGAAGTTTTCTACTCATGTAACTGTTAGACATTGCATCTGATCACTATGTGACAACCTGAGTTGTCCCTTTCAGTTGCTGTTTCCATCGACTTGAGCAGCCTTTTATCTTTACTGAACACACTAAATTTGTTCCTGGTACCCACTGTATTCCAAGCAGAGGGCTGGCTTTCTGCTAAAGTTAAAGGAGTAAGGAGGCAGCTTTGGGAGGTGATGTGTATGTTTACGACCTTCATGGTGGTGATTTCATGCGTGCGTACTTAACCCCAAACTCACTGACTTGTATACATTAAATAAGTACAGCTATTTACAGGTCAACTATATTTCAGTAAAATGGTTTAAAAAGAATTGAGCTAAGTTTGTTAAACCGCCAAAGCCTCTTAGGAGTTGTTTCAGGAGATGGCTCAGAGTAGTTGAGTCCATGATTAAGCAAAGTGGGTGAAGAGATCACAGCAGCCCAGAGAGGCAACTGCCACACAGTGGGTTGATCAGCAGTCTCGACCTGAGATGACAACGAAAACCAGGACTACCTGGGTGTCCTCAGAAACGTTTGCTGACAAAATCTTTAATGATGCAGGCTTCATTCACCCAGCCAACTACATTCCTCAAATACCTGCTGTATGCCAAGTACCTTGCTGGTGTTGGGAAAAACGCTCAGCAACAGGAAGCTGGTCCCTGCTCTTGAGAATTTCACTGTCATCAAGGAGGGTGAGAATTTGAAAGATGGTGTTATTTGGATACAAAGGAAAATGTGACCCCAGGAAGCTGAATTGAGGACATGACTTACACTGATTATAAAGTGAGGGACAGCACAACAAACGTTTGTTGATTGCCTCCCACGTGCCAGGAGCTGTGCTGGGTACCAGCGTCCAGAAGCAGCATCCTCCTTGCTCCCCTTCCTTTAGCTTCTCCTTCACTGTTCCGTGGAATCTTTACACACAACAAATCTATAAGACACTGATGTCCCTATGACCTTCCCCAAACAATTCCTTTTTGTGTGCTTCATTTGGAAATAGCCCTGTAATAGTATCAAATACCAAACACTTGCTCACTCAGCATTCCAGCCTGAAAAACCCAAATCAATGTCCCTCTCCTTCATTTCGATTTAACCCCTACGGCACAAAGACACATGGCACAGTGTCCAAAGCAAAGTAGACATTCATTCACATTTACAACTACTCTGCACCAGGCACTGACCAAATGTTAGTTCCCTTTTCCTTCCTAAATAAATATCACAGGTTTGCTTGTTGGTCACAGCAATGAGTTTAGTATAAAACAAATAAAATTCTGATGAGTGATCTCACTATAATTTAGCCAAAGAAAGAATCACTAGTTTAGAATTTCAGAAAAGTTATACCTTCTCAAGATCTTAAGAGAACCCATCTCCAGCTTTTCTTTAATGCTGAATTTTCCTCCAGGCATAGTTCCTGTTATGTAATCCTCTTGTCTTCTCTCCCTTCTTGCCTTCTCCTCTGATCCCCCATCCAAGATAGAGAGTCACTCACTGTTAAGTTTGGCCAACTACAGGCAACCTGTAATACTTTTGTCTGAATAAAAGTTAGATGGGCAGTTTACATCTATCTTATAAGAGCTTCTAGAAATCAATGTCTAAGTCATCACTTGTGAACGTACCTGATCTGACGTGGCTCACTTTTCTTTTACAATTACGGACACCATGACATTTTGGAGTGTGATGGAAGACCAGGGTTTCGGGGTCAGGTGTAGTTTTGAGTCCCTATTCTTCCATTTGCTGCCTGAGGGAACATAGGCAAGTTCCTTAATTTTTTTCAGCTGAAAATCATAGCTATATTTTTGGACTATAGTGAGAACTAGAAACAATCTATGAAAACTGTCTGGCAAATAATAGGCACTGAATTCGTGGAAGCTACTCCTATTATTCTAGTCATGTCCAGTAATCTACATAATCTCTTGGATCTATTTATGGTGGCTTCTGACATTTCTACTTTTGCTTTTTTTACATTGGTTATGAATGTACTTGTAAAAAATAAACCTGGTGTCTTCCAAATGCAAGGGGGGAAAACCCAATGAAGATTACATTACATAAAATTGAGTGTCCTGGAATTCAAGCTGTGAGATACTAAACAGATTACCTACCATGGACTGGTGGTGAGGTCATAGCTGAAAATAATTTGGCAGAGTTAAACCAGACTAGCACACACTTCTGAACTGGCACATAGCACAAAAGGTAGCTCTCCCATGCCCAAATAAAGAGGTTGACTCATGCCGTCTGGGTGAAACATCTGAGGAACAAAGTGATATCATCCGAGGAGGGAGGCTGACTTCATTCTGCAAATGTTTCTCGTCTGTCTGGTTTTGGGCTTGGGACTTCTGGGGCTCCTATGTCTCATGATTTCCATCGGTTGCTCTTAAACTCACCCCTCCTTGAGGGAGGCAACAGCAGCTCCTGCCTATCTTTAAATTTCCTGTATGATATAAATATTTTTTCCATGTCTGGCACAGTATCTGGTTTCCACTCTGCTCATTCTGTTGAAACTGGTCTCAGAAGGGTTGCTAAAAATAGTCTAGTTGCCCCATCCAATGGATTCTTTTAAGTTTCCTTCCCACTGGAACTGTGCGCTGTGGTTGACACGTAGATCAACTCTTCTTCCTCGCCCCTTTCTTTGCTTCCTTATATGTCTCCTGATTCTCTTGATTCTGAAGATCACTTCTTCCAAGGCTTCTTCACTTGTTTCTCTTCTACAGCTCACCCTTAGATGTTCTCCAGAGCTATCATTCCAGCCTCTTCTCTGACCACAGGCCCCCTTGGCAAGCTCATCTCCCCTCTTCCCTGATCTCAATCACTGCTTCCGCAACAACCTTCTCCAGACCAAACCTGGACAGGTCACTGCCACAACTGAGAACCTTCCATTTTCACTGTTGCTTTCAGGATAGAGTCCACACACTCTAGGAAGACTGTTGCCTCCTTTATTACCTGGATTAGCAAATCTTCTGACCTTCATCTCCCACCATGGAGCTTCTCTGCCTCGGGTCATGCTGCTCCTCTGTTTCTCTACCCGCTGCCTCCAAAAATCTTATAGATCCTCTAAGATCCCATCCAAGTGCCACTTCTACAAAGTCTTCCTTAGCAGCTTCCTCCCTGCCACCCCAGTGGAATTAGTGGCTCCTTACCACGTAACATTTTTGCATACTACTAGTGGAGCTCTTACCACATTTTGTTACTGTCTGTTCCACACTTATTTTTCTGTTCCTGTAGATGGTGATTTCTTGAGAGCAGAGATATTACCTTCTTTGTTTTATTATTATTCACGCCACCCAGCACAGTGCCTTGAAGATAATTACATTCTCAAGAAATACTTCTCCGTTTGAACTGAATCTATTTTTCAAAAATCAGTCTTATAATCAGGTCAGTTGCTTTGCTACTTGCAACAGAAGAGAGAGAGACACAAACTCTGCCACGCACTCAATGTATGTTAGGCCATATTGGACTTGCTTGGCAAAACTCTTTTCCACACTCTCTGTATATAATTTAACTGTGGCCAAAAGAAAGGTGTGTTCCATGCTTTTTTATGCACAACCAACTCCCAGGTCAGCTAAATTCCAACGCAGAATCATCAGAAAGAACGAACATGTCTAATCTACTCTGTGTGAATAAAGGGCATCCTCCATTAAGTTGAGTAAGCCCTTCTAGAACAACAGGGTATCATTTGGTAAATTTCTTCTCCTAGGAGATTAAATAGGGCCTGGATATATGTTATAATAAATGCACATAAGCTCTAATTTTGTTCAGCAAAATAAATGGTTGCTTAAGATTAAGACTGGATCAACTCAAATGTATCATGTAGCCAATCCAGACAGAAATAAAGCTCATGATAATGGTTGTGAAGAGCACAGTTTTTCTACTTTCAAGATCTACTTCAACAATCATATCTGTATAGGAATATCTAGTTAAGTTCTTTAGCTCAGGATTTCATAAAGGCAACAGAAAAAATCTGTGAATGACTGAATTTCTACTGCTTAATAAGGGTGCATACAATGTATATGTTTCTATAAAATAATGGATAACATGTATTAAGCAATAGCATGTATATGTAAAGCCCTGGCTGTGTATCTTATATGGATTATCTCATTTCCTCACAGTAACCATATGAGGGGAACTGTTATTATCTCCATTTTAAAGATGAGGAAACTGAAGGTCAAAAGGTCAAGTAACTTCCAAGTGTTACAGAGCTACTGCACAGTCAGCTGGGAGTCAAAGACTGAACCTGGCTCCAGCGAATTTAGGGGATAGAAAGAGATTTTTGATGTCAGTTACTAGCACCTGTTTATGAAGGGAAGGATGATGACCTATAAGCCATGTGAACAAGGAAACATGGTCGGTCAGGTCTCAATCTTTATGCACTTTCTTCCAGCCCAGGCTTTACCAGTTACAGGTTCAGAAGACTTTCTTTCTTTTTGAAGTGGAAAAGGGGATAGGAAAGGGAGAGATGCCGAGGAAGTGAAAGTGTATGAATGCACATTTTCCTGCTCAAACCTAGCTTATAACTATGTGTGGATAAGTGGAGGCTGTGCTCAAAATCCCTTAGGACCTTGACAGTGGGTCTGATTGCACCTTAGCAGAAACAATTCCACCTTTGCCTGGCTCTCTCTTCCACCACCCCAGGGGAGTTCTGCAGCTTGGAGCCCAGGGGACTGTAGTACAGGATGGTCAAACACTGCCATGCAATCACTTCATTTATATGGACATTTCTTTTGTAAAGTGACATTTCTCTTTCACTTTTTCCTGTGTCTACTAGAAAAATACTCCCATATCCCTTTTGAAGTGGAAGAGTCAAAATATTGAATTGTATCTCTAAGAATAAATGTTACCAGTTCTCAAACAAATCACTTCAAGGCTATCATTTAAAATAGAATTGCAATTATTATTAAATGCAATAATTGATGCATGGTATTAGCTAAAAACTGCATTTTAAAAAATCTCAGATGGATTATTAATGAGCAATAATAATAATGGTACAGCAAAATACAAAGCATTTGACAGCACACTGTATTGCTGAGGGTGTGGGAAAACAGACATTCTTATGTATTACAGGTAGGCGTAGCAATTGATGATTTTCATAGACAGCAATTTTGAAATAACTATTGAAATTACAAATGCATTTACAGATGATTCATAGGTGATTCACTGTAGCTTTGTTTTGTAACAGTGAAATACTACAGCCTAACTCTCCATCAACAAGGTATATACAATGTAAACCTAAAAAGACTGAAGAAGCTCTATTAGTGATATGGAATGATAGTTGGGGTGTGTGTGTGTGTTTATACCATGGTGTGCTGGTACATGTTCAACTACCAGCTCCCCAAGTGTAGTTCCATGAATGATGGTTGACAAGTAAAGTGAAAGGGAAGCAATGAAGGTGTATTCTGGGGCTTCACTGGTTCCTCAGTGCTGTGAGTGACTTCTTTGCCGGACTGGATAACAATTTCAAATATTGGAAGAATATTTCTTTAATTTTTTATTATATTCACATAAACAAACATTTAGCTTTAATTTGTATTATTAACATATTTACCATCATTTTCTTAAGTCTAGACAATCACTGAAACAAAAAATTAAGTACTGATTGTATCATATTCTGATTTCTGTGGTGGAAATACTCCCACTATGGCCAATTTCAAGCTACAAATGTGACATCACTGAATACAGAGTTGCAAGAGATGCACGTACCTGCATGAACGTCATTATACAGCATTTACACCTTTCAGATACAGTAGATGCAAATAATCTCACAACACACATACAATAGAGAAATGTAGTAAAATAATTAGGAAGTGATGAAATTTTAGTATTTATTATCTGTTATAATTTATTTAATTGTAAGTTTCTTTTATTTATTTTAAAATAGTGGCTGTGTTTGATAGCCAGCACACAAAACTCCTGTATACCACCAGGTATACAATTAGATATTTCCCGCGGGGAAACAGAAAACACACTTAGATGAAAATCTGAAGAAAATTTGGGACTTCCCTGATGGTTCAGTAGTAAAGAATCCGTCTTCCAATGCAGGGGACACGGGTTCGATCCCTGGTCGGGGAACTAAGATCCAACATGCCGCAGAGCAACTAAGCCCGCGCACCACAACTATTGAGCTCACATGCCTCAACGAGACATCCCGTGTGCCACAAGCTACAGACCCCATGAGCTCTGGAGCGTGCAAGCCACAGAAGCCCAAGCACTGGAACGAAAGATCCTGCATGCTTCAACGACCTGACACAGCGCCCCCCCCCAAAAAAAAACCAGAGAAAAAAATCTGAAGAAAATTAATTGAAGGGTGTGATCAAGGTTAAGGAAACACAAAGAGAGGCTGACAAATCTGTGAATATCCAAAAAAAGAATTTTACACTTTAAGTGAGTGAATTGTATCGTATGTGAATTACACCTCAACAAAGCTGTTTTTAAAAAAGAGAAAGATGCTGAGGCCCCCAGGGACCATCAGTGGCAGGAAGCCACCATCATCCCTAAGTCTCATGGGGCAAGAAGACGGAAGGGTGTTATCAGAGCCTGTGTGAGATAAAGACCCAGAGGAGGCACTCCCAGCAAGAGCTGCAACGGTAGAGGGATTCAGCCACTGCCCCAACAGTAGCTCAGAAGAAGAAAAGGTCAGTGGTGGCGGTCGTGGGGAATAACCCAACCTTTTTCCTCTCCTGCCCTTCAATCTACTGATGCCTCACATTGACCAAACTCAGCTCTAAGTCAGAGGATAAGGCAACCTGGGTGCTATTTGCCTACAGGTCAACTCTCTGACCACAGAGCAGATCCATGAAAGGTAGATAATGAATCTGAGGGCAAACAGAGAATACACACACACACAAGTATTTGCTAATAAGGTATATATAGAGAATATTTCTGGAAGAAACACAAGAAAATTGTTAACACTGGTTGGCTCCCAGGGAAAGAGAAAGATCGAAGGATATAGACTTTTTCACTCTATAACGTTTTATAGCTTTTGAATTTTGAACCATGTGAATGCATCACCTATTTCTAAAAATAAATAACATTTACATTTTAAAAATGAAAATAAATTTAAAAACAAGGAAGTCTGTGGTAGTCATTAAGTTGTTCATGAATAGCCTGATACTTTTCTCCTGCGTGCAGAGAAGAACTGTAACTCTCTATGTCTGCTGAAGTTAGGTGTGACCACATGTCTTATTTGAAGAAGAAAATATGAGCAGAACTAATGTGCATCACATCAGGCAGGAGCTTTAAGAGCCAGTGCATGTACTGCCACTTTCTCTTTTTCCCGCCTTATAGATCATGGAAGCATCATGGCACCCCTGTGAGCCAGAGTCCATGACATACAAGGAGTAGACACCCTCCCTCCCATCACACTGCACTAACGTTGGACTTGTAGCATGAGTGAGAAATAATCCGTGTTGTTTTAAATTACTGAGATTATGGGATTGCTTGTTACCACAGCACAAACTGCCCTATCCTTGCTGATAAATGGAACCAGATGACTCCTGGCATTATTTCCAAGTAAAAAATATTTTAAAGAACATTTAAATTTAGCCTCTTGTATTAAAAACAATACATATATTTGCACCCATGGAAATACTATTGATTTTTTTTGGGGGGGGGCATGCGGCTCGTGGGATCTTAGTTCCTCAAACAGGGATTGAACCCAGGCCCTCAGCAGTGAGAGCGTGGAGCCCTAACCACTGTTCCACCAGGGAATTCCTAAAATATCATTGATGTTAATGACAGTATGAATGTTGATTTGTGAATATTAATTCTCAGCTTAAATTTGGCAATTTATAACAAAACCTCAAAAATGCATACCTTTTGAACAAACAATTCTACTCCTAGGAATTAATACTAATGAAATAATCAATAATAATGGCTAAATGTTACTGAATAATTATTATGTACCAGGCACTCTTCTAAGTGCTTTGCACAAATTAATTTAGAATGCTTATAGCAATCCTATTATGTATGACATTATTATTATTACCTACTATTATTATTACACTTTTACACAAGGAGACTGAGGCTTAGAGAAGTTGAGTAACTTGTAAAAAATTATATAATGGAGGACCTTCAAGATGGTGGAGGAGTAAGATGTAGAGATCAGCTTCCTCCCCACAAATACATGAAAAATATACCTAGGGCTTCCCTGGTGGCACGGTGATTGGGGGTCCGCCTGCCGATGCAGGGGACACGGGTTCGTGCCCCGGTCCAGGAGGATCCCACATGCCGTGGAGCGGCTGGGCCCGTGAGCCATGGCCACTGAGCCTGCGCGTCCGGAGCCTGTGCTCCGCAACGGGAGAGGCCACAACAGTGAGAGGCCCACGTACCACACACACACACACAAAATCTACATGTGGAACAACTCCTACAGAACACCTACTGAACGCTGGCATAAGACCTCAGACCTCCCAAAAGGCAAGAAACTCCCCACGTACTTGGGTAGGGCAAAAGAAAAAAGAATAAACAGAGACAAAAGAATAGGGACGGGACCTGCACCAGTGGGAGGGAACCGTGAAGGAGGAAAGGTCTCCACACACTAGAAGCCCCTTCGCAGGCGGAGACTGCGGGTGGCGGAGGGGGAAGCTTCGGAGCCACGGAGGAGAGCGCAGTAGCAGGGGTGCAGAAGGCAAAGCGGAGAGGTTCCCGCACAGAGTGCCCACCGGCACTCACCAGCCCGAGAGGCTTGTCTGCTCACCCGCCGGGGCGGGCGGGGGCTGGAAGCTGAGGCTCGGGCTTCAGAGGTCGGATCCCAGGGAGAGGACTGGGGTTGGCGGCGTGAACACAGCCTGAAGGGGCTAGTGCGCCACAGCTAGATGGGAGGGAGTCCGGGAAAAAGTCTGGAGCTGCCGAAGAGCAACAGACCATTGCTTTGGGGTGTGCAAGGACAGGGGATTCAGAGCACCACCTAAACGAGCTCCAGAGATGGGCATGAGCCGCGGCTATGAGCGCGGACCCCAGAGACGGGCATGAGACGCTAAGGCTGCTGCTGCAGCCACCAAGAAGCCTGTGTGCGAGCACAGGCCACTCTCCACACCTCCCCTCCCGGGAGCCTGTGCAGCCCGCCACTGCCAGGGTCCCGGGATCCAGGGACAATTTCCCCGGGAGAACGCACGGTGCACCTCAGGCTAGTGCAACGTCACGCCGGCCTCTGCCGCCGCAGGCTCGTCCTGCACTCCGTGCCCCTCCCTCCCCCCCGGCCTGAGTGAGCCAGAGCCCCTTAATCAGCTGCTACTATAACCCTGTCCTGTCTGGGCAGGGAACAGACACCCTCAGGTGACCTACGGACAGAGGCAGGGCCAAATCCAAAGCTGAACCCCAGGAGCTGTGCGAATAAAGAAGAGAAAGGGAAATCTCTCCCAGCAGCCTCAGGAGCAGTGGATTAAATCTACACAGTCAACTTGATGTACCCTGCATCTCTGGAATACCTGAATAGACAAGGAATTATCTCAAAATCAAGGTGGTAGACTTTGGAAACAACTGTATACTTGGGGTTTGCTGTATGCGACAGACTAGCTTCTGATTTTTATGTTTATCGTAGTATAGTTTTTAGCGCTTGTTATCATTGGTGGATTTGTTTATTGGTTTGGTTGCTCTCTTTTTTAAAATATTTTTTTATTTTAATAATATTTTTCTATTTTTTTATTTTAATAACTTTATTTTACTTTATTTATTGTTTTTTCTTTCTTTTTTTTTCTCCCTTTTCTTCTGAGCTGTGTGGCTGACAGGGTCTTGGTGCTCCAGCCAGGTGTCAGGCCAGAGCCTCTGAGGTGGGAGAGCCAAGTTCAGGACACTGGACCCCATGAAATATCAACTGGCGAGAGCTCTCCCAGAGATCTCCACCTCAACACTAAGCCCCAGCTCCACTCACAACCGGCTAGCTCCAGTGATAGACACCCCATGCCCAAAACTAGCAAGATAGGAACACAAACCCACCCACTAGCAGAGAGGCTGCCTAAAATCACAATAAGTTCACAGACACCCAAAAACACACCACCAGACGTGGTCCTGCCCACCAGAAAGACAAGATCCAGCCTTATCCACCAGAACACAGGCACCTGTCCCCTCCACCAGGCAGCCTACACAATCCACTGAACCAACCTCACCCACTGGGGGCAGACACCAAAAACAATGGGAACTATGAACCTGCAGCCAGCAAAAAGGAGACCCAAAACACAGTAAGTTAAGCAAAATGAGAAGACAGAGAAATATGCAGCAGATGAAGGCGCAACCAGACCAAACAAATGAAGAGGAAATAGGCAGTCCGTGAAAAAGAATTCAGAGTAATGATAGTAAAGATGATCCAAAATCTTGGAAATAGAATGGAGAAAATACAAGAAATGTTTAGCAAGGACCTAGAAGAACTAAAAAGCAAACAAACAAGGATGAACAACACAATAGATGAAATTAAAAATTCTGTAGAAGGAAGCAATAGCAGAATAAGTGAGGCAGAAGAACGGATAAATGACCCGGAAGACAGAATGGTGGAGTTCACTGCTGCAGAACAGAATAAAGAAAACAGAATGAAAAGAATTGAGGACAGTCTCAGAGACATCTGGAACAACATTAAATGCACAAACATTCCAATTATAGGGATCCCAGAAGAAGAAGAGAAAAAGAAAGTGTCTGAGAAAATATTTGAAGAGATTACAGTTCAAAACTTCCCTAATATGGGAAAGGAAATAGTCAATCAAGTCCAGGAAGCAAAGAGAGTCCCATACAGGATAAATCCAAGGAGAAACATGCCAAGACACATATTAATCAAGCTATCAAAAATTAAATACAAAGAAAAAACATTAAAAGTAGCAAGGGAAAAACAACAAATAACATACAAGGGAATCCCCATAAGGTTAACAGCTGATCTTTCAGCAGAAACTCTGCAAGCCAGAAGGGAGTGGCAGGACATTATTTAAAGTGATGAAAGAGAAAAACCTACAACCAAGATTACTCTACCCAGTAAGGATCTCATTCAGATTCCATGGAGAAATTAAAACTTTCACAGACAAGCAAAAGCTAAGACAATTCAACACCACCAAACCAGCTTTACAACAAATGCTAAAGGAACTTCTCTAGGCAGGAAACACAAGAGAAGGAAAAGACCTCCAATAACAGACCCAAAACAATTAAGAAAACGGGAATAGGAACATACATATCGATAATTACCTTAAGTGTAAATGGATTAAATGCTGCAACCAAAAGACATACACTGGCAGAATGGATACAAAAACAAGACCTGTATATATGCTGTCTACAAGAGACCCACTTCAGACCTAGGGACACATACAGACTGAAAGTGAGAGGATGGAAAGAGATATTGCATGCAAATGGAAATCAAAAGAAAGCTGGAATAGCAAGTCTCATATGAGACAAAACAGACTTTAAAATAAAAACTATTACAAGAGACAAAGAAGGACACCACATAATGATCAAGGGATCAATCCAAGAAGATATAACAACTGCAAATATTTATGCGCCCAACATAGGAGCACCTCAATACATAAGGCAAATGCTAACAGCCATAAAAGGGGAAATCGACAGTAACACAATACTAGTAGGGGACTTTAACACCCCACTTTCACCAATGGACAGATCATCCAAAATGAAAATACATAAGGAAACACAAGCTTTAAATGACACATTAAACAAGATGGACTTAATTAATATTTATAGGACGCTCCATCCAAAAACAACAGAATACACTTTCTTCTCAAGTGCTCATGGAATATTCTCCAGGATAGATCATATCTTGGGTCACAAATCAAGCCTTGATAAATTTAAGAAAATTGAAATCATACCAAATATCTTTTCCAACCATGATGTTATGAGACTGGATATAAATTACAGGAAAAAAACTAAAAAATACAAACACATGGAGGCTAAACAATACGCTACTAAATAACCAAGAGATCACTGAAGAAATCAAAGAGGAAATAAAAAAATACCTAAAAACAAATGATAATGAAAACACGATGACCCAAAACCTATGGGATGCAGCAAAAGCAGTTCTAAGATGGAAGTTTATAGCAATATAATCCTACCTCAAGAAACAAGAAAAATCTCAAATAAACAACCTAACCTTACACCTAAAGCAATTAGAGAAAGAAGAACAAAAAACCGCCCAAGTTAGCAGAAGGAAAGAAATAATAAAGATCAGATCAGAAATAAATGAAAAAGAAATGAAGGAAACAATAGCAAATATTAATAAAACTAAAAGCTGGTTCTTTGAGAAGATAAATAAAATTGATAAACCATTAGTCAGACTCATGAAAAAAAGGGAGAAGACTCAAATTGGTAGAATTAGAAATGAAAAAGGAGAAGTAACAACTGACACTGCAGAAATACAAAGGATCGTGAGAGTTTACAAGCAACTATATGCCAAGAAAATGGACAACCTGGAAGAAATGGACAAATTCTTAGAAAAGCACAACCTTTTGAGACTGAACCAGGAAGAAACAGAAAATATGAACAGATCAATCACAAGCACTGAAATTCAAACTGTGATTAAAAATCTTACAACACACAAAAGGCCAGGACCAGATGGCTTCACAGGAGAATTCTATCAATTCTATCCAATATTTAGAGAAGAACAAACACCTATCCTTCTCAAACTCTTCCAAAATATAGAAGAGGGACGAACACTCCCAAACTCATTCTACGAGGCCACCATCACCCTGATACCAAACCCAGACAAAGACGTCACAAAAAAAGAAAACTATAGGCCAATATCACTGATGAGCATAGATTTAAAAATCCTCAACAAAATACTAGCAAACAGAATCCAACAGCACATTAAAAGGATCAAACATCATGATCAAGTGGGGTTTATCCCAGGAATGCAAGGATTCTTCAATATATGCAAATCAATAAATGTGATACACCATATTAACAAATTGAAGGAGAAAAACCATATGATCATCTCAATAGATGCAGAAAAAGCTTTTGACAAAATTCAACACCCATTTATGATAAAAATCCTCCAGAAAGCAGGCATAGAGGGAACTTACCTCAACATAATAAAGGTCATGTATGACAAACCCACAGCCAACATCGTCCTCAATGGTGAAAAACTGAAACCATTTCCACTAAGATCAGGAACAAGACAAGGTTGCCCACTCTCACCACTATTATTCAACATAGTTTTGAGAATTTTAGTGACATCAATCAGAGAAGAAAAAGAAATAAAAGGAATCCAAATCAGAAAAGAAGAAGTAAAACTGTCATTGTTTGCAGATGACATGATACTACACGTAGAGAATCCTAAAGATGCTACCAGAAAACTACTAGAGCTAATCAATGAATTTGGTAAAGTAGCAGGATACAAAATTGATGCACAGAAATCTCTGGCATTCCTATACACTAATGATGAAAAATCTGGAAGAGAAATTAAGGAAACACTCCCGTTTACCATTGCAACAAAAAGAATAAAATACCTAGGAATAAACCTACTTAAGGAGACAAAAAACCTGTATGCAGAAAACTAAAGGACACTAATGAAAGAAATTAAAGATGCTACAAACAGATGGAGAGATATACCATGTTCTTGGATTGGAGGAATCAACATTGTGAAAATGACTCTACTACCCAAAGCAATCTACAGATTCAGTGCAATCCCTATCAAACTACCAATGGCATTTTTCACAGAACTAGAACAAAAATTTTCAGAATTTGTATGGAAACACAAAATACCCTGAATAGCCAAAGCAACCTTGAGAAAGAAAAACAGAGCTGGAGGAATCAGCCTCCCTGACTTCAGACTATAATACAAAGCTATAGTAATCAAGACAGTATGGTATTGGCACAAAAGCAGAAATATAGATCAATGAAACAGGATAAACCCATGCACATATGGTCACCTTACCTTATTTTTTTTTTCTTTTTTGCAGTACACAGGCCTCTCACTGTTGTGGCCTCTCCCATTGCAGAGCACAGGCTCCAGACGCACAGGCTCAGCGGCCATGGCTCACGGGCCTAGCCACTCCGCGGCATGTGGGATCTTCCTGGAACGGGGCACGAATCTGTGCCCCCTGCATTGGCAGGCTGACTCTCAACCACTGCTCCACCAGGGAAGCCCCCACCTTACCTTTGATAAAGGAGGCAAGAGTATACAATGGAGAAAAGACAGTCTCTTCAATAAGTGGTGCTGGGGTAACTGGACAGCTACATGTAAGAAAATGAAATTAGAACACTCCCTAACATCGTATACAGAAATAAACTCAAAATGGATTAAAGACCTAAGTGTGAGGCCAGACACTATAAAACTTTAAGAGGAAAACATAGGCAGAACACTCTATGACATAAATCACAGCAAGATCTTTTTAGACCCACCTCCTACAGAAATGGAAATAAAAACAAAAATAAACAAATGGGACCTAATGAACCCTACAAGCTTTTGCACAGCAAAGGAAACCATAAAGAAGATGAAAAGACAACCCTCAGAATGGGAGAAAACATCTGCAAATGAATCAACTGACAAAGGATTAATCTCAAAAATGTACAAGCAGCTCATGCAGCTCAATACCAAAAAAACGAACAACCAAATCCAAAACTGGGCAGAAGACCTAAAGAGACATTTCTCCAAAGAAGACATACAGATGCCCAACAAACACATGAAAGGATGCTTACCATCACTAATCATTAGAGAAATGCAAATTAAAACTACCATGAGGTATCTCCTCACACCAGTCAGAATGGCCATCATCAAAAAATCTACAAACAATAAATGCTGGAGAGGGTGTGGAGAAAAGGGAACCTTGTTGCACTATTTGTGGGAAGGTAAATTGATACATCCAGTATGGAGAACAGTACGGAGGTTCCTTAAAAAACTAAAAATAGAACTACCATGTGACCAGCAATCCCATTACTGGGCATATACCCTGAGAAAACCATAATTCAAAAAGAAACATGTACCACAATGTTAATTGCAGCACTACTTACAATAGCCAGGTCATGGAAGCAACCTAAATGCTTATCAACAGACAAATGGATAAAGAAGGTGTGGTACATATTTACAATGGAATATTACTCAGCCATAAAAAGAAATGAAATTCGGTCATTTGTTGAGACATGGATGGATGTAGAGATTGTCATAAAGAGTGAAGTAAGTCAGAACCTAGGGGTAGGAGAGGAATAAAGACTCAGACGTAGAGAATGGACTTGAGGACACAGGGATGGGGAAGGGTAAGATGGGACGAAGTGAGAGAGTGGCATTGACATATATACACTACCAAATGTAAAATAGATAGCTAGTGGGAAGCAGCCACATAGCACAGGGAGATCATCTCTGGGCTTCGTGACCACCTAGAGCGGCGGGATAGGGAGGGTGGCAGGGAGATGCAAGAGGGAAGGGATATGGGGATATATGTATACGTATAGCTAATTCACTTTTTTATACAGCAGAAACTAACACAACATTGTAAAGCAATGTTATTATACTTTATTATACTCCAATAAAGATGTTAAAAAAAAAAAACAAAAACCTTCTCTGAAATCCATCAGGGAGTTTGGGTCTTTAGAACATGAGCTTCCCATTCTCCTTGCTTGGCCCTGCAATAAACACTGTACTTTCCCTCACCAAAATCTGTTGCAGTAGATTGGCTTTGCTGCTCATCAGATGAGGAGACCCAAGTTTGGTTTGGTAACAGTCTGAGGATCTAACGTATAACATAGTGACTATAGTTGATAACACTGTACTATATAATTGAGATTTGCTGAGAGAGTAGAACTTAAATGTTCTCTCCAAAAAAAGGTAAATTAAAAAAAAATTCCACATCCTGCAATATGGATGAATTTTACATTGAAGAAAAGAAGTCAGCACAACAGAATTCATATTGGGTTATTCTATTTATATGAAGTTCACAAACAGGCAGGACAATACTACAACGTGTGAAAATTCATGCATGGGTGGCAAACTCTACAGAAAAGCATGAATGTAGTGACAATAAAAGTCATGATAGTTTTTAACTTTGAAACAGAGAGGAGTAGTAAGGAAGAGGGAGCACAGGGGGAGATTACAGAGTTTAGCAATTTTGTATTTCTTGATTTAAGTGGTGGTACTTAAGGTTGGTTTGAGATTAAATGCACCTCTACTTCAAGGTTTGTTCATTTTTATTTATCTATGTTATGTTTTACAAGAAAAATTTAATTTTTTTAATTGAAGCATATTTGACTTACAATATAATACTAGTTTCAGGTGTATTACATAATGATTCAATATTTTTCTAGATTATACATCACACAAAATTATTATATTATTGACTATATTCCCTGTGTTGTACATTATGTTTCTGTGATTTATTTTCTAGTACAAGTAGTTTGCACAAAAAAAGTTTAAAGAAAGCTATATGTCTAGGAAAATAAATGAAAGTTTCTCCTAACCTAAAGACGTGAAAGTTTCTCTTTACATAACAGCCTTCCCAGGTCCAACTCCTGGGAACATGTGTTGGGTACCTCTTTCATTATGCATATACCGTATGCATATCTCTGTGTATATCACACATTTTTAATTTTTAAAATAAATTTTACTATTCATATTTTTTAAAAATTATATAACTAATAGAGTACCCGGATTTAAATCAATCAGCTTGAGTCCTGAGCTTGTACAAAATTTCAACCACTATGATATACTGCTACTTTTTTTTTCTCTGTTTCTTCTTTGACCTATAGACCTCTTAATTTCCAAAGGTATGGTCTCTTTCTAGTGATCTTGCTTTTCCAAACTTTACTGAGGAATAATTGACAAAAATAGTCATGTATATTTAAAGTGTATGACGTGATGATTTTATATATATAAATATTTTATTTTATAAATATAATGAAATAATTACCAAGATCAAGATAATTAACACATACATCACCTCACATAGTTAACTCTGTGTGTGTGGTGAGGATGCTTAAGATCTATTCTCAGCAACTTTAGGTATACAATAACTTATTATTAGCTGTAGTTGCCATGCTGTATATTAGATACTCAAAACCTGTTCTTCTATAACTGAAAGTTTGTGCCCTTTGACCTATATCTCCCCATTTCCCCCCTCCCCTCAACCCCTGGCAACCACCATTCTGTTTTCTGTTTCTATGAAATTGGCTTTTTGTTTTTTTAAGATTCCACATGTAAGTGATACCATACCTATTGCTGCTTCTTAAATAGCTTCAAGGATGTAAATCATAGCACTGCTTTGGAATCACAGAGCTGGGAAACAAATTTGAAGTCCAAATGTGAGACAATGTCGAATTAGTTGTAGTCACACTGTGTGATAGAATACCATGCATGAGTAGGTACACAAAAAATGATTGCAATACATAGAACAAGAATAAGTTAAAAAAATCTTGTCCCATTTTTCAAAAAAGTATATGCATAAACAACAATCTAGAAAGCTTACACTTGGGTAGTAGGTCTTGCATGAGTTTTTCTTCTAAGTGTCTACATGTATGTTTTGACTTTCTATAATAACATGAATTAATCATTTTCTTTTTAAAGAACTTTACTGATATACAATTGGTATGCAATAAACTGCACATATTTAAAATGTACAGTTTGACAAGTTTTGGCATATGTGTACAACTGGAAAGCATCACCATCATCAAGATAATGAACATATTCATCACAGTTTAACCATTCAGTTTTTGATAGACATTAAGGTTGTTTCAAATTTGAGGCTATTCAAAATAAACCTTCCATTAACATTCATGTACAAGTCTTTTCATGAACATATGCTTTCTTTTCTTTTTGATAAATACCTAGGAATGGAATGACTGGGTCATATGGCAGCTGTTTCTTCAACTTTTTGAGAAACTGCCAAACTATTTTCAAAGTTGTTGTATCATTGTACATTCCCAGCAGCCCATATGAGTTTCATTTCCTCCACAACTTCCCCCAACACATAACATGGTCAGTCTTTTAAATTTTAGCCATTCTAACAGGTATAATGTGGTATCGCACTGTGGGTTTTTTTAATTTTTAAATTAAATTAAATTTATTTATACAGCAGGTTCTTACTCGTTATCCATTTTATACATATTACTGTATATATGTCAACACCAATCTCCAAATTCATCCCACCACCACCACCCTGCCCCACTTTCCTGCCTTTGTGTCCATACTTTTGTTCTCTACATCTGTGTCTCAATTTCTGCTCAGGAAACTGGTTAATCTGTACCATTTTTCTAGGTTCCACATATATGAGTTAATATATGATATTTGTTTTTCCCTTTCTGACTTACTTCACTCTGTATGACAGTCTCCAGATTCATCCACATCTCTACAAATGACACAATTTCGTTTTTTTTATGGCTGAGTAATATTCCATTGTATACATGTACCACATCTTCTTTATCCATTTGTCTGTCGATGGGCATTTAGGTTGATTCCATGAAATGTCTATTGTAAATAGTGTTGCAATGAATATTGGGGTGCATATGTCTTTTTGAATTATGGTTTTCTCTGGGTATATGCCCAGTAGTGGGATTGCTGGGTCATATGGTAAATCTATTTTTAGTTTTCTAAGGAACCTCCATACTGTCCTCCATAGTAGCTGTATCAATTTACATTCCCACCAACAGTGCAAGAGGGTTCCCTTTACTCCACACCCTCTCCAGCATTTGTTGTTTGTAGATTTTCTGATGATGCTCATTTTAACTGGTGTGAGGTGATACCTCATTGTAGTTTTGGTTTGCATTCCTCTAATAATTAGTGATGCTGAGCAGCTTTTCATGTGCTTCTTGGCCATCTGTATGTCTTCTTTGGAGAAATGTCTATTTAGGTCTCCTGCCCATTTTTGGATTGCGTTGTTTATTTTTTAATATTAAGCTGCATGAGCTGTTTATATATTTTGGAGATTGATCCTTTGTCTGTTGATTCGTTTGCAAGTATTTTATCCCATTCTGAGGGTTGTCTTTTCATCTTGTTTGTAGCTTCCTTGGCCATGCAAAAGCTCTTAAGTTTCATTAGGTCCCATTTGTTTAGTTTTGGTTTTATTTCCATTACTCTAGGAAGTGGATCAAAAAAGATCTGGCTGTGATTTATGGCAAAGATTTTTCTTCCTATGTTTTCCTCTAAGAGTTTTATAATGTTCGGTCTTACATTTAGGTCTCTGATCCATTTTGAGTTAATTTTTGTGTATTGTGTTAGGGAGTGTCCTAATTTCATTCTTCTACATGTAGCTGTCCAGTTTTCCCAACACCACTTGTTGAAGAGACTGTCTTTTCTCCACTGTATATCATTGCCTCCTTTGTCATAGATTAGTTGACCATAGGTACGTGGGTTCACCTCTGGGCTTTCTATCTTGTTTCATTGATCTATATTTCTATTTTTGTGCCAGTACCATACTGTCTTGATTACTGTAGCTTTGTAGTATAGTCTGAAGTCAGGGAGTCTGATTCCTCCAGCTCCGTTTTTTTCCTCAAGACTGCTTTGGCTATTCGGGGTCTTTTGTGTCTCCATACAAATTTTAAGATTTTTTGTTCTAGTCCGTAAAAAATGCCATTGGTAATTTGATAGGGATTGCATTGAATCTGTAGATTGCTTTGGGTAGTATAGTCATTTTCACAATATTGATTCTTCCAATCCAAGAACATGGTATATCTCTCCATCTGTCTGTAGTATCTTTAATTTCTTTCATCAGTGTCCTTTAGTTTTCTGTATACAGGTCTTTTGTCTCCCTAGGTAGGTTTATTCCTAGGTATTTTATTCTTTTTGTTGCAATGGTAAATGGGAGTGTTTCCTTAATTATGTATAGGAATGCCAGAGATTTCTGTGCATTAATTTTGTATCCTGCTACTTTACCAAATTCATCGATGAGCTCTAGTAGTTTTTTGGTGGCCTCTTTAGGATTCTCTATGTGTAGTGTCATGTCATCTGCAAACAGTGACAGTTTTACTTCTTTTCCAATTTGTATTCCTTTTATTTCTTTTTCTTCTCTGATTGCCATATCTAGCACTTCCAAAATTATGTTGAATAATAGTGGTGAGAGTGGGCAACCTTGTATTGTTCCTGATCTTAGAGGAAATGCTTTCAGTTTTTCACCATTGAGAATGATGTTTCCTGTGGGTTTGCCACATATGGCCTTCATTAGGTTGAGGTAGCTTCCCTCTATGCCTACTTTCTGGAGAGTTTTTATCATAAATGGGTGTTGAAGTTTGTCAAAAGCTTTTTCTGCATCTATTGAGATGATCATATGGTTTTTATTCTTCAATTTGTTAATATGGTGTATCACATTTATTGATTTGCATATATTGAAGAATCCTTGCATCCGTGGGATAAATCCCACTTGATCATGGTGTATGATCCTTTTAATGTGTTGTTGGATTCTGTTTGCAAGTATTTTGTTGAGGATTTTTGCATCTATATTCATCAGTGATATAGGTCTGTAATTTTCTTTTTTTGTAGTATCTTTGTCTGGTTTTGGTATCAGGGTGATGGTGGCCTCATAGAATGAATTTGGGAGTGTTCCTTCATCCGCAATTTTTTGGAAGAGTTTGAGAAGGATGGGTGTTAGCTCTTCTCTAAATGTTTCATAGAATTCACCTGTGAAGCCATCTGGTCCTGGACTTTTGTTTGTTGGAAGATTTTTAATCACAGTTGTAATTTCATTACTTGCGATTGGTCTGTTCATATTTTCTATTTCTTCCTGGTTCAGTCTTGGAAGGTTATACCTTTCTAAGATTTGTCCATTTCTTCCAGGTTGTCGTTTTTTTTTTTTTTTTAATTAATTAATTAATTTATTTTTGTGGTACGCGGGCCTCTCACTGTTGTGGCCTCTCCTGTTGTGGAGCGCAGGCTCAGCGGCCATGGCTCACGGGCGCAGCCGCTCCATGGCATGTGGGATCCTCCCGGACCGGGTCACGAACCCGCATCCCCTGCATCGGCAGGCGGACTCTCAACCACTGCGCCACCAGGGAAGCCCCCAGGTTGTCGGTTTTATTGGCATCAAGTTGCTTGTAGTGGTCTCTTCGGATGCTTTGTATTTCTGTGGTCTCCGTTTTCATGTCTAATTTTATTGATTTGAGTCCTCTCCCTCTTTTTCTTGATGAATCTGGTTAATGGTTTATGAATTTGTTTTATCTTCTCAAAGAACCAGGTTTTAGTTTTATTGATCTTTGCTCTTGTTTTGTTTGTTTCCACTTCATTTATTTCTGCTCTGATCTTTATGATTTCTTTCCTTCTGCTAACTTTGGGTTTTGTTTGCTCTTCTTTCTCTAATTCTTTTAGGTGTAAGGTTAGATTGTTTGAGATTTTTCTTGTTTCTTGAGGTAGGCTTGTATTGCTATAAACTTCCCTCTTAGAACTGCTTTTGCCACATCCCATTGGTTTTGGATCGTCGTGTTTTGATTGTCATTTGTCTCTAGGTAGTTTTTGATTTCCTCTTTGATTTCTTCAGTGATCTCTTGGTTATTTAGTAACGTGTTGTTTAGCCTCCATGTGTTTGTGTTGTTTACGTTTTTTTCCCTGTCATTGATTTCTAATCTTATAGCACTGTGGTCAGAAATGATGCTTGTATGATTTCAATTTTCTTATATTTACTGAGGCTTGATTTGTGACCCAAGATGTGATCTATCCTGGAGAATGTTCCGTGTGCACTTGAGAAGAACGTGTAATCTGCTGTTTTTGGATGGAATGTCCTGTAAATATAAATTAAATCTGTCTGGTCTATTGTGTCATTTAAAGCTTCTGTTTCCTTATTAATTTTCTGTTTGGATGACCTGTCCATTGGTGTAAGTGAGGTGTTAAAGTCCCCCACTATTATTGTGCTACTGTTGATTTCCTCTTTTATAGCTGTTAGCAGTTGCCTTATGTGTTGAGGCATTCCTATGTTGGGTGCATATATATTTATAATTGTTATATCTTCTTGGATTGATCCCCTGATCATTATGTAGTGTCCTACTTTGTCTCTTTTAATAGTCTTTATTTCAAAATCTATTTTTTATGATGTGAAAATTGCTACTCCAACTTTATTTTGATTTCCATTTGCACGGAATATCTTTTTCCATGCCCTCACTTTCAGTCTCAATGTGTCCCTAGGTCTGAAGTGGGTCTCTTGTAGACAGCATATATACAGGTCTTGTTTTTGTATCCATTCTGTGAGCCTGTGTCTTTTGGTTGGAGCATTTAATCCATTCACATTTAAGGTAATTATCGATATGTATGTTCCTATGACCATTTTCTTTATTGCTTTGGGTTTGTTTTTGTAGGTCCTTTTCTTCTCTTGTGTTTCCCACTTAGAGAAGTTCCTTTAGCATTTGTTGTACAGCTGGTTTGGTGGTGCTGAATTCTCTCATCTTTTGCTTCTCTGTAAAGCTTTTGATTCCTCCATCGAATCTGAATGAGATCCTTGCTGGCTAGAGTAATCTTGGTTGTAGGTTCTTCTCTTTCATCACTTTAAATATGTCATGCCACTCCTTTCTGGCCTGCAAAGTTTCTGTTGTGAAATCAGCTGTTAACCTTATGGGAGTTCCCTTGTATGTTATTTGTTGTTTTTCCCTTGCTGCTTTCAATAATTTTTCTTTGTCTTTAATTTTTGCCAATTTGATTACTATGTGGCTCAGCATGTTTCTTCTTGGGTTTATCCTGCCTGGGACTATCTGCACTTCCTGGACTTGGGTGGCTATTTCCTTTTCCATGTTAGAGAAATTTTCAACTATAATCTCTGCAAATATTTTCTCAGGTCCTTTCTCTGTCTCTTCTCCTCTGGGACTGCTATAATGCAAATGTTGTTGTGTTTAATGTTGTCCCAGAGGTCTCTTATGCTCTCTTCATTTCTTTTCATTCTTTTTTCTTTATTCTGTTCCTCAGCAGTGAATTCCACCATTCTGTCTTCCAGGTCACTTATCCGTTTTTCTGCCTCAGTTATTCTGCTATTGATTCTTTCTAGTGTAGTTTTCATTTCAGTTATTTTATTGTTCATCTCTGTTTGTTTGCTCTTTAATTCTTCTAGGTCTTTGTTAAACATTTGTTGCATCTCCTCTATCTTTGCCTCCATTCTTTTTCCGAGGTCCTGGATCATCGTCACTATCGTTATTCTGAATTCTTTTTCTGGAAGGTTGCCTATCTCCACTTCATTTAGTTGTTTTTCTGCGGTTTTATCTGGTTCCTTCATCTGGTACATAGTCGTCTGCCTTTTCATCTTGTCTATCTTTCTGTGAATGTGGTTTTTGTTCCACAGGCTGCAGGATTGTAGTTCTTCCTGCTTCTGCTGTCTGCCCTCTGGTGGATGAGACTATCTAAGAGGCTTGTGCAAGTTTCCTGATGGGAGGGACCTGTGGTGGGTAGAGCTGGCTGTTTCTCTGGTGGGCAGATCTCAGTGAAACTTTAATCTGCTTGTCTGCTGATGGGTTGGGCTGAGTTCCTTCCCTGTTGGTTTTTTGGCCTGAGGCGACCCAACACTGGGGCCTACCCGGGTTCTTTGTTGTGGCTAATGGTGGACTCTGGGAGGGCTCACGCCAAGGAGTACTTCTCAGAACTTCTGCTGCCAATGTCCTTGTCCTCACAGTGAGACACAGCCACCCCCCCATCTCTGCAGGAGATCCTCCAACACTAGCAGGTAGGTCTGGTTCAGTCTCCTATGGGGTCACTGCTCCTTCCCGTGGGTCCCAATGCACACACTGCTTTGTGTGTGCCCTCTAAGGGTAGAGTCTCTGTGTCCCCCGTCCTGCTGAAGTCCTGCAATCACATCCCGCTAGCCTTCAAAGTCGGATTCTCTAGGAATTCCTCCTCCCATTGCCGGACCCCCAAGTTGAGAAGCTTGATGTGGGGCTCAGGACCTTCATTCCAGTGGGTGGATTTCTGTGGTATAAGTGCTCTCCAGTTTGTGAGTCACCCACCCAGCAGTTGTGGGATTTTATTTTATTGTGATTGCACCCCTCCTACCATCTCACTGTGGCTTCTCCTTTGTCTTTGAATGTGGGGTATCTTTTTTGGTGAGTTTCAGTTTCCTCCTGTCGATGATTGTTCAGCAGTTAGTTGTGATTCCGGTGCTCTCGCAAGAGGGAGTGAGAGCACATCCTTCTAGTTCGCTATCTTGAACCAATCTGAACATGAATAAATCTTATGTTTCATAGTGCCACACTGAGCTCACATAGTAGATCCTGAAACAAGAGCTTGCACACAGTGATGCTGTCTTGGTCAGCGATCCTATAGGGAGCAGGAGTGGGAATGTGCCAGAGTGAAACCGGATGGAAGGAAAGTGAAATCAAGGGTGTGATGTGGTATAAAGCTGATCACCACTGTGGGAAACTGAGGTCTTCTCTCTAGAACTCTCTCTAGAGAGTCAGATGGAATGGACCTCCCCGTTGTCTGCCTGAGGGACATAAGACAGGAGGACTTCTCTGTGGTCCCTTCCCCACTGGTCAAGGGTGTTAAGCCCCTCCTGTTTCCAGGTTGACACATTTGACAGAAAAGCTAAGAAGGTTGCTGCAGGTGACCCACTGCAGAGCAGACACACCTCTGGACAGAAAGCCAGAGCTATGAAGGGTAGCTAAAGTGAGGTGCCAGAGTGTAACTGAGGAAAACGAGATGAAACGAGAGAATGAGCCTTAGGGCATGAGAGGTACACCATATGTATAGCTTTGTGAAGGTTTAGGGATTGAAATGCCTTGCTCTTCCAGTCATGACTCTCTTCTTAATTAGAATGTGATGAGACGCACGTCTTATCTTGTTTTTCTTTTAGAGTAAGAGCCTCATTGTAGAAGAAAAAGTCAAGTGGGATCCTCTGAAACTACCCACCTCCCCATCCAGCCAAGAGAGTAAATAAAAAAACCAAGTCACATCTCAGAGGAGCATGGACGAGATTAGAGCCATCCTCAAAGCTTTAAAGGATGCAGGGGTGGTAGCTCCCATTTACTTATTCTGGCCTCTATGAAAACCAGATGGTGGATGATCATGCATTACTTAACGGTAACAAAGGAGGGGCCCCAGTTGCAGCTGCTGGGCTGGATGTGGGACCTTTACTAAAGAAGATTAACAGAGCCTCAAGTATGTAGTGTTCATTTGATCTGGTGAGCATATTATTATCCATATCATTCAAAGAGAAGGACCGAAAGCAGTTTTAATTGTCATGGAAGGACAACAGTATATATTCACAGGATTGCCCAGGCAGTATGTTAATTCTCCCATTTTCTCTTGTAAGGATCCACACTATTTGGACATTTCACAAAAATTACATTGGTCTATCATTTTGAGGAAACACGTTGATGAGCAAAATGTGCCATGTACCCTTGATGTACCCTTGATGAGACATACAGAATTCCAGAGGGTGAGAAGCCAACCCTAGAAAGATCCAGAGGCCTGCCAGATTAGCATAGGTCATGCAGGGCTATCCCCTCCCAAGTACAAGGTAGGTTACTACATCTTTCACTTCCAATCTATAAAAAAGAAGGACACCACTTGTCAGGCCTCTTTTTTTTTTTTAAATTTATTTTTTTATTCTGGCTGCTCCGGGTCTTAGTTGTGGCACGTGGGATATTTTAGTTACAGCATGCATGTGGGATCTAGTTCCCCAACCAGGGATTGAACCTGGGCCCCTGCATTGGGAGCGCAGAGTCTCACCCACTGGACCACCAGGGAAGTCCCTTGTCAGGCCTGTTTATCATTTGTTTGCAGGCTATTCCACACTGAGATACACTTCTTCAGTCCATTTATAGGAAGGTTGCTAGCTTTGAAGTGGAGCCCAGAGCAAGAGAAGGCTTTGTAGCAGGTCCAGTAATAAAAGCAACCTTGCGGCTTGGGTCATATACCCCGCAGATCCCATGGTAGCAGGAGTACCAGTGGAAGAAAAGATGCCGTGTGAGTTCTTTGGCAAGTCCCAGTAGGAGGATCGCAACGCAGACCTCTAGGGTTCTCAAATGATGCCGTGCCATTTGCTGCAGAGAACTATGCCTCATTCAAAATGCAGCTCCTGGCAGACTACCAGGCCCTGATATATAGTCTGAGTACCTCACCATGGGACATTGTGTGACCCTGTGTCCAGAATTGGTCATCATGAGCTGGATGCTCTCAGATCCCCAAGTTCTAAGTTAGGCGGACCCAGCAGCAATGTGCTGTTGAAAGAGATAAGTGGTACCCTGGAGACAGTGCCTTGAATAGGCACAGAGGCCCAAATAAACTGCATGGAAAATGACCCCAACCCCTGGGATCACCCTGCCGTTGCCCTGACTGACATCTCTTCCTCAGTTCACGCCTATGGCCTCATGGTGGTTTCCCAACGACCAGCCAGCAGAGGAAGAAAAACCCAAGCTTGGTTCACAGACGGATGGGCTGGGTGAAGTTAGTTCGGGTTGATAACGGACTGATAATTCCCATTCAGGGATGGCCTTGAACGACAGAGGTGCAGGTAAATCCTCTCAAAGGTCAGGCCACTTAAAAAAAATAATGAAATTGTCTTTGTACACATTCACATGTTAACTTTTAAATGTATATTACCTCTACCCACAAGCTTTATATAGTGCTTAAAAATAATATTTGTATTAAGTGTTTGCTTAAATGTCCTGGGTTTAAATTACACCATCAATAATGAAAATTATTTCGCTATTACCATTAACATTGTTAGTAAGAGAGAATCAAAGGGAAAGACTTCCAAGACCATATAGAGAACATGCATGGGAAGTTAATAGGCTCTTGAGAATTTTGTTATGTTGCCTCCACAGTGGGAGATTTGGTAAGCCTTAGCGAAAGAACAAGAAGGCAAATCGAAGTAGCAGGCCAGCAGGCTTTCAGAACCAGATAAATGTGGCTCTGAGTCAAGGCTCTGCCACTTACTAAGTGTATGACTTTGGGAAAGCTATTTAATTTCTCGTAACCTCAGTGTCCTTCTCTGTGAAACAAGGTTGATGATACTTTAACTAGCTTCTTGAGAGGCCTGCCAAGTACAGTTGTGCAGCCTGTGAACTGCACAAACGTACCTAGTGGAGGAGGTGAGAAGGGGCTGACATCCCACTTGGGCTCAGAGCCCTGGGTAGCATCTACCATGCTGCAGTACCTATTTCTAATTTGCACAAGGTCCCCTATAGGCTACTTCAGGCCTGCCTGTTGTCAGGATTTAAATGAGATCACATATGTAAGGCACCTAGTAAGTAGTAATAAATGGTAGCTGCTACTGTATTCTGTTGACTCCAAGTCCAGTTATTGAAAGCCTAAGTTAAAAATAGAAGTCAGAACCCAAGCCCTGCATAATACAAATGGTCACACAGGAAGGGCATGTCTCTGATGGAATCGGGCTCCCCCCAATGGACTCTAAAGACCACAAGGCTGGGACCTGCCTCACTCACCTCTGGATGCTCCTGGCACCACTTAATAAATATTTGCTGAATGATTGGTTGAATGAATGAATGGATGGAAGGATAATTTTACTTTTTATGAAACAAAGTAACAGCATCTTTGAAAATATTTGCTTGGAGTTGTTCTTGAGTATCTTCCCATACCTTGATTTCAGTTGCCAGTTCCCAGAGTTTCCTGTAGTTTTGAGGCCACTTATAGAATAAATCTAGGTCAATGTTCAGAATAGGTTGCTTCAACTGTCTTAAATTTAGTGACAGAATCCTCCAATAGTGCAACCAAGCAATAACAATCCCACAGTTTCTCCAAGCTTGGATCTTTGTCATGTTTACCATGTGATCAAACTATGTCTTTTGGCCCCTTTAGGCTACACTGATCAAACTTAAGTCTGATTTATTTAGAGTTATTTTTGTTGTCACTTTTAGACTTTTAGACTACGTAGAAAGAATCTGGTTCCTTACGTTAAGCTTCCTGAACCATGTGGCTGGTGGGGTGACTACTACAAGAGGGAGAAATTGTCTTTGGAGACAAGTTTCTGTGGTAGAACTTTCTCTGGTTCTACCACAGACTCCTCCCCTTCTCAGCTGTGCAGTGGAGAATCAGACCTCCCTGGGGCACTGTTAGCAGCATGGTGAGCTCCAGAACAATCCTCTTGGGTGATAAAGAAGGGTTGCTGTGAGATATTATGGAAACTAAGTCTTTCCAAAGGAATAAAACTTGCACTGGAATCCAGCAAAATAATGTTTTCAGTTCAGCAAATTTAGTTTTCCTGTAGTTACCTCTGATTTAGCGTAAGTGGTCTGAACTAGCTCTAAAATATGATACGATGTGATGATGAAATGCGATAAGCCTTACTCCCGTGGGTCGTCTGTTCCGTTCGCGCTCCCTCCCTTTTGTTCCATTGTCTGGTTACATTCCTCTCTTCCTCTTACCTCACCACTGGCAGGGCTTATTAACTGGGTCAGAATTAAATTTTACACGTTGCACCAACAGTTTTAAACATTAATGAGAACTCCAGGCCCCGTAACTGTAACAGTGAAAAGGAGCTGCACAAACCTCCCCAAAAGGACAGCCTCAGTGAGGATCGGAACGGCCTTTGTTCATCTTCAGAACAACTAATCTCCCTTGCTAAATTCGCCTTCCATGCAATTCCAGAGACTTCTGAATAGTTCTGTTCTTGGAGCATTTCCTTACTTGCTCCTAATATGTTTCATTGTCACAGTAAGCCAGATCTTTTGCTGGTTTTAGTTGCCTGTTTAGAAGTTACTTTTAGGATAGTCTGCTTTTAAATTAATCTTTATAGTCACTAAGTTTGATGGTAAACTAGCAGTATTATGTTGTCATTTCTTTATGAGAACAGGATTTCCCAAATTTAATTATATTAAAGCCAAGATAAGAAGTTTTGGGGCATTTAAGAGAGCCTATATCTGTAAATGCAGTTTAAAAATCTTTTCTCATTAAGTAAATTATATTAATTCAATTTACTTCACAGCAAAATGATGAAAGGAAGAGGAAATAATTACGTTCTGCATAATAATTATGTTTTGGAAAGCCGCGTTATAAAATCACAAAACATTTGAAGAGAGGGTGATACAGATTTCTTCAGATAAGGTTTTCCATTTTTGGTCTTAATAAAATAATTGATGCCTGGCCTTCTGTTCCTGATCTAAGAAGTTCTAGGTTCCCTTAATTTCAAAATGATTATGCAAGACCCTCTCCATTCCCAGAACGTTCTCATGCTCACCAAATTCTCTTTCTCGGATACTCCCGTGCTGTCCCATTAACATCTCAAATCCCATTTCTCAGATACCCCAGGAAAACAACAACAGAGAGAAGCCTTGTAAGGGAATGGCTAAGAGCATGGACCCTTATGCTAGACTAGCTCTACCACTTACTACCTGTATAACATTGGGCAAGTTGGCTAAGCTCTCTGTGCTTCATTTTCCCATCTGTAAAATGGGGATAGTAACAGTACGTACCTCATAGAGTTACTAGGAGGATTAAGTGATTTAATCTTTCTAAAGTACTTAGAATAGTAGGAGTAGGTATTATATGAGTGTTGTTAAATAAAATTTTATCTAATAAAGTTTAATCCTGATTTTTACTTTTTCTCTCCAAAATCAGGATTTTTATCCCATAAATCCAGTAGAAGAAATTGTTAGTAATTTTTAATGCCTTTTATATAAATAATGTATTTAATAAATATCTTTATCACAGATTATAAACAAACTAGATGTCCAACAATATACAAATTGCTAAAACTTCAGATATTTAAGTGACATAATCTATTTTCAATATGTTTAAGTGAAAAAAAGTAGGTTACATAAAAATAATATGCATTATGATTCCATCTTTTAATTGGAACAATATGTATCATATACAAAGGCCAAAAAGAGTCTGAACAGATAGACAACAAAATGTTTGTAATGGTTATTTTTTGGTGATGAAATGATGGATGTTTTTTTATTTTCTTCTTTTTGAAAATCTGGATCATCTAAATTATCTCCAAGAATCTTAATTACTGATTAATAAAGGGAAACTAAAAATTAATAATAAAAATATAATTTATGATTGTGGAAATTTATTTTCTCTCCATGGGAATCTCTAAGGAAAGTGGAGAAATACATTAAATTCCTCTAATTTAATTCAATCACAACTTCCATAAACAGGACATTTATTTATTTATTTATTTATTTATTTATTTTTTGGCAGCACAACACGGCTTGCAGGATCTTAGTTCCCTGACCAGGGGTCAAACCCTGGCCCCAGCAGTGAAAGCACTGAGTCCTAACCACTGGCCCGCCAGGGAATTCCCATAAACCTCAAATTTAGTAAGATTTTTTTTTATCCCATTGTTTTTAGATATGCTAAGACACTAAAAGGTATTTTAAACAATCTTGCATTTATTAGTGTGGATCTTTTAATCATTTGTTCTCATTTTTATCTTACTTTAGTTGTGGATAATTAATGTTTAATGTTGGTTTATTTTGTGTAAGCAAACCTTTAAAACAACTTATTACACTAAATTTGAGAACTGAAGTAGATATTCTGTGAATACAATAATTTTAGTTGTTTCTTGAGTTTATCAAATAACAGAAATAAAAAGTTTCTAGCATTACTTATGAGTCAAGATAGATGACTACTTAACTGGATACATTTTCCAAGAATCAGAGAGAAAAATTAAATATACCATCTTATGGAACAGAATAGGGAGCCCAGAAATAAACCCACATACCTACAGTCAATTAATCTTTGACAAAGGAGGAAAGAATATACAAAGGGAAAAAGACGGTCTCTTCATCAAGTGGTGCTGGGAAGGTTGGACAGCCACATGTAAATCAATTGATGTTAGAACACACCTCACACCACACACAAAAATAAAAATGGCTTAAAGACTTAAACATAAGACATGACACCATAAAACTCTTAGAAGAGATCATAGGCAAAACATTCTCTGATATAAATTGTACCAATGTTTTCTTAGGTCGGTATTCCAAGGCAATAGAAATAAAAACAAAAATAAACATTTGGGACCTAATCAAACTTACAAGCTTTTGCACAGCAAAGAAAACCATAAACAAAATGAAAAGACAACTTACAGAACGGGAGAAAATATTTGCAAATGATGAGACTGATAAGGGCTTAATTCCCAAAATATACAAACAGCTCATACAACTCAACAACAACAAAAAACAAACAACCCAATCAAAAAATGAGCAGAAGATCTAAATAGACATTTCTCCAAAGAAGAAATACAGATGGCTGATAGACACATGAAAAGATGCTCAAACGTTGCTAATTATTAGAGAAATGCAAATCAAAACTACAATGAGGTAACACCGCACACTGGTTAGAATGGCCATCATTAAAAAGTCTACAAATAACAAATGCTGGAGAGGGTGTGGAGAAAAGGAAACCCTCCTACACTGTTGGTAGGAATATAAGTTGGTGCGGCAACTATACAAAACAATATGGAGGTAACTCAGAAAACTAAAAATAGAATTACCATACGATCCAGCAATCCCACTTCTGGGCATATATCCAGATGAAACTATAATTCAAAAAGATACATGCACCCCTATGTTCATAGCAGCACTATTCACAATAGCCAAGACATAGAAACAACCTATATGTCCATCAACAGATGAATGGATAAAGAGGATGTGGTACATATATACAATGGACTACTACTCAGCCATAAAAAAGAATGAAATAATGCCATTTGCAGAAACATGCATGCAACTAAAGATTATCATACTAAGTGAAGTAAGTCAGAAAGAGAAAGACAAATACCATATGATATCACTTATATGTGGAATCTAAAATATGACACAAATGAACCTATCTAAGAAACAGAAACAGAATCACAGACATAGGGACCTCTCTGGTGGTCCAGTGGTTAAGATTCCACCCTTCCACTCCAGGGGGCAGGGGATCGATCCCTGGTTTGGGAAGTTCTGCATGCCACACAGCGTGGCAAAAAAAAAAAAAAAAAAACTTTAAAAAGAATCACAGACATAGAGAACAGACTGGTGGTTGCCAAGGGGGAGGGGGTTGGAGGGAGGGCTGGAGTGGGAGGTTGAGGTTAACAGCTGTAAGCTATTGTATATAGAATGGATAAACAACAAGGTCCTACTGTATAGCACAGGGATCTATATTCAATATCCTGTGATAAACCATAATGGAAAAGAATATTCAAAAAAGAATGTACACATATATATGTATAACTGAATCACTTTGCTGTACAGCATAAATTAACACAACATTGTAAATCAACTATACTTCAATTTTTAAAATGTGTAAATGTACCATCTTAGCATTAGGGAGATTGTACTGCAACACTTCTGATTTTGCCCTTCTTGAAGTGTGACCTTGTTTCTCCTCAAGCTCAGTTGTAATTTTTTCCCACTCATCTGTGACCCTTGTATTTCTTCCTTTAATCAACTTTTAAAGTGTTCAACAGATTCTTAAGTAAAATCCTTGCAAAAATGCCAACTACAGCTCTTTTTTCTTCTTTAAAAAATAAAAATAAAAAACTACAAAGGGAATTACCTTTCTCTCTCATACTAAGAACCACAAACCTAAAAACCACAGTGAATCAGTATGTTGGAGAACTGATAAATCAATACATTTAAATTTGAGGGAAGTCAGTTGATCTTTGTTCTCCCACAAAACTGAGAAACCGATTTGTCTCTCATTAAATCAACTGTTAACCCACTAATTCACATACTTCTTTCAACCGCTAGAAATATTTATTTCAATCTTGCTAATTCCATGCAACCATCCTCTCTAGCTATTTTACTTCTTTTGTCTCTAAGAGGAATTCCCCACTGGATTGTTGAAAACTTTCCACCTTTGTTTCCCTTGAATGTGTTCTCAGATTTAGGAAAAAAAAAAGTTCTGAAAAGATGACCCTGATTTTTTAGAGTGAATAAAAATTTTCTTCACCCATAGTGGAAATCTTATAGTATTTTTTCCCCAGAGCTATAAGATGGTGGAAAAGGAGTATTTTTTTTTCTTATTTAGAAGTATCGAAAAAAAGGTGTCAAAAATCTTACTTAGAAAATCTACCAACCAAGATTCAGTAGAAAATCCCAGAAAACTACAAAGAGGTTTAAAAAAAAATTAAGGGAAAGCCTCTTTTCTTGTAGTCTAATTTCTCTATTTACTTAAAGTTTGAATGAGTCTTTCTATTCCAGATCTTACAGTATAAAGACAGTTTATTAACCAGTGACACTAGGTTAGGAAAATATTTTACTCAAGAAAACAGATAGCCTTTATATGCCATATAAAAAGAGAACGCTGTTTTAGCTCAGAGCAGAAAGTATTAAACTATATGTATATAGTTTAATACTATATATATATAAAGTATTAAAATCTATATAAGGAATTTATCAGATTTTCAGGAAAGCTGAGAGTTTTTCATATTTTTTTTCTGATATGCTGTTTCCCTTAAATGTATTGGCTCTTCATCTCCTGCTGTTACATCTACAAGAAGTATCTTAAAGATATTCTTTTACAGTGTCTAAACACTTAACTCTAAAATTTTCTACTGCCACCTCCTCCCTGCTACTCCCAGCAATACATTCTAATTACTTACATTTAATGTTTTTCCTTCATCCATTTATGTATTTATTCAACAAGTATTAATTGAGCCCTTACTATGTGTCAGTCCCTGGGTTAGGCTCTGGGAATGTCATGGTGAGCACAGATAGACAGAGTCCCTGCTCTTATAGAGCTGAACATCTAATGGGGCATTCAGATATTAATCAAATAATCACACTAATGGAGGGATAATTATGAAATAAGGTTCACTTTCTGAAAAATAAAGAACACAATCTTAGAACCCAAACAGCAGGAACCTCACCAAGACTAGAGGGACAGCCAGGTTTCTCACAGGAAACAAACCAAAACAACATCAAGACCAAACTTGACTGGATCTACAACACAAGATTGAATTTATTTTCATAATGGCATTGCTGTAAGCCAAGCAAACAGCCTATTTATTAATTCTAAAGGTAAGTAGAAGAAAATTTAATCTTGACCCTTTCCCCACCAAAAGTATTCCTTCTCATCTGAGAGGAAATATTTACCATCACTCACCTAAGCGATACATTTTACACGGTGCCCCCCGCCCTGGCTATTCCCATAAATTGTCTAAGTGAGAAAAAAAGAGTTTTAAAACATCTCCAGCAATTTTTCATCATTTTGCTTCTCTGTCAAATGAATTACCCTCTTGAAATATTTTCTGTATGTTAAAAGAAGATGCTTCATGGGTTCTTATTTGCAAACCTATTCCATAGATATTGCTTTAGTAGATTCAAAATGTATTCTTTTTTGCCCCCTTTGGAAATCTGTGACTCTGGATCAAATTACTCCTCACTTAGGTTTCATTGAATGGAGTATATTAGATAATTTTTATTTCCAATCATTGCTTTATTATGCAGTTTGAATCATTGTAAAGAAGATATTTCTTACATCAAAATTTTCCTAAAACTCCAAATATATTTGGTTACTTTTCATTTGGTTGTTCTTTTCTTTCTTTCTTTCTTTTTTTAAGTAAAGGTTTGTCTTCATTTCTGTTATCTTACTCTAATTATCCCTTATCCTTATTTTAAATTCTGCTGGGTTTTTCCTTTCTCTCATAGATTTTATCTTTTTGCTGTCAGCACAGCATTTCAGTCCACAGAAATCACTAGGAATCCTAATTTCATAATCTGTCATTTTAGCTAAACCTCCTACTTTTGTGTGATCAACACATTTGAAAATAATTTCTTCTAAGCCTTCATTTAAAGCATTTAGTTAAAATGTCAAACCATTTATAGGATATGGTAAGGATGGCTAAAAGAGAAAGGACAAGAACAAAGTAGCTCACTACACAACTCCAGTGAAAAGACAAATAAGAAAGAGAGAAAAATAAGAAGAAGTCCTATGGATGCAGTAATGACTTGCTCTGGGTGCACAGCTGGAACTCCAGCTTAAAAGAAGGGAAGGGAAAATGGAAAATAGCTAGCTAGTGGGAAGCAGCTGCATAGCACGGGGAGATCAGCTAGGTGTTTTGTGACCACCTAGAGGGGTGGGATGGGGAGGGTGGGAGGGAGGCGCAAGAGGGAGGGGATATGGGGATATATGTATATGTATAGCTGACTCACTGTGGTATACAGCAGAAACTAACACAACATTGTAAGGCAATTATACTCCAATAAAGAAGTTAAAAAAAAAAAAACTTGTACTGTCAACCAAAAGCAGTACCCACGGTGAAAAAAGATGTGAGAACGGGGAACTGAATTCAAACAAATCTGCACAAATCTTTGATATTATCCCAGGGAGAGCTATATATCTGTATGACTGCAAAAAGTTGCATGTTGATGCCGTTTAAGTATGCCTGCAACGTTACAATAAAAATACATGCTTTTCTGTTTCTGTTTCATAGACTCATTTGTGTCATATTTTAGATTCCACATATAAGTGATATCATATGATATTTGTCTTTCTCTTTCTGACTTACTTCACTTAGTATGATAATCTCTAGTTGCATCCATGTTGCTGCAAATGGCATTATTTTGTTCTTTTTTGTGACTAAGTAGTATTCCATTGTATGTATGTACCACACAGAATCACGCACATAGAGAACAGACTGGTGCCAAGAGGAAGGGGATTGGGGGAGGGATGGAGTGGGGTGTTGGGGTTAGTAGATGTAAGCTTTCATATACAGAATGGATAAACAACAAGGTGCTACTGTGTAGCACAGGGAACTATATTCAATATCCTAGGATAAACCATAGTGGAAAAGAAGATTTTAAAAAAGAATGTATATATATGTATAACTGAATCACTTTGCTGTACAGCAGAAATTAACACAACATTGTAAATCAACTATACTTCAATTTAAAAATTAGTTTGGCAAAAACAAAACAAACAAAAGAGATACATGCTTTTCACAGCCAATTAGAAGATGGAAGGAAGATTTGACTGCTGTTGCTTGAATCAGCAATGTGTGTACTAGTCGACATGGCACCTGTATGCAAATTAGAAAAAGATGACTCTTCCCCAGGCTGACATAGCTTCACACAAGCGCTTGTCAAGAACAGCACGGGTTGGACTTCTGCCCTCACTCACCCCCTCGGCCAGGAGTCCCGTGTGCTGACCACACATCTCGGCTTTGCTAGTGGGCTCCTTGTTAGGCTCTGACAATAGGGGACGCTAGAGGGAGCCCAAAGGGCTGGAGGAGGAACAAGGGACTTGCTCCCGCCTGTGACCCTCCTGGTGGCTGTGTTCTTGCCAGTGGTACTCCATTAACACTTCTTCCCCGTAGCAGCAGTTAAATCCCGTGTGCAGTTCTCTCAGCACTTGCAGGACTAGTTGTCTCGTGCCCCCTCAAGGACACCTGGCACCAGACCCTTCCTCAGAGGTGGGTCCCAGCTCAGTGAGGCACCTCCTCCAAACCCAGAGACACCAGCGCCCCCTGAGCAGCACCCGCTTCCTCAGAAGTCTGAGTTTCAGCTCCACAGGGCCCCTCCTCTAAGTTTCTACATTTTAATAATAATTCTTACCTCTTGACATTGTTTCCTCAATCCTGAAGGTAATTAACCGTTTCCTGTAGTTGCTACCTCGACAATACATTCGATTTCTCTTTATACCTTTATGGTTACCAAGTTGACAGTCATATATCTAATTGACAGTTCATTATGTTAAATTCTCTTTGTCAAATAACTGTGTAGTTTCTGTCTCTTGACTAGACCCTGATGGGTACAAAGAGGAAGATGAAGTAGAACAATAAAGGGTAAAATCTACATACATGGTATTTTTCTGAACTGCCCTAACAGACAGACTATGCAAAAAGGGGAAACTTTCCATCAGCCTCTTGAGCTGGGGATTATTGCCAGAATCAAAAAACTAGCTGGCTTAGTTGGCAAGCTCCCCTTAAGGAATCCTGGTTGGAGAGCGATAAACCCAACCTACATCTTTCCAAAGGGGTTGTATTAATCACAAACAGGTTATTCTACAATAACAAGCAACTCTCCAGTTAGCAATGACTTAGAACATTTACCTATCTTAGAGGTTTCCTGGTAGCCGAGGATCTGCTGCAGCTCTGTTCCATGGCTCTGCTCCAAATATCTTCTTCATTTGGAGGCCTGGGCCAAAGGTGGGATGCCCCTCTCCTTGTCTCCTGGCACAGGGAAGAGGGTAAGAGTGGAACCAGACAGTGGCTGCTGGGAGGAGGCATAAATCACCTCCACTTGTGTCTAAAAGCAAAGTCAAGTGGTCAAACCCATTATCAATGGGGCAGTTTGGATAAAGGGTGAACAAAATTTTTTCCCCGCTGTGTAAGAATTCAACCTTTAACCTCACTAACTCTATTCCCCTGGAACCAGATGAGAGTAATATGTTAACAGTGTTCCTCAACAGCTTTGCTTATAATAAAAATGATCTCGGATTGGAAGTTGCATCTGTACTGGGAGGAACTCTAAATGCACGATAGACCCCTGGTGGAGGCTGTGTAGCTTTTAGCTTTCCTGAGTGTGGTGACTGTTTTCACTGGGCGTGTCCTTGTGGGGATGCTAGAAGTTATGGCTCTGAAGCTGTTAAAGGACATATTGGCTCCTGTGGGGTAGGAGTGGTTCCTGCACCTGCCCCAGGTAGATCTCATCTTCTTGCACTTGAGCTGTCCCTAGGCAGCTGTGTGACTTGATGTCCCAACAGAAGAGGAACACCTGATGGCGCCCTGCTGGCAAACTGTGGTTCCTCTCCTGTGTTCTTCTGAGTGACTCCGATGCCAAAGTGGTCGATGGTAGATTTGTGCGTCTGAATGCTGAGTTGAACCTAAAAATACCGCATGGTGGGCACTGTAGGAGCAAATGTATACTCTTCCACAGGGAAGCACTACAAAGGTGTAGGCCCTTCTTACAGGGAGAGGAGCAAGTAATCAGGTGCAGTAATAAACTACATGGGAGAGTCTCCTGCAGGACCCTGGTACCTTTCAGTAAATAATAGATTGAGAACTACTGATCAATAGAGGCAAATGGAAAGAGAAATAGGTTTGTGACTCAGAGAGATCTCAGAAGCCTGGATCTCTTGCTTACTGCTTGTAACTTGACTGATCGAGCATCAGAACCATCACCTATGAATTTATTATCATTCTGGCCTTTTTACTAAAAAGGAAAAAAAAAAACAACTGAAACTCAGTTAAGCAAAAAAAGTGGAATTATGTGTTCATGTGATTGAAAAGGGCAGGGATGGAGTTGTAATCTAATGGACTTGAGTCTCCAGGACTCTCTTTTTGTCCGTATCTCCAATTTATTTGGCTGCTTGGCTTCATCCTATCCTACTTCAGGAAGGATTTTTTTTTTTTTTTTTTTGCCGTACGCGGGCCTCTCACTGTTGTGGCCTCTCCCGTTGCGGAGCACAGGCTCCGGACGCACAGGCTCAGTGGCCATGGCTCACGGGCCCAGCCGCTCCGCGGCATGTGGGATCTTCCTGGACCGGGGCACGAACTCGTGTCCCCTGCATCGGCAGGCGGACTCTCAACCACTGCGCCCAGGAAAGATATTTTTTACATGACAGAGCTGCTGGCAGTTTTGGCGCACATTCTTACAATGAGCATATATAAGTTTTTAAAATTAATGGTTTCATTTTAAAATGTGACTGGGTTCTCTCATTATCTCACCTGTCTTAATTAGATGAACGTCTTTATTTAGGCTAATTGTCCTGACGTTTGTACATTGAAGGCAATCCTTCTTACTAGAGAAGCTGAAGCGAAGGTAGAAATTGAGTAAACTGATTATCATAAAGTTCTATGTATGGTCGGGACCATGGAGATCACCTGGTCCATGAGTTCTGCCCTCATCTAACCTTACAGCATCCTTCCCAGGATGCTGGCTTACCCTTCTCTTGTTCTTGTTCAGATCATGCCTTGAAAGTCTTTCCATTTTTATTAAGAATATTCACAAACTTACATTTATTCTGGACTTTAATCTTTGCAACCATCCTAGTGTCTTCATATGTTTCTCCAATTTTTTCTCCTTTGGAATTTTTCACATTTATGCAGTCAGATATTTTTGTTCTTCTTTTTTTTTCTTTTTTGGCTGTGTCGGGTCTTAGTTGCGGCACAGGGGATCTTTGTTGAGACATGTGGGACCTTTCTCGTTACAGGGCACGGTCTACTCGGGTTTCTCTCTAGTTGTGGTGTGGGCTCCAGGGGGCCTGGACTCTGTAGTTTGCTGCACGCAGACTCTCTCGTCGAGGCGCACGAGCTCAGTAGTTGTGGTCCAGGAGCTTAGTTGCACTGCGGCATGTGGGATCTTGGTTCGCCGACCATGGATCGAACCTGTGTCCCCTGCATTGTAAGGTTCTTTACCACTGGACCACCAGGGAAGTCCAAGTCAGATATTATTTTAGAATGTTCTCCTTTTTTCCTATTACATATGGTATTTCTCTGAATTTTTGTATACCTGCTTTTCTAAACCTATCCATTCTGTTAGGATGTAACTATTTCATAGTAATTTTTTTCCCATATAACCAGTCTTTTCTTTCTTATTGGTAGGGAAAAAATTAGAATATTGGGTTTCCCTTTGACTTTCTCTACTTTCTAAGAATGTTTCGGTTAGAGGTCTTGGTTGCAAACAAAGAAAATAAATCTAGTTTGGTTAAGGAGAAAAATGACTTTTGGAGGGGCTGAAAGTTGCACAATAGGCAAGAAGGCTGGATAAACAGACTTGGGCAGGAACACAGGTGAACAAAGCACAGCCAAGATCCTGCCAAAAGAGCCATCTGTGCAGGATGCCCTATTGGCACTGGCCCTGCTTGAGAGTCACAGCTGTGCTGCTGGCATCTGCTCCCTCTGCACATTTACTCTCATGCCTCCGAACTCAGGGTGTCTCTATCTATACAGTGACTGGACTGACATTACCAGAATCAACTGTTAATTAACCAGAAAGACTAGCATTCCCTTTCAGTTTCCATGCTGTCAATCAGAGCTCTTTGTTTCTTATTTCTCCCCTTGGGATTCTCCCAAACAAAGAAGGTGTCCATGTACTGGGTTACCAAAACAAGAACTGACCTTTACAAAAATATCCAAGAAATGTAAGGATTTGTCAGCGTCATTCCTTTAACATAATTGTTTTTCAGGATGTTGGTATATTTGAATTCTTACATTACCACTCTAGCCTGTCCCTCTGCAGTTTTTATCATTTATATGAGGAAAGCATCTTTTATATAATCTACCATCCTATGTCCTCATTATAATCTAACAGCAATAGCATTTTTGTTTGTCCCTGTTTTTATCCTAGTCTGAGGTCCTATGAGATGTTCAAACTGTGTTCTGTGGAGGGAAACTTACCATATAACATTGAGAAGCACTACAAACTATAACTCCCTTTTGAAAATTTTCAAAGCACAGTAGCATATTAAAGGTTTGGGGAAATCTTGGAGTAAAGAAATGTGTTTAATTTTAACTCAGCTTTGACCATTCTTACTAGACTATTGTTCTAGTTATCTGACTATTGGCCTCCAACTTCATATTGGCCTTCACCTCTTTTTTGCATCTCAGGGGCCGGAAACCTGAAAACTACATCTCCCAGACTCTCTCTCATCTGCTGGGTCTGATTAGGTTCTGGCACGGGAGGTCCTGGCAAGAGGTTACAAAGCAGGAAGCGCAGAAGAGCCCTTACTTTCCTTCTTCTGCTCTGGCTGGGGCAGCAGCGGTGGCAGGCCATCACAGGCCACACAGATTGCTGTAATAGTGGCACAGTCATAGCAACAGTGCCAGAAGACAATTAGCAGCTCCAGCAACAGCAACATCTTTCAGCAAAAACGGGACTGTGGCTTCCAGAATCCTGAACCATCACAGGGACCTCTGGCTTCCTGTGAAGCAGCAGCTGCTGTGGTTCCAACAGTGGCAGTGCAGCAGTGGTGCTCTCAAAGCCCCAGCAGCACAGCACTCAGGGGATCTGGGCAGCACCCTTTCCCTTTTTCTCCTCCTGCCTTATAGTTTGGCAGCTTCCTGGACTTACTGATATCTGAGTAGCATCCTTTCACCTTTTGGCCCCTTCAGCCCTTCTAACACTTTTGCAAACAATTCTCTATATCAAAGGCTAAAGGTTAGAAATACCCAAATTGTGGGACTTCTCTGGTGGCACAGTGGTTAAGAATCCGCCTGCCAATGCAGGGGACATGGGTTCGAGCCCTGGTCCGGGAAGATCCCACGTGCCACGGAGCAACTAAGCCCTTGCGCCACAACTACGGAGCCCGTGTGCCACAACTACTAAAGCCCGTGCGCCTAGAGCCGGTGCTCCGCAGCAAGAGAAGTCACCGCAGTGAGAAACCTGAGCACCGCAACAAAGAGTAGCCCCTGCTCACTGAAACTAGAGAAAGCCCGCACGCAGCAACAAAGACCCAACACAGCCAAAAATAAATAAATAAATATATTAAAAAGAAAAATACCCAAGTTGTTTCTATCATTCTGACTAGACACTGAAAGATACAAACACAGTAATTTCCCCCCCAGCAAACATAACATCTTTTATGACTACAGTATTCTGCATGACATAGTTTAGGAAAGGCAAACAGCCCAAATTCTCTCTACCTTTCTTCTGTTTTCTGGTTGTTGTTTTTCTATAAATAAGTACTTTGACTATTTACAGTGAGTGAGGGAAAAAATGGGAAGAATTAAAAGTGGAGATAGAGTAAGATTTTATATTTTCTTGAGCATGAATAATCATGTGTGCTTAAAGATCAGATTTATAAATAGGGATACAGAATTCCATGTTCTTGGTGAAGTTTACTAAGAGAAACTAACACCTCACAGATGAACCAATGCTCCTAAGTATAAGTTTTGGTTCTCAAATATCTGCTGAAGAAAAACCATACACATTTCAGAACTGTAATGAGTCAACAAGCTGAAACCAATTTTGCCCTTCAAAGTACTTCAAAGGAAAGGTGTACCTCAGCCACTCCTATATTCTTTTTTCTAGAAGGTAAACGAAGGTGACTAAAGCAATTGGTGATCTGAAGCCTGTATTTTTCTTATATGGACCAAAAAGCCCTCATAAGGATTTTGAGTTTCATTATTCATAATGAGTCCTTTCTATCCCTATAACAGGCCAAGCTTGTTCCCCGCCTGAGCCCTGGCTCTTTGCTCAGCTGGTTCTCTTTAATGATCAAAGTCCAAGCTCAAATTGCTGCCCCCCACAGATAGGTCTTCCCAGACAACTTTATCTGAGACTTCTCCACCCTCCTCACCATCTCTCTCCATCAGCCTGCATCCCATTACCCTGTCTTACTGTCTTCTTAGCTCCTGTGTACGCTATCTGAAATTACCATTTTGATGTATTTATTTGTTGATTGTTCATCTCCTCCCTCCACTATGTGATCTCTTTAAAGATATCCCTGGGATGAACATTTTTTTTTTGTGGCTGCATTGGGTCTTTGTTGCTATGCGTGGGCTTTCTCTAGTTGCGGCAAGTGGGGGCTACTCTGTTGCGGTGCGCGGGCTTCTCATTGCGGTGGCTTCTATTGTTGCGGAGCTCGGGCTCTAGGCGCGTGAGATTCAGTAGTTGTGGCACACGGGCTTAGCTGCTCCACGGCATGTGGGATCTTCCCAGATCCCACAGGGATCAAACCCATGTCCCCTGCGTTGGCAGGAGGATTCTTAACCACTGCACCACCAGGGAAGCCCTGTGATCTCTTTAAGAATGAAGATTAAAAAAAAAAAAAAGAGTAAAGACCTGGTCTGGCTTATTCATTGCTATATCCCAGGGCAGTCCCTGCACACAGCACGGATGCAATAACCATTTGCATCATGAATGAATAAGTAACTGACCTCCCCTACTATGTTCAATTGTTCAAGACACTGTGCTGGACCCTGTACAATGTTAAGATGGTCCCTGCTCTTTTTGAAACACTACCATGTCAAGTGTGAGCCAATGTTCCTAAAGTTTGGGTCCATAAATATCTACTGAAGAAAGATAGATCTTAGTTTCATGTGAAAGTAATAAAACAATATATAGTCAACAGAAAATTAAATAAATCCAATAATTAATGTATGCTTTGTTCACAAATGTTCAAAGTTCAAGTTTACATACTTATCTGAATTCTATAAATCCTCCGAATTTATTAAATGAGGTCTAAGATTATGTAAGAGATCAAGCTTTTATGATTCTGATTCCTGTACTTACAAGATTTAGGACGGAGTATTGGCAAGTGCCCTGGAGTACTGGAATCAGAGGGCCTGCCACAGGCAGGCTCTGGGTCAATTGACAATTAACTGTTGATCCTCAGTTTACCCTTGGAAATACTGATATCTACCCCACAATAACCACAGAGATATGTGAGGTTCAAGAAATAAAAGAAAACCAATTATAAATAACTTTTTTTTTTTTTTTTTTTTTGGCAGTACGCGGGCCTCTCACTGCTGTGGCCTCTCCCGTTGCGGAGCACAGGCTCTGGACGCGCAGGCTCAGCGGCCATGGCTCACGGGCCCAGCCGCTCTGCGGCACGGGGGATCCTCCCGGACCGGGGCACGAACCCGTGTCCCCTAGCATCGGCAGGCGGACTCTCAACCACTGCCCCACCAGGGAAGCCCTATAAATAACATTTATTGGTCACTTCATAACAGACTAAATACTTGACATTATTGTTCATATCAACTTCATAATCCAATGAGGTAGGTCATTATACTTTTTATTTTATAGATTCGGGATCTGAGACACAGAGCGGTGATGTGACTTAATCAAGGTCACAGGACTTGTAAGTGGTATGGCCAGGGTTCAAACCCAGAGCCTATGTACTAAACCATTATGTCTTATGCCTTCTAAATAGTAAAAAGTTGTTCAAAGGTGATGTGTCAATTCAATTAAGAAGTTCTTGCAACAATAATCAGGAGACCGCACAGTTCTTTCAGCAGTAATCAAGAGACTGCATAGTAAGATCCTATTTTTCATAAGCTCAACTTACATCTACTGAACCCAAAGCCAATGCTTCTGGTATTCTCAGTAGCTGCATCTAATTTCCAACAAAATCATGGGAGTAAAATTCAACGCTGAGTCACCATATAAGTCCTGGATTCTGCATAGCATGCTTTATTGGCAAGTATTCCTTTGTTGTGATTTAGCCAAACCAGAAAAAAAAAAAAAAAAAAAAGGCTGACATTGAACTTGCATCTCAAATCTGAAAAAGCCTCTCTGAATTCCTATGTATAAACCATTGTTAGAAAGAATAAGTACAAATCAAGGGAATTAAGTTTAATCCCCCTAATAAATAAAGAGAGCCTTAGCCAGGGTTAGGGAGAAATCTCTTCCAGCAGCGCTCTTAGGAAGGATAGGGATTTACCGTACTGTTTTGCGTTATTTGCTGAAGCATTTAGAATAAGCCGCTGTCTGAGGGAGCAGACTACATCAGGAAGGAGCTTAACTCTTCTAAAATTAAAGTGTATATTCAATCTCTTATTGGATTTTTTCTTTGAAAAGCACTTGTTTCTAATACACAATTTCTTCACTGTCGGTTGAGAACAATAATTTCAAGATCACAGATAGGACCCTGGTGTCTAAGGATTTTCTTAAATTTTTAGCTCTGGCAGAAGAAAAGTATAATTTCAGGGGAGTCTTCCAACTTTAGCCAATCCTGGGCCTGAGAAATAAATAAGATCAACGTAAACAGTCTGGATAACTGACAAGGAAATGCTTCACTGTCACGCTCAGCATGGTTATGAGACTTAGGAGCGTCCTCCATGATGTCGGAATTCTTCTTGCCAAAACAAAACAACTAAGATAAAATACCAAGCTATAACAGACCTCAGCCAAAGAGGAAAGAGTAAGAAGAAAAAAATATAACCACTAATTGTTACATCTGCTGCATCACTATTTGAGGTAAGCGTCTTCTCCTCTCACCCAGACCCTTAAACAATCTTAGCAAAGTAAAGGTACCATGCTGTCTTATTTTATTTTGAGGTAGCAGTTCTCAAACTTTTTAGTCTCAAGACCCCTTTATACTCTTAAAAATTATCAAGAACTCCAAAGAATTTTGGGTTGGATGATATCTAATAAATGGGAAATTGTTAAAGTTCAGGCATACCTCAGAGATATTGTGGCTTCTGTTCTATCACCGTAAAGCGAATCTTGCAATAAAGCAAGTCACATGAATTTTTTGGTTTCCCACTGCATATAAAAGTTATGCTTACACGAAGCTGTAGTCGCATTTTGTCTAAAAAAAGTACACACCTGAATTTAAAAATACGTTATTGCTAAAAAATGCTAACCATCACCTGAGCCTTCAGTGAGTCATAATCTTTTTGCTGGTGGAGATTCTTGCCTCAGTGTTGATGGCTGCAGACGGATCAGGACGGTGGTTGCTGAAGGTTAGGATGGCTGTGGCAGTTTCTTAAAATAAGACAATGAAGTTTCCTTTCACAAACATTTCTCTGTAGCATGCAGTGCTGTTTGACAGCATTTTACCCATAGAACTCTTTTCAAAATTGGAGTCAATCCTCTCAAACCCTGCTGCTGCTTTATATAATAGTCCTTTGTTATCATTTCAATAATTTTCACAACATCTTCAACAGGAGTAGATTTCATCTCAAGTAACTACTTTCTTGGATCATCCATAAGAAGCAACCCCTCATCCATTCCAGTTTTATCATGAAGTTGCAGCAATTCAGTCATCTCTTCGGGCTCCACTTCTAATTCTAGTTCTCTTGCTGTTTCTACCATATCTGCAGTTACTTCCTCCACTGAAGTCTTGAACTCCTTGACATTATCCATGAGGTTGGAATCAACTTCTTCCAAACTCTTGCAAATGTCGATATTTTGACCTCTTCCCATGAATCTCAAGTGTTCTTACTGGCATCTAGAATGGTGAGTTATTTCCGGATTTCAATTTACTTTGCCCAAATCCATCAGAGAAATCACTATCTATGGCAGCTATTGCCTTACGAAATTTATTTCTTAAAGAATAAGACTTGAAATTCAAAATTACTCCTTGATCCATGGGCTGCAGAACAGATGTTGTATTAGCATGCATGAAAACAACATTAATCTCTTTGTACAGCTACATCAGACGTCTTGGGTGACCAGGTGCACTGTCAGTGAGCAGTAATAGTTTGAAAGGAATTTTTTTTTCTGAGCAGTATGTCTCAAGAGTGGGCTGAAATTCCTCAGTAAACCATGCTGTAAACAGATGTGCTGTGTGTCATCCAGGCTGTGTTGTTCTATTTATAAAGCACAGGCAGAGTTGATTTAGCATAATTTTGAAGGGTCTTAGGATTTTCCAGATGGTAAATAACTTAGCTTCCACTTAAACTTGCCAGCTGCATTTGCCCCTAACAACAGAGTCCTTTGAGGCACTGAAGCCAGGCATTGACTTCTCCTCTTTAGCTATGAAAGTCCTAGATGGCAACTGCTTCCAATAGAAGGCTGTTTCATCTACAAATTGTCTGACAATCTGTTGTTTAGTGTAGCCACCCTCATGAATTATCTGAGCTAGATCTTCTGGATAACTTGCTGCAGCTTCTACATCAGCACTTGCTGCTTCTCCTTGCACTTTTATGTTATGGAAAAGGCTTCTTTCCTTAAACTTCATGAACCAGCCTCTGCTAGCTTCAAACTTTTCTTCTGCAGTTTCCTCACCTCTCTCAGCCTTCGCAGAATTAAAAAGAGTTAGAGCCTTGCTGTGGATGAGGCTTTGGCTTAAGGGAATGTTGTGGCTGGTTTGATCTTCTATCCAGACCGCTACAACTTTCACCATATCAGCAATAAGGCTGTTTCTCTCTCTTATGTGTTCACTGAAGTAGCACTTTTAATTTTCTTCAAGAACTTTTCCTTTGTGTTCAAAACTTGGCTAACTGTTTGGCTCAAGAGGCCTAGTTTTCAGCCTATCTTGTCTTTCAACATGCCTTCCTCACTATGCTTAATCATTTCTAGCTTTTGATTTAAAGTGAGAGAAATGCAACTCTTCCTTTCATGTGAACACTCAGAAGCCATTGTAAGGTTACTAACTGGCCTGATTTCAACACTATTATTGTGACTCAGGGAATAGGGAGGCCCAAGGAGAGGGGGAGAGACAGGGAATGGCTGGCTGCTCAGTGGAGCTGTCAGAACACACACAACTTTTATAGATTAACTTTGCTGTCTTGGGTGTGCACAGTTTGTGATGCCCCAAAACAATCAACAGTAGTAGCACCAAAGATCACTGATCATAGATCACTTTAATAAATATATTACTAACAAATTTTTTTTTGAAATATTGCAAGAGGTACCAAAATGTGACACAGAAAGGAAGTGAGCAAATCCTATTGGAAAAATGGTGCTGATAGACTTACTAGATGCAGGGTTGCCACAAACCTTCAATTTGTTTAAAAAACAACAGTGTCTGAAGTGCAACAAAGCAAAGCACAATAAAATGAGGTATGCCTGTATTAATATATTCTACAATAAAATAATGAGCCCAATATATGTAAATATAAATAATGTAGATTTTTATGGAATTTAATTATATTTTCCAAAACAAACTAGTGAGAACAGAAGGATTTTGCAAATAATGGATTATCATATCTGCTTCTGTGTTCAACCTATTATGATATTGTTTTGATTGAAGTATGTGAAAAAAATCTGGATGTGCAATTTGAACAGGGAAGCGTATTTTAATAGTCTTTTCAGATCATTGTGGATATTCTTCTTTGATCCAGCCCTGAGAATCAAGTCAGTTTACTAAAAGTCAGTTGCAATGTGGAATCCAAAATCATTATCAGTGAGCTTTCTTATTGCGTTACAGTAAAATCCATTGCATTTAAATGGATATTTTACTGGTGAATTATTTTATAACATCAAGTAATGGCCATTTGGGGGAAAATGGTTTGCTGAGCTATTTAGATCTTCCCTATATCGACACATATTATTAAACAATACTTTAAAAATCACAATTGGTAACCTCATCACTGATTTCATCAGAAAGATCTCAGAAAAATCTTTAAGTATTGGGAAGCTGTTGAACTCACGAGGAGGATACAAGTTTTCCAAAATTCTAATTTTTGCTTGAAAACTCATATTTTATCGTTGGCAACAAATACTGTCAGTTGTGCTCCTTGAAGTGACAAGATTACTTGATTTATAATATTTCTGAGACAATTATCTCCCAAGTTACCTGAGTCCGAATAGTTTGTCTCTCAGTCATTAGTAAATGATGTTCCCTGAAAACAAGCAGCTAGTGTAGCTCACAAGTCAAAAAACTAAGTTCTTTCTCCTTCATACAACCGTTATACATGGATATGCAGCAGAAATGCTATATGTATTCATCATAGTTTGTCACACAGAATAATAAAAAGATGTACATTCAAGGGTCAAGATTTAATAAAATTAATTTTTACTGTTTCATCAGGGGCATTCTTAAATGAATAGGCTTTTTCCCCCATGTGAGTGTATGACAGTAAAGAATGACAGTTTATGATGAGTTTGTTTCCAGTGCCTTGACTCATGGCAAGGCTCCAGAAGTTTTACCCACCATGGCTCTTGTCCCATCAGTACAATGCCAACACAGCAGAAAAAGCAAGTAATATCTCAGCATTATTATGAAAATACTTTTGACTTCACAGACCTGGGTATCCATGAGCCATACTTTAAGAACTGTTTTCTATAGCATAGCACATCAATACCTGGATTTAAATGTGGATATTCTAAAACCACTTTCTAGGGTTTTCTTCTTGAAAGACGGCCCTAGAAAAATATTCTGACTAAATGTTGCTATTGAGATGACCTGATATTTAATTGAGTATATGGGTTGCTTTGTTATCATAGAGGTCTATGATCCCCCAATTTATTATTGCACACCCCATCCCAACAAATGTTGAGTTGACATCCCTGATATATGCGTATTTATTTCTTTACAAACTATACGTAGTGCTGTCCTAATATATTTGTTATTATAAGTCATACTTCCAAAGACAGAAATTTTGAAAAGATGAGATAAAAAATTAAAACTATTCTTCAATATGGTATTTTATTTTATGTTTTATAAAACATTTCTTTGCCTTCGCCAAAGAAATTTTAGTGAGAGAAATGTAATTGAAGAGTTTTGTTTCTATAAAATTTGGCTTGGTACTATGGGATAAAGTGATACGAAGTTCTGGTTACAAGTTAAGTTTATTCCAATATTTGGTGTTAATGGCTCTCACAGCTAAAAAAGATCCTGCAAAGAATTATGGATTCAAATCGAAAGGTTAGCTGCATTTACTAAATCAGTTCATCCACCTGTTATAAAAAGCTTTTTTTTAACATCTAAGTAGTAAATTTCCATCTTCCCAGATGTCAATAAATTGTTCTTCCAAACAGTGAAAGTTTTTGCATTTCCATATTTTAAACAAATTGGTTCAAAACTAACTTTTTGGAAAATTTTAAAATAGATCAGATAGTTTTGTTTCAGAGATATTTTAAGTGTTTAGATAGGACAGCTTCATAGAGGATGAATATCATTTTTGGCCAAAAAAAATCCTGTAATAATGGGAGTATTTCCAAACATCTGTTGTCAAAACGTCTTTTACATTAGAAGAGTTTCTTTCAAACTGAAGATACATATTCTCACTCAGTGTTAAATATTCCCCTTCTCTTGAAATGACATAGTAAATGTGTTTTTTCTGTGTGTGCTTTATTTTGTTTCTCATTCTTATTTCCATACAACCACTTTGAAAACAGTTTTGCAGATTCTTAAAAAATGTTAAATATACACCTATCATATGATCCAATCATTCTATTCCTAGGTATCTACCCAAGAGAAATAAAAGCATATGTCCATATAAACACTTATACCTAAATGTTTATAAAGAAATTTGCGTTGGACAAAAATTGGAAACAATCTAAATGGCCATCAACAGGTGTATTGATAAACTGTGGTACATCCATACAATGGAGTAAGACAACAGTAAAAAGGAATGAACTATTCATACATACTTCAACATGGATGAATCTCAAAATCATTATGCTGAGCGAAAGAAACCACACAAAGTACATACTGTATGATTCCTTTTATATAAAATTCTAGAAAATACAAACTAATCTACAGTGACAAAAAGCAGGCTAGTGGTTGCCTGGGGTCAGAAAGCAGGAGCAGGGAGGGGATGGAGGAAGGAATTTCAAAGGGACATGAGGAAAACTTTGGGGAGTTACCCCTACACACCTCCTGGAGTGGCTAAAGTTAACAGACTGTTGTAAGTGTTGATGAAGGTGTGGAACAACTGCAACTCTCATCCACTGCCAATGAGAAAGTAAAATGGTAAACTTTGGAGAAGAGTTTGGCAGTTTCTTAAAAAGTTAAATATATAACTAATAAATACCCCAGATGTTCCACGCCTAGATATTTATTAAAGAAAAATTAAAACAAGTTCACAAAAAGACTTGTATAAAATAGCTGTATTCATAATATCCCAAACCAGGAAATAGCCCAACTATCCATAAACAGGTGAAAGGATAACCATATTTGGCACATCCATTAAATGCAATACTCTTCAACAATAAAAAGGAATAAATTACTGATAAACTCAATAACATGTGTAAATCTCAAAATCATTATCCTTAGTGAAAGAAGCCAGACAAAAAAAGAGTACACACTGTATGATTGCATTTATATAAAATTCTAGAAAATACAAACTAATCTATAGTGACAAAAAGCAGATCAGAATTTCCCTGAGGATGGGGGTGGACGGAGGGATAAATTAAGAAGGGGCAGGAGGAAACCTTAGGGGTTCTTGGAAATGTTTGTTATCTTGGCCTTGATAATGGTTTCATGAGTGTATGTGTACATCAGACTTATCAAATTGTACACTACACCCCCCAACACACATGCAGTTTATTGTTATCAATTGTACCTGAAGAAATTTGTAAAAACAAAGGACTGGAATATGATAGTTATTGTTAGGTGCTACAATCAATGCATTGCGGTGGGGGGGGGGGGATGAGAGGCTAGAGGTATTAATCACCAATTTAAGGCAAAGTGTGAAAGCCAGAAGGTGTCCTTGACAGCAGACACTCAGCTCTTATAGCCTGAAGGCAGAAAAAGCTGAAGATCACATTCAGTCTTTAATTATAAGAGAAGTGAGCCTCCAGAAATATTTGATTCTCAACCCAGGCAAGTCAGCTTCACCAAAGTCAGGGCATTGATTGGGAAGGAATGTGACACTCCGACTTAGAATGGGGCCTTCTTGGTGACAGCACTCAAACATCTTGAATCACCAGATTCATCTGGGACTGAACAAGGCTAGCTCCCCCCCCCCCCCCATTAAAGGCTAGCTCTACTCACTTCCTTGAACATGATGCAGAATCCTCTGCTTTGCAAGACAAATGCCATACCCACACACCTCTGGCAGGGATATACCGCCACCTCATAGCCTGGCTACCAGATAAGAAACTAGGATCAGTCACAGTCTAACACAGCTGAGGAGGTTCTGGGTCTGCTGAGAAGGATAAGGTGCTGCAGGACCTAGCTAAGGTGTATGGGAGGAGCTGAGAAAATATATGCAAGACCAGGACATGACACCAGTGTACAGAACCAAGGGGACAAAAAATAAAGTTGGACAAGGGAGACTTTACTGACATCAGACCACTCTCTTGTCATATAACATTTAACATCTTGTGTTTAACAACTAGTTCATAAAATTCCTAAAAATGTCACTACTGGGTCTTGTAAGAACTGATAAGAGCCATCCTGCCCTAGCACACCACTGGCTAAGGCCGATGGCAGAAGATGCTGGCATTAAATTGGGCTACCTGACAGTAGTAGAAATGATAGGATCCCAAATAGGGGTCAGGTGGTAATGCTTATCAGATGCACAACATGGGCTCAATCATAGTAATAAATAGCAAAGTCAGAGTGGCTAGCAATGGGGACCCTGACTTCAGAGAACTATGGAGTGTGTTAAGAGAACACGAGTCCCCAAGGGCAGGAGAGGTGGGCAGTACTGCTCAATCAATACAATCCAATGAAACCAAGGATGGATGATTAAACACCAGAGAGCCGCTGCCCCAATTAAAAGTCACAATCTCTTCCCTATTTCCAATCCTGAGACCCTTGTCAGATTTAGAACCCATTGTTCTCATGAGGATCCCCACAAGAAAAACTCTACAATATCATAGCAAGTGTTTATGATGATTCTCCCAGGCCTACTCCCAAGGGACCCATGGCCGTTTACCCAGGTAACTGTATACAAGGAAAAGAGAAATACCCAAGGCATTTTGAGGAGTGTTAGCTAAAGGGTCTGATTTGACATTAACACATGAGGATCCAAAGCATTATCATGGCTCCTTTGTTGGGGAAGGTAATAATAAACAATAAAGGGTGCCCTGGGCCAAGATCCCACGCATAATAGGTCCACTGGTTCCATGACTTATCCAGTGACCATTTCCCCAGCCCGTAAACTTCACAGTTAGCAACCACTCCACATGAGTTACTTAACCCCTGGCATAAGAGCTATGGAAGTGGACAAAGGCAAGTGGAAGCTCTGAAACTGTCCCTCCCACTCTGCCTTGGTCAAAATAGTAAATAAAAAACAATATTGCATTGGCAATATTGGAAATAAAAGACAAATATTGCAAATATTTGTAAATGCTGTAAAAATTCAAAACAAATTTATAAAATTTTCTTATAAATACTGTAAAGAAAAAACAATATTGCCTGGAACTATGGCAGAGATTGAAGCCACCCTTAAAGACCCGAAAGATTCAGGCACCATTATCACCATCACATCCCTACTTAATTCAATAGTCTAGGCCCTACAAAAACACACGTCCAGCATATGAACCTATCTATGAAACAGAAACAGAATCACAGACATAGAGAACAGACTTGTGGTTGCCAAGGGGGAGGGGGTTGGGGGGAGGGCTGGAGTGGGAGGTTGGGGTTAGCAGATGTAAGCTTTTATATATAGAATGGATAAACAACAAGGTCCTACTGTCTAGCACAGAGAACTATATTCAATATCCTATGATAAACCATAATGGAAAAGAATATTTTGTAAAAAGGAATGTATATATGTATAACTGACTCACTTTGCTGTACCACAGTAATGAACACAACATTGTAAATAACTATAGTTCAATAAAAAACAAAACACGTGTCTAGGAGGATGATGCTAGACTACTGCACACGTATACTCATTTACCCTTCATAACAACCCCATGAGGAAATTAGTAATATTTCCGCTGTTTTTCAGTTGTGTTGAGACATAGGTAACCTGCCCAAGGTCATACAGCTAATTAGTGGCAGTGCAAGCAGGTGGCACATGCGCCTATACTATGAATCACTTTTTTCATTGCCTCTCCATGTAGGGCAGGTTTCTGATGTGTGGCCTGTCCAACACACACCCACATGTGTGAAGGTGGACGTAAAAGATAATTTACCATCCAGAGAAAGTGCTCATTGAGCTTCCTCTGTGGCCCATGCCAGGACTTAACAACCTCTGTATGAAGAGCCATGAAGGTGTGTCCCTGTCCTTTTATTTTCAGCTGAGAGTGGACATTTGGTCTCAGATTCAAGTTACTGGCTCCAGAAGGACACTAGTTCAAATCAGAATCATAACACTAGTTTGAGTGGATTCCAGGGGAATCGTAACCTGGCACGACAGCTAGTCTCCACATACCCCTCTAGGTCACAGAACAGCCACTTCCTGAATGGAACCAAAGTTCAGGGTCAAACGGCCCTCTCGTGGTGAAAGATGGATACTTGTTTGGTCTCAGAAGCCCCAACCTGCAGCATCAGTGCCTTAATGGAGCTTTCGCTCCATCTGAGGCCTTTCTCAGGCAACTGGAAGAAAAAAAAATGCAACCCTCAATAGGCAGGGACAAGGATGCAGAGCAAGGACACGGCGGCAGGCAGTTCATCTTCCTAAATTCTACTCACTGTTGAACTTCTGAGGAGTTGGGGAGACAGCGGGAGTCAGTCCTGTGGAGGAAGATCGAAAGGCCTCTTCCACCAATATCTATAACTGGCTAACAGCAAACCAGTTCTGCCGAAATCAAACACAAGTGAAGCATTATGCTGCTTAAAAATGTGTTGCCTTGGGCTTCCCTGGTGGCGCAGTGGTTGAGAGTCCGCCTGCCGATGCAGGGGACACGGGTTCGTGCCCCGGTCCGGGAGGATCCCACATGCCGTGGAGCGGCTGGGCCTGTGACCCATGGCCGCTAGGCCTGCGTGTCTGGAGCCTGTGCTCCGCAATGGGAGAGGTCCGTGTACTGCAAAAAAAAAAAAAAAAAAAAAAGTGTTGCCTCACTATTTCCAATAGCCAAGACATGGAAGCAACCTAAATGTCCACTGACAGATAAACATAAAGCAGTTGTGGTATATATTTAAGATGTTATGGAAAAACCCAAACGGACTTTTTGGCCAACCCTATATATAAAAATATAAATATAAATATAAATAAATAAATATATATATATACGCATATATATATATATATATAAAATGGAACGTTAGCCATAAAAAGAACGAAATAATGCCATTTGTGGATGGACCTAGAGATTATCATATTAAGTGAAGTCAGAGAGAGGCAAATATTGTGTGACATCACTTATATGTGGAATTTTTTTAAAAATGATAGAGACTTCCCTGGTGGTGCAGTGGTTAAGAATCTGCCTGCCAACGCAGGGAACACGGGTTCGGTCCCTGGTCCGGGAAGATCCCACATGCTGCAGAGCAACTAAGCCCGTGTGCCACAACTACTGAGCCTGTGCTCTAGAGCCCACGAGCCACAACTACTGAGCAGCCCACGTGCCACAACTACTGAAGGCCGCGCGCCTAGAGCCCGTGCTCCACCGCAATAAGCCTGCACACCACAACGAGGAGAAGCCCCCACTCGCCACAACTAGAGAAAGCCCGCGTGCAGCAACGAAGACCCAATGCAGCCAAAAATAAATTAATTTAAAAAAATGATACAAATGGATCTATATACAAAACAGAAATAGACCCACATACATACAAAACAAGCTTACAGTTACCAGGGGGGGAAGGGGAGAGGGATAAATTGGGAGATTGGGATTGACATATACACACTACTATATATAAAATAGATAACCAGCAAGGACCTACTGTATAGCACAGGGAAGTCTACTCAGTACTCTGTAATGACCTATATGGGAAAAGAATCTAAAGAAGAGTGGATATATGTATATGTATAACTGATTCACTTTGCTGCACACCTGAAACTAACACATTGTAAATCAACTATACTCCAACAAAAAAATTTTTTAAATGTGCTGCCTTAAACCTTATCATTGAAAACATGACCCTTAAACATAGTTTACATGAAATAGTTTTATTAAATATATTCCTTCCTGTTCAAGAATATTATTACACTTACCTTAAAAGACCCTCTTCCCAATAGCATCCCCTTCTTTCCACCAGACAGGTAATCAGTGCCCTGAATTTTGTCTTTGGAATCTCCTTATTTTTAAATTATATAAACATACATGTATAGGCCTGCCCTGAACATATACAGCCCTGGCCAAGAATACTTGGAAGCCTAGGGACCATATATCCAAATTACAAAATGTATAAATCAAGCTACCAAAGTGTTAATTAAAAAAATAAGAAGTAAGTTTTGTCCTCCTGCCTGGAAAAGTGAACCTTCTTGAACACCTAGAAAGCCAGACTCAAATTTCTCAGATTACCAATGAGGCTGAGCATTTGTGCACCTTTATTGGCCATTCCTCTGCTGTGAAATGATTATTTTGTGATTTTCCTAATGGGTTGCTTTTTTCTTTTTTTTTTGATTCATAGAAGGGTTTTACATATTTTAGATACTAACCCTTTGTCCAGTTCCAAGTACTGTAAATACCTGCTGCAAGGCTGAGCTTGCATTTTTATTCTTTTTGGAGTACTTTCATGAACAGAAGATCTAAATTTTAATGCATTTAAATTTATTAACCTTTTCTAAATTAGTTAATATATGTAAGTTTGAAGCAGTGTCTGACACATTGTCTATCGTAATTTTTGAATTCTTTTCCTTTATGATGTGAAATTTTTATATCTACTTTAAAAAAGCCTTTCCTATCCTGAAGCTATGCATATTTTCCTAAGAATGTCTTCTAAAAATTTTAGATATTTGCCCTTCACCTGGCATGAAATTTTTTTTTTCTTTTTCCTTTTTTGTAACGGCTTTATTGGGAAATAATTAGCATACCATAAGTCACCCTTTTAAAGTATGTATTTCAGTGTTTTTCAGTAAACTCAGTTGTGCAACAACGTCCACTAATTCCACAACATTTTCATCACCCCAAAAAGAAACCCCATAGGCACTGAATTTAATATATAGCATATATATAACCAATATCCAGCACGATTTCTATTATTTCCCCAGTGATTCACATCATCTCCATCACAAATCAAGTTTTCCGATCTGCGTGGATTTCTGTTAGATCTCTCTATTCTCTTCCATTGGCCTATTTATCTATCCCTGCACTAATACATGCTGTCTTATTAAAGCAAGCTTTCATTCTTTATTTTCTAATGAGAATACTGATTTCTATTGACACTTTGTACTTCCATATAAATTTTAGAAATAACTTGTCAATTTCCACAGAAATCCCAGTTGGAAACTTAGTTAAAATTCTGGGGGCTTCCCGGGGCTTCCCTGGTGGCGCAGTGGTTGAGAGTCCGCCTGCTGATGCAGGGGACATGGGTTCGTGTCCCGGTCCGAGAAGATCCCACATGCCGTGGAGCGGCTGGGCCCGTGAGCCATGGCCGCTGAGCCTGCGCATCCGGAGCCTGTGCTCCGCAACGGGAGAGACCACAACAGTGAGAGGCCCGCGTACCGCAAAAATAAATAAATAAATAAAAGAGGCAGAAGGATATCAACCTAAATTCAAAAGTCCACTATCTCTGCTTTTACCACCTCTCCTCTGGCTTGAGGGATGTTCTGATTTGTAAAGACTGTAGAAATATGACAAAAATAAAGACAAATTACATCACAATAGAATTTTATAGTACATCTGTTTAATTATATTATGACCATTAATGCAATATCTGCCTCAATAATTTAACCCAGATAACAATTTAAAAAAATGGCATAATGACAGTTTAAAGCTGGTTCAATCACGATTTTACAAGCTTATTATTAAGAGTGAAAACAGAAGACTATTTAAAATAGCTAAGAAGATAACATGTGTCATAGTGCTTAACGTTTCTGTAACTGTTGGTAAGGCTTCCATCTAAATCTGATGCAGAATTCTCAATGGCATTGAAACAGTTCTCTTCTCAGCCGCACGCACGGTATATATACACTGTGCTATGAGTCTGGAAGAGACTGGCTATGGGTGCCACTTCTTGTCTTCAGCTGGGACTGTGCAATATCAGCAAGTGCGCTCTGTATCTTTTCCAGAAGCATGTCCCCTCGATAAACAACATCCTCCAGACACGTAGCAGCTTCGTGATTTTCTTCTTCCAGCTTATACAAGCTTGCAGCCTTTGTAAGACACAAATTTAAGAATTTTCTGAGAAATGAAAAACTTGGAGATTAATGAAAGTTGAGGCAGAAAGAACCTGCAGTAAAAGTATTTACTTTTAAATCTGATGACTACCCAACCACTGTGATAAGAGTTTTCAGTTGCAGAAATCCGAAGATCAGATAAAACTTTCAGTGGCAGAAATCCCAAGATCAGAGTCTTCCCTGTATGAATTAACTTAAAAGATGACTTCGATTGGAGATCTCTGAATGGCTACATGAGACTCCCTTCCACGCTGCTTTCGGACACTACTATTCTACTCCACACCCAGAATGTGCCCCTCCTCTCACTCTTTGCAAGGAAATGAAGCAAACTGAGGAAAATGGCAAGTTTTCTTTAAGCTCAAAATTGGACAATTATACACATTCAGCTCAGTCTTTAACAGACTACAGTAGTTCACAGTAAAATTCCCACTTTAAAATTTAGATTAACTTTGAAAATTGTAACAAAAGGCACTAAATCTATCTCTTTAATTCAAAATTCTCTACTCACAAAATTCTCAAAGGAAAAGATATTTTTACCTGTAAAGCAGCTGTAGATTCTTCACTGGGTAAGGAATCTATCAAAACATCAATGTCTTTTGCTGTTCGTGCAATCAACGCTGCAAAAAGCTGGGCATATTCTAGAGAAAGATGGTACTCATTTAGGATATTAGAGAATCTCAAGTTTTCAGAAAGAGAAATTAAACTTTATGAAAACAGAAAACTTCATAACTTTTTCTGTAGCAGGCTTCTAATGATTAAAGTGTAATTTTAACACATCAATTCTATTACGTTTGAGAATTAGCTTTAATATTAACTCAAATTGGAATGTAAGCATAATGTATATCATTTCATTTATTAGGACAATACAGTGGTCACTTGAATAAAGGAATCTATAAATGGGATGCCTTTCTTATTAAGGTCCCTCAAGTAAAATTCAGCTAAATTCATACAATTCTCCTCTAAACAAGTAAAACGTCTGTTATTTGACAAGAAAAGAATTATGAGGTGTTACATAAATTGACTATAACAAATTCATTTCTTTTATGACAAACTTGCAGTAATATTCTCAAACAATAACATTTTTAGAAAGCCATAAATAAGTTGAATTTTTCAATAAATCTAATTTTAAGGGATTACAGGTAATGTGAGAGTCAAACTAAGAGAAGCCAAGAAAATCTATTTACCTTCTGTAGGATTAGCTGGCTGATCTTTGTTAATGGCTGTCTGAATATTACTAAAAGAGGCAGGAGGACCACACTGCTGCAACACTCCAATGGCATTACAAAACTGATCTGCAAGCTTGAGGCCAAAGGAAAGGTGGCAAAGTTAGAAAGGATTTATCTGTTTTACCGATTTTATTGGTAACAGCAGCAACAATGTTCCTATTATAATGGTCTCTGAGCAAGAAAATAAAACAAAGGAGTAATTCTGGATAACATAAACCAGTTACTAACAATGATTAAATGTTTTAATCATACAAAGAAACTACGTTTGGTTTCAATCAAAGAAATACAAAATAATCTTTCTTTTCTTCCCAAGGTAACAGAATGACTAGAGAAATATATGCCAATACTTACTGCAAGCACAAGTAAAGACTTTTGGGGAAGTAGTGGTGGAAAAGAGCAAATGTGATAGGCAAATATCTAAGAATGGCCCCAGGGTAAATTTTAAAATGTGACCCCTTTTCTCAAACTAGAGTAGTTACAAGAATAAAAGTGGGGAAAAGACTGCACCTTAAGTATTCTGAAATGTTTTTCTCCAGGACTCAAGCTGTGAACTCCCAGGGCTCTAAGAGTATTCCTTAATCAGTTTTGAAGATTGAGAATACCAAGTCCTTACTGAAACCGTGTCCCATGGGGTTAATGGAAGCTGTCACACTAACAAAAATACTGGAGTACGTCTTACAGAACAGCAGATAAGGGAACAGCTCGTTAGAAACCCCTCTGCTTGTAACCTGCCTTTAATGATTAAGACTGCTTTAGTTTTTTTTCTTTCCCTAATTGCACACCCTCCAAGCTTCACATAGCCCATGTCATACCACACCAGACTTCTTGCCACCCCTACAGATAACACTGCTGATGCGTGCATCACTGTAGTAACAGGGGCTTAAGTTGTTTTCCAGAAATTTGGAAGATTTGGAGTGGGCCCCTGCCCAGTTCAGACCAGCTAAGAATAGTTGGGACCACCAATCCTAAAACTGGTCCCGTGCACAACACCAATTACCTCACCTTTTCCCTACCTCCACCCACCCTTCCCCAGGCCTGAGAACACCCTGCTTCTTTAACCCATAAAATCTCAAGCCTCTTGCCTTCTGGGAAGCAATCTGAGATTTGTTCTCCTGTCTCCTCACTCCGCTGCCTCCTGAATAAATAAACCCCTTCTCTGCTGTGAAACTCGGTGTCTCAGTGTTTGGCCTGCTCCAAGTCCAGCAAACAAACCTGGCTCCATAACATTACCATCTCCAAACCTAAGATTCCTAGTCTCCCCACCAACTGCTCTCCATAGTCCCGACCTCTCAAACCTCAATTCCTCATCTCCAATCAGTGAATCAGCATTTCCACTAAGATTCACTGCCATTATTTGAATGACAGAACTCAAAGTCAACTGTTTCCTTTGTTTAATATCTAATTTCTATTGAGAATCTCCTAGTGAACCAGTCTAACTTCAGACTCAACTTTCATCTTCAAATCCTGCTAATACTACTACAAATCTTTCCCTTTTCCTTCTACCATCACTGCTGCTGTTAGTTCAACTTCACACAAGAATTGTTTACAACAGACTCCTCATTAATTTCTAGTTCTTATTTTCTTTTTTAAAATTATTTATTTATTTATTTTTGGCTGCTTTGGGTCTTTGTTGCTGCAAGCCGGCTTTCTCTAGTTGTGGCGAGCGGGGGCTACTCTTTGTTGTGGTGCACGGGCTTCTCACTGGGGTGGCTTCTCTTGTTGCGGAGCACAGGCTCTAGGTGCAGGGGCTTCAGTAGTTGCGGCTCAAGGGCTCAGTAGTTGTGGCTCACCGCCTCTAGAGCACAGGCTCAGGGGTTGTGACGCACAGGCTGAGCTGCTCCGCAGCATGTGGGATCTTCCCAGACCAGGGATCGAACCCGTGTCCCCTGCATTGGCAGGCAAATTCTTAACCACTGTGCCACCAGGGAAGTTCCTAGTTCTTATTATTTTCTATGTTATTTTACTCTGCTCAAAAATTTTGAGTTTGCCCCAGCATGGTCTTCAAGATAAATCTCCAAGTCTTCAGGCTATTTCAAAGCTTTCAATAATCTAAGTCAACTCTACTTGTTCATTATCTACTCCTCCTTCACATATGCCTGACTGGTGGTAAATTCATTCCTGACTACACTGCTTTTGCTCACATTTTGCAAAGGTAATAGAGTGGCAGTTACTGCTCTGAAGCTGTACAAACGTGGATTCTAATTCTGGCTCTGCTAACTCGAGTTTCTTTTAATTTTTAAATTGGGAACATTCTCACATTGTAGCATTGTTATGAAGAAGACAGAAAACACACACAAATATTCAACACACTGGCTATTTGCTCTGTCCTTATAAAGCTCTCAAAATCCATTTATTCAACAAATACTTATCAAAAATCAACTCTATGACAAGCATTGTATATAACTGTATAAACACACTGATACAGTGAACAAGACAGTTTCTGCTCTCATGGAGTTCTCAGTGGGTAAAATAAATTTTATTTTAATAATTTCACAAATAATTACAATTCAGATAAATGCTAATAAGATTCCCTCTATTTTAATTAATATCACTCAACAGTTCACTTTACTTCAGCACTTACAGCTGAAAACACTCAATTCATTACAACTCATTACCACATACTGCCTTTGCATTATTTAAATGTCTCTTGAGTATATGACATCGTTCTAATCAGACTGTAAACTCCTCAAGGAGTATTTCTCTGTATCCATGGTGGTGCACCCATCATGGATACCAGGCACCCATACCAGTTAACCTAGAGGTTTTTCTCCAAAATCCAATGATCAGCCTGCCTACCATGGAGTTAAGGGCCATATTCACTTTTCCTTACCACCCTTCTGGCTGAGACATGTATGAATACACAACATTTCCCCTAAAATAACATTTGTATCCAGCTGCATCATTACAATTTGATTTTGTAAAGCGTCAAAGGAGTATCTCCCTGAGGGAGACTGGTTGGCAGCCCAGGCAAGTCACCAAAGGCAGAATTTACCTTGGTGAATTCATCAACATTTAGGGGCTGGCCCTCACACACAAAGTAGATCAGTTTCTTGTGAGCAGATTCACACTCTTCAAGTGCACAAAGACTAATAACAGGAATACCAACTTATTAGCTTCCGCTGAGAAAAAACTGGCAAGAGACCAGGTACTTGGATTTTCCAGTCAACATCTCACCTGGGACATCAAATTATAAATAGAACAACAGAAATGTAAACAAGTTAGCTCTTAATGGTAATAAGTATATGAATTCTTTGGTTCGCATATACTTTCTACGTACACATAACAGGAAAAATAATCAGAAGGATCAAAGTAAGGGGGTCTATTCACAACACCTGACTTTTCATAGGGAGGAAACCCACTGGCAGGCATTTTAAAAACCTTAAATAAAGATATACGAAGGTCAGAAGATTGACTATCATAAAGACGTCGGTTTTCCCTAAACTGACATGCTGGGGGCGTGGCCAAGAGATGGAACCCTTGGTCTATAGGAACCAACTAAGATGAAACAAAACTTTTCACTTTACTATCACTCCCGCCCCAACCTGAAAATTTTGGCGAAGGAATATTCTCGGCTAACATCTAATGGCAAAAATCCAATCATTAAGAACAAGAATTGCCCTCCGTGGGTTAAAATTGATAAGGGGAAAAAAGCTTCCGCTTCCTCTCCCCTCCCGGCCAAAGAATCCCATAAGCACCACTGACAAGCAAGTAAAACCTTTCCGAGAGAACATGATAAGGCCGTGAAGCGTGACAGTCCACGCAGTCCTGTCACGGAGTGGAGTGAGATCCTCCACTTCGCAGGCTAAGAGGCCGCTGGCTCCCGCACCGCCCCGCCGCCGGCCTAAGACCTTCCAGACCGCGGCGCCGCCTCCCTCCAAGCCCAGCGCTTGATGCTGAAGCCCGGCCTCAGTCCACTCCCCACTTCCGAGTTTTGTCCCTCAGACCTCTTTTTCTGCCTTGCTTTCCCTCGGGAAAGAAAACGACGGAGATTAATCGCGCGCAATTACTCACCGAGTTCACGGCGTCCTGCAACTGCGTGAGCCGATCCGCCATGTTCCTCCCGCAAACAAACAAACGCGAGAGTAGCTGCTCGTACGCAATTGGGCAGCTCTAGGATGCGTCATGGCCAATCACAGGGCTGCGTTCTTGGAGTGGGTGGAGTCAAGCCTTACTCCACGCCCGACGCGGAGTGGGCGGGACTTTCCGGAGGCCTACTTTATATGGACTACTTCCACCTGGGGCGACTCAGCTGTGCGCACGTTCAGTAACGCGGGGACTGTACAGGGCCCACTTTGCTTGGGGTGCCAACATACTTTCTCGTGGCTTTTAGGTGTTAAACACTTTACAGAGATTGTTGGATTATGCGGTTTTTAAAAGTAATTTTCCCTATCCTCCCTTGTATCCATTTATAAACATCGCCTTGAATACTTGCATGGACCACAAAACGTACACAGCAAACAACTAAAGAATACTTGGGAGTCACGGTACCGACTTGAGTGTCAAGAAATCCAAATTAAAATTCAGCAAGTAATCAGGACGGGCTGTGTTCGGGTGCCCCTCCGTTGCTTTTGGGTGCGGAACGCCTGGATACGTATTTAAATGTGGGTGTGCTGGGGCAGCTGACACACGTGAGATGGAAAGTGTCCAAAACTAGTACTAAACTGAGCTGTAATGGCCGTGTTGGAAGATTATGGAAAACATAGGTCTTGTGGGCAAAAGTGAGAGGAGGAAGACGGTAAGGTAAGAGGTAAGGTGTAATCAGCATCTCTTGTTTGTGTGACTGCGAGAAACTCGGTAAGGAACAGAGCAGGGTTGGTGGAGAAGAGAGTGGAAGTTTCACAGTGGGAAAGAGGAGAAGGTAGTGGGAAAAGAGGAGGTTCCTGGAAAATAAGCCAGGTGCGTAGGTGCGGTATGTTCAGTTTTAAAAAAGATAAGCTGTGCAATTTAGGCTTAGACTTGGTACCTATTGAGGGTTTCAGTGTGAAGAGTGATGGTCGAAACTTGGTATTTAAGGAAAGTTAGAGCTGGGGATAGTCTGGAAAGAAATGAGGCTGGAATCAGCTAATGACTGCTTTGTGGACTTGAGACAAACTCACGGACCCTCCTCCTCAGGCTGATTATCCCTGATTACCCTCCTGGGGTTGGGGGAGGGTGGAAAAAACTCTCCGTTGGGAACTTGGCTTGTGGGTTCTACTCCAGGCCTAGCTGGGAAGCTCCACTTCTGCTTCACCACCACATGACCCCACCTCCAAACAATCGACAAAACTGCTGAGACCTAATTGGGAACCTCTACAGGTGAGGCACCTCCCCCCTTAATGGGATTATTGAGAGAATTCTAATTTGTTTTAACTGTAATATGGGGTAAGCTTGTGACCCTCTCTTCTCACCCCCAGCTGAGAGTGTTCCTTACTGAATGTCTGCCACGTGCCAGAAAGTTATGTGGGTGCTGGGTTTGCAAAGATGAATAAGCCAGGGGCTCACAAGGAGGAGGGGTCTGCAGTTATTCAAGAATGAGGTGAGTTGGGCCTAGACTAGGGTGTTGAGCCTGAGAAGAGAAGGCTAGTTTTGAAGGAAAAATTCACACGGATTGGTGCCTGGCTGGATACAGAGGGATGAATGACAGCACCCATGAAGGGAGAATACTAAGTTTTGTAGCCTGATTGAAGAGAATTTGGGCACTTGGGGTAGAACCACTCTGAAGCAACTCCTATTACAACCCAACTTCCATCCTGTTGTCCTGTCGTTACGTTCCTTACAGTTTTCAGTAGCTCCACAGAGACTTCAGGTTGATGTTCAGCCATTTCTGCTTGGGTTTCAAGGTTGACCATAATCTGGCTCTAGGAAACAGATTCCTGCCTCCACGTGCAATAGTTTTCTGAGTGAAATAATCACTTCAGATTATTCAGCCACAGCCCCTGAAAACTTTTGTTTTTCCTGCGCTTCTTAAGCCTCTTCTGGCCATGGACCCCTAAAGAATCAGATGAAAACTGTGGACCTTTTCCCAGACCAGGCTCTCAAAATTTTGCATACATTTTCAGGGGTTAATGAACCTCTTGAAGTTGTGGACTTCAGGTAATAATCCACCTGCAAAATACAGTCTTATATGTGTAGCTCAGGATGCCTCAACAATGGCTCTATTGACGTTTGAGGCTGATTATATTCTCTGTTCTGAGGTGCTGTCCTGTGCATTGTAGGATGTTTGTCAGCATCCCTGTCCTCTACTCACGAGATGAGAGTAGCAACGCCCCCCCACCCAGTCGTGACAACACAAAATATCTCCAGATATTCCCAGATGACTCCTAGCAGGTGTGGGGCAAAATTGCCTCCAATTGATAACCACTCAATTCTTTACCTTTATCAAAACAATTTCTTTGCTGTTATTTAATTCACACTCGATCTTTTAAAGTTTTAATTTTAATGTAAATTTTATGAATTACTAGATTCCACATGGACCCCTTCTCTCTCATGATTTTGACTTTTTTTTTTTTTTTTTTTTTTTT
>NW_020837980.1:6197281-6323962 GCF_003676395.1 Aethalodelphis obliquidens
GTGGAGCACAGGCTCCGGACGCGCAGGCTCAGCGGCCATGGCTCAGGGGCCCAGCCGCTCCGCGGCATGTGGGATCTTCCCGGACCGGGGCACGAACCCGTGTCCCCTGCATCGGCAGGCGGACTCTCAACCACTGCGCCACCAGGGAAGAAGCCCCGACATTTTTTTCATATGCTTTTTAATTTGCTTTTCTTGAATCCCCTACTGGATTATATGGTTTTAAGAGGAGGAACTCAGTATTATGTATCTCTTACCTTTGAAACACAATTTTGGTATGTCCTTTTAAACTTTATATTATTAAAAGTTTCAAACATACACAAAAGTAGAGAGAATAGTATGGTGAACACTCATGTACCCACCACCCAGCTTTGATTTTTTTATCAACTCATAGCCAATCTTGTAGTAAGTACTTTGATTTTTTTAATCTGTAGTGACTCCCTATTTTTTCAGGAAAAAAAGTCTTTAACAGTCTTTAACTTGACATTCTAGACCCTTAAGTACCTTTATTACCTACTCAGTCACAATTTATTAAACATCTAAACTGTTCCAAGCACTGTGCTGAAATACTGTAAATAAGCATTTGTTACATTAGATTCTTTGCAATTCCCTACAGATGCTCTGCTGTTTCGTACTCCTATGCACATCATATAAGATGCATTAATTCTCTCTTCCTTGTATGAAAAGCCCACACTTCCATCCCTACCTCGATTTTGTTCCCCTGTTGATCATCCACTCAGCTTTAAACCTCAGTTTAAACATTTCTTTCTTGATAAAAACCTTTCCTGAAACCCTGGAGTAAGTTAGTTGCTCCCAATCTTCAGAATTGTTCCTTGTACTTGTTATTCCATTTAACACATTGAGGTTTAATTATCCATACATGACTCTAATTCACTCACCACCATGAGCTACTTGTGGGCAGGAAACGTATTTTAATTGTTTCCATATTTCCAATGCCTAGCACCTAGCATTTAGCCTGACACTTAGAAGACTCTGAATGCATATTTATGGACTAAATGAATAAATTTCCTAGCATAATGATTTCCATATGTTACTAAATAAACATTTATTGAATTTAATTTAATGAACACAGTCCAAAGAATGTAACCCACAGGAAGAACAAGTGTTAAAAAATACAGAGCAATAAAATGGATAACTAATAAGAACCTGCTGTATAAAAAAAATAAATAAAATTCTAAAATTCCAAAAAAAAAAATACAGAGCAAAGGTGAGGTTAGAATGAGATAGAATACATGGGCAAGCTTCACAGAGCACCTTTCCTGCCTTTCCCCTGGAGCTCTATTCCCATCTCCATCCACGGTGTCTTGGGCTTTGTCAAAAATCTAGGATAGGTTGCCTGCCTTCTTTTTCTAGACTTGAAGCAGTCCTTAAGGCTCTAGTTATCTATATCTTGGATTTGGGAATCTTGTCAGTTTTTGTGTTTCCTTTCAATTCTTAGGAATAAAAACTCATCTGCAAAGCTGCTGGGCCCATTTGCTTCACAGGTTGCCAGTGGAACTCTGACATGAGCAAGGAACCCCAGCCAATATTCTTCCCAAGCTGTTACAGTATTTTGAAGCCAAGGTAATGAGGCCCTCTGCTGCTTACTGACACATCTGTCATCAGCTGTCCACTGCAGGCACAGGGAACTGCAATGCTAAAGGTGGAAGAGAGGGAATGGGGTTAGTTCAGGGAAGTGAAATTAATTCAGCATGGCCAGCATAGAGGAGTTGAGTTGCAGCAAGAACCTGGAGAGCTGGACAGGCGCTACATCATGAAAAACATTATGTGTCATACTCAGGAAGATGGACTGTTATCCTGAATGCTTTTACCAGAAAACCTTTAGAAGTATATCTTTAAAATATTTTTATTTTCTTATTCAAAAGCCATACACATTCAATGTAGAAATTTTACAAAGAGCAGAAATGTGCAGAGAAAATCATTCTTAATCCAATCACCTGGAGATAAACTCTTTTAAACATTTTGATAATGTTCTTTCAACCTTTCTATGCATATAAACATGAATGCATATTAAAAAGAAAACAAAATAAAGCTTATACTATATACATACATATATATATATATATATTGCTTTTAACTTGCCTTTTCATAAACACTTCTGATCAATCGGTTGCCTTTTAAAAAATGATTTTTGAAGGGCTACAAGGTATTCTATTATATGGCTACGTTACAGCTTATTTAATTAACTTATTGTTGGGCATTTAGGTTGCTTTAGTTATTTTGCTATTGTAAATAACATCTTGAACAGTTTTGTGCACTAATATATATATATAATTTTTATACATATTTACATACTTAAATCCAAAAGTGCAATTATCACACCAAAGCTGAGTATTTTTAAGGTTTCTGATACAGCTCATGCCATAAAAAGTTGTATGAAATTACACTCTCACTAGTTAGATCTTAGAATGTCTTCTCAGCACTTTCATCCACACTCGAAGTTCTTGTTCTTTTAAAATATTTACAGCTTAGTTTCTTAATTTGATTTTATGTGTTACTAGTGAATTTGAACATTTTTTCATGAGTTTTCTTCTATTTTTTTGTTTTTTTAATTCCCTATTCATGTCGTTTGCTAACTTTTACTTTTGGTCATCAACTTTACTTTTCATATGGTTTATTGTTTATGGTGTTTATTGACTTTAATAAAATTAAAATTTTTAAGTAGCCAAATCTACCAATCTTTTCCTTTATGGTTTCCTCCTTTGCTTTTTTGCTTAGAAAGTTCCTCCACTGAATAATTCTGATCACTTCTGGTTTGGCACTGCCAGATTCCAATAGATTTTTGCTCAAATAAACTCTTAAAAGAAAAAAAAAAAAGACAGTTCCATCATTCTGCGATCAACTTTTTTTTTTTAAACGTGTATTTCTTCTAGCTCTTTTAAGATTTTAATTTTATTTATTACTTTGGGATTTCATTGTGACAATGTGAGATAGAGTTGTAATCCTCTCTCCCCAGTACAGTGCAGCTAATCAGTTATCAGACACAATTTACTGAATAATACATCCACGGGTCCAAATGCTACCCTTATAATCGCTGCTATCATCGTCCCGGGGTTTCATCTATTGAGAGTTACTGGAAAGAGGGTATGTAGGACAGTGAATAAACACCATAGGAATAAATAGTACTACCGCAGGTGTGAACATTTAGACCAGGCAGAGGAAGGACAGTAAAAGAGTTGTGCCTATTAATATTATGGTGATTGCTATAGGTTTTTAGTTTAGTAGTGGGTTAACCACATATGGAATTTTCAACATAGTTGCTTATTAAAATAGATAACTGAAAAAGTTAAAGAGCAGGAAAAATAAAGCAGGGCAATCTTCCCCAAATAAATTTGAGTCTATAAATCTAATTCCACAATCGTCTCACGAGCCATCTGTCACATGGACTACGGTCCTTTAAACAGCCCTCACGTATAAAATTTGAGAGAGGAAGTTCAGATGAAGGTCTTGAGTCTTCGAGGATAATTTCACTTAGAGAAAACGAAACATTTTTAATTGTGGCGCTCATCACCAGCGCAATAACCACCACAGAAACAGCACTGACCCCGTATTTTCATACCAACATATCCCTGAGGAGCTAAGGCAATTGCGACAGGGAGAAACGATCAACTCTTACCGTTTTGAGCACCAGATTCCTGTTTTTTTCCGTTTGCAAAGGAAACGCGGGAAACTGGAGCCTGGAGACGTTAGGCCGCAACAGAAAGGGTTATTTTTCACTCGAACGGTAGTTTTCGTAAGTGCGAAAGATACCAAAGTGAGAAGTACAGGTTACAACCCAGAACTTCCTGGGGGCGCCGGAGCCCCCGGCGCAAGGGTGCCCGCAGCGTCGCCGGCCGGGAGGAGGCGAGCGCCGCCCGGGCACGCCCCTCCGCTCCCGTCCCCGCCCTCGCCCCGGGGGGCGCCGTCGCCGTGACGTGAGGGGCTGGAGGAGGCGTGGGGCCGCGCAGCGGTGCTGATTGCCGGAACTGGAGCCCTCTGCCGGGGCGGGGGGCGCGCGGGCTCCGCGGGGCTGGCAGGTGTGCTGCGCGTGCACCTGGCGAGCGATGGCGCCGGACGCGGGCGCCCCGGGATAGCGCGGGCTAGGTGGCGGCGCCCGGCTGGGGCAGCAATGGAGCTCCTTCGGCTGCTGCTCCTGGCTGTGTTGGCGTCGGAACCGGCGGCGGCCGCCGGAGCCGAGACCGTCGGGAACTCCAGCGAGGGTAAGGTCGGGGGCGCCTGACTGCTGCAACCCAAACTTGGTCTTGCATTTCTTGCAAGGTCAGAGTCCACCCCGGGGTCTGTCCGCGCAGCGGGGGAGGCGGTGAGTTCAGAACCGGCAGGAATGGATCGAGGTCCTTTCCTGCAGAAGGCAAGTCCCATTGCTAAGGAGGCCTTACTGTCAACCTCCTAATTTAGGTTGGGGGAATGGGAAGAGATAGGAAACTCTCTTGTTCAGACACATTATTCTCTCCCTTAGGGTGCAGCCATGTTTGTAGGTTTTATTTAACACATTAAAACACCTCTTTGCTCCCAAGTGGCTGGTCTGAGCGTCTGGACTGCGAGGCTTGATGCAGCCAAGGTGCAGCGGGTTTTTGTACTCCAAAATCTAGGTGCTTTTCAAACTGGTTATGCTCTACGGAGTTTCAGAGGAAAAGTGAACCCAGAATGGGACTTTAGACCGTAGGTCATGTGCTTGGTGAATGGATTTTAGCAATAGTTGGTGGTTTGTTAATATAAACTGTAAAAAGCGTTAATTGTATGAAGCTGATAATCATGTGCTTTTCCACGGGGTCAAGAACATTCTTGGTTTTGTTTTGAGCTTAAGAGACTAGTTGTAGTTCTGAAACATAATATTTTCTGAATAATGTGATTCTGTTTCTGAATGCTTATCTTTGAAAAGCACTTGTGCAAACTGAATCCTAGAATTTTTGCCTAGAATTTAAGGCCAAAGCTGAAAAGGGCGGTTATAGTTTTGCAGAAAAAATAGCCTTATTTATAACAGGGCGCTAACATTCACTGCGTGCAGTACGTACCAGGTGCCTTTCATGGCAGTGTTATTTAATCCTTACAACCCTGTTAGATAATTATTGTCCTCACTGGTGGAGGATGACCCTGAGGCCCAAGACGATGCTCACTACACAAGCAAACAGCTAAGAGGGGCACAGACAGCAGATGAACCCGTGTGTCTTGCTGTCAATTTCATGGTCTTCCACCTCAAAGTAGAGTCTCTTCTCCCTCCCTCATATGGCTATTTCCATTCTTCCAAGGTGAAGAATCTGAGAGATTGAGTTTGCAGATGATCAGAGGAGAGAAGGAATTTGAGAAACTAATGTTTTTCAGACACTGTTTCTCACCTCTTTTCTGCGATTACAGCACTGTTATTTCCTCAACCACATTATTCTTCTGACCTTGCATCAGTATTGCTGTTGTGTGCAGGAGAGGGACAGCAGGTGGGAACTTGACTGCTGAGGGTTAATGAAAGCTGATATTCTCCACATCTGTCAGATAAAGATCAGAGTGGAAATTAAGGAAGACTTAGTTCCAGACTTGCATGATCCTCCTGGAAAATGTCTGGATTTCTATTTGAGGATTCTGATGAGTACACAAACTCGAAATTGAGTAGCTGCTGTAAGTTAGGAGGATTTACCCATCTTTAGCAGGAAGAGCTAAACACCTTGAGTAGTGGCTTAGAAGCTAAGTGAATCTTTGAAGGTGGCAGATCGAGTTCTAGAATGTCTGAGGATGGTGCTTTCTGTGACCAGCAGGAGATGAACCATACATCTAAACAGTTTTCCCTTCTCTTGGAGTCCCGGTTCCCTGCTACCCTGAACACCTTTCATTTTTGATTCAGGTTCATATCTGGTAACTCACAGGAACCTACCTAGTGATTGGAGTTGAGCAGAGTGCTATTTGAACCTTCTCCAGTTTGTGCTATCCATAATGCTTAAGGAAGGTAGCAGCCCACTTGTGTAGTTGGTTGCAGGTGTTCTCTTTCTCTCAAAAGTGTGTGCATTTTTGTGTTTCCTTTCACCTTTTAGCGCTAATGAAAATTCATAAGAAAGTATCAATGAGAAATTGGGAGGGGCAGTTGAATGCTGGCCAGCTCAAGTAGCTGAATGGTTTTTGTTTTTAATATTCCATCTGAAAGAATTATGAAGACTAAGCGTTGACAAATCTGTCCTAGAATTTTTCTGTTGAGTTAAAGCAGAAACAGTGGAGGTACATTTCAGTAAATAGTAAAAAGGAAGAGGTGGAAAATTTTAAGGTTGCAAGTTTAGGATCTGATTGAGAAAGAAAAGGAACATACTAGGATTGGGTAGCTCTTTTTAGAATGGAACTATTGGAAGGAAAGAGTGACTCTGGGTAGGAATGGAGGAGGAAGGGTATGAAAAATAGAAAAGGGTCCCCTGCTGTACGTTAGACGGCAAGAAACATTTTTGCCAGAAAAAGCAGAGCTACTGCTTTTTAGAGGAGAGCTACAGCTTAAGTGCTCAGTCTCGTGTTAGCCATTTGCCCTGTAATAGCCTTCTTTTTTTGTTGTTAAATTTATTTAGTTTTGGCTGCATTGGGTCTTCATTGCTGCACGCGGGCTTTCTCTAGTTGCCGTGAACGGGGGCTACTCTTCGTTGCGGTGCGTGGGCTTCTCATTGTGGTGTCTTCTCTTGTTGCGGAGCACGGACTATAGGTGTGCAGGCTTCAGTAGTTGTGGCACGTGGGCTCAGTAGTTGTGGCTCGCGGGCTCTAGAGCACGAGCTCAGTAGTTGTGGCACACGGGCTTACTTGCTCTGTGGCATGTGGGATCTTCCCGGACCAGGGCTCGAACCCGTGTCCCCTGCATTGGCAGGCGGATTCTTAACCACTGCGCCACCAGGGAAGCCCTGCCCTGTAATATCCTTGATGTGCTGTCATTCCTGTCCACTCCTCAAGTCATAAGATCTAATTATCCCTCAAAAAATGTTTCTGATGCATCCTTTTCCAGATGACTTAGAAGCGCAGTTAAGTTCCTGTTAACCTCTTCAGGATATATTTTTGTATTTGTGTCTTCCTTTGCCATGTCTGTTTTTATGAGTAGAAATGAAATGCAGTTTCTGCCAGGCTAGACTGTTAAAGTTGTCTTGACTTTCAGTATATTTCCTTGTCGCTCTGTGGAAGTCACTTTCTCAACTCGCTGTTCATGATGGATGTGCTGGGCGTTTTATATCTGTTAGACCTCTTCTTCCCACTAGTTTATTTGTAGGAGGACCATACTGACTGCCTGCATTTTTTTTTTTTTTTTTGATAAGGACATGAGCCTCTGAAACATTGGAAAGCTAATAGAAACTAATAATGATATTTTATTGTGTAGTATCTGACAGTTTACAAATTTTTTCCCATTTGATACTTACAGCAGCCACGTGATGTATGCAGCACAGTTAACTGCATTTTACCATGAGGGAACTGAGGCCCATAGGAAATAATTACTTGTCTGAGGTCACAAAATTCAACTATCATTTACCAAACATTTACTGTGTGCCAACCAGGTACCTGGCACTGTGTGAGGCTCCGGAACATCAAATATGACAGGGCCCTGCAAGTCAGGACTCAAACCATAACTGGTTTGTTTAATATACAGTATTCTATAAAAATTGTGAAATGGCTCTTGGATTGCCAGAGGATTTTCACACAAAAGTTAGATAAAGATAACTAAGAATAGGAAAAAATATAGCTTTCCTTCCCTAATTCATCAAACGTTGTGTTAGAAGTTCTCACGCCTGGCTGGACATTAGAATCACCTGGAGCCTTGAAAAAAAGGCATGTTGGTGAAGAGACAGCTAGAAATTGAAATAGAAAATAAAAAGTAAATTTATAATACCATCAAGAAATATTAAATATTTAGGGATAATTATAATGGGATATGTTACAATCTCTATAGAGAAGACTGTACAACATTCTTGAGATGAATTAAGAAAATAAATAAATAGAGGGATATCTCAAATTCGTAGATTAGAAAAATTCTGTGTTATAAAGATATCATTTTTCCCTAAATTAATACATTCAGTGCCATGTCAATCAAATCCCAGTAGGGTTTTTTTTGTGGAAATTGACAAGCTGCTTTCTAAAATTTATATGGAAATGAAAAAGGGCCAAAAATACTCAAGACAGTCTTGAAGAGGAAGTACAATTTGGGACAGAAATTAAGACAGTGTAATATTGGTGTTAGGATAGGCAAATAAACCAATGGTACACAGTTAAGAGTCCAGAAATAAACCCTCACACATGTCACTTGACTTATGTGAAAGGTGGAATTGCTGAGCAGTAGGGAAACTACTTTCAATAAAGGTTGCTATGCCAACAGGATATTCATATGGGAAAATGAACCTTGACCATCCCGCCTCACACCATACATAAAAATCAGTTTCATGTTGATTTTAGACTTGAATGTGAAAGGTAGAACAAAGTTCTAGAAGTTAACATGGGGAATGTATCTTCCTGATCTTGGAATATGTTGGCAAAGAATTCTTTAAAATCATAAAGGAAAAACTTGAGAAATTGGACTGCATTAAAATTAAAACTTCTGTTAATCTAAAGGTAACAGGAGTGAAAAGACAAGCTATAAGAGTGGGAGAAGATATTTGTAACACATATCTGACAGAATACTCGTATCAGTGATGACTAAAGAGTTCCTAAAATTCAATAAGGACAGATAATCCAGTTTTTAAAGGCAAAAGGCTTAACAGACCCTTTCACAAAGAGGATATTTAAATAACCAATAGGTAAAACAAAATGTTCTTACCAAGTGTTGGTGAGAGTATAGTGTAACTGGAATACTTCCTCACAAGCTGATAGAGGTCTAAGTTGGCAAAACCATGTTGGATAACTGTTCAGGAGTATCTACTAAAATTGAGCATAAGTATACCCTGTTACCTGATAATTCTACTCATAGGTTCTACCCAATAGAAATGTGTACATGTGCACCAAAAGACACATACAAAAAATTGTCTGAATGGAGTTATTTATAATTACTCCAAACTAGAAATAGTCCAAATGTTTGTTAACAGTAGCATAGATAAATAAATTGTGGTATATTTATTTCATGAAGCATACAACAATGAAAGTGAATGAATAGCAGTTACGATAGCAGCTGGGATGAATCTCACAAATAAAGTGTTGATTTTTAAAAAGCTAAACACAAAAGAATTCATGCTGTATGATTCCATTTAATTAAATCTCAAAGAAAAAAGCCCATCTGTGGAGTTAAAAGTTAGGATCATGGTTACCTCTGGGGAGGGGGGAAGAGGTAGTGATTGGAAGAGGCCACCAGGAGACCTCTAAGAGGTTAGAATGCTGTTTCTTGATCTGGCAGTGTAAACTTTGTGCACTTCTTTGTAGGCATTTTTTAAAAAATTTAATTAATTAATTTATTTAGGCTGCGACTGGTCTTAGTTGCAGCATGCAGGATTTTTTTTTTTTTTAATTGCGGCATGCAAACTTTTAGTTGCGGCATGCATGTGGGATCTAGTTCCCTGACCAGGGATAGAACCTGGGGGCCCCCTGCAGTAGGAGCACAGAGTCTTACCCACTGGACCACCAGGTAAGTCCCTGAATGTTATTTTAATGAATATTTGTTTTGTAATTGATACTTGAACCCTAACCCCAGGAATTTTGATTTAACTGGTTGGAGAGGGGCCCAGGCAACAATATCTTTTAAAAAGCACCTTCAGATAATTGTAACGTACAACCAAGGTGGATGACCACTGTATTAGAATTCCTTTCTAAGAAGGACACCTCATGAGCACCACAGAAAATATGAAAAATAGGAAATGTGTAAAGAAAAGAAAACATTATTTAAAATACACCCCATAGGTACCTGTTTTTAATAGCCCTACTTACTTTGTCAAGTGACCAGTTTTTTTTAAAATAATGTATACAGTGTCTTTCCCCTTTGTTGTCTGGCTTTTTTCTGGTTCTTGTCACAGGCATTTGACTGGGGAAAGAGGGTTAGTAGGCATCACCTTCCTTTCGGAAGCTTTCGGAAATCTGTTTCTGAAATGGCAGGTGTTCTTCTCGAAGAAGTCGGAAGCAGAGACTGTCACTTACTGTTTTGGTCCTGATCATTTTATATTCTCACAGAAGCTGTTTGTTTTCATTTCTGATTTTCTTAATGAGAACAAGACTTCTTAGTTATTTTAATTATTTAAAATCAAAGGTGATCTGCTACACCGTCACAGCAAAAACCTTCTCAAATAGGTTTATTGCTTGGCATATATATGTACACACACACACATATGTATATGTTTTTTCTAGAGTATTCTTTCACAAAATAGAACTATTTTATTTCTTATTTCTTATTCATGCTGGGATGGTAACAGCCTATATGTTCATTAGTAAGGGATTGGTTGAATAATCATGTTTACCTAGAATGGAATATTTTATAGCTTTTAAAATGATAAGGCTAGAATTATCTGTTGATGTGGAAAGATATCTAAGATCTATGAAATGGCTATACCAAAAATATTTGTGTCTTTCTTTTTCCACCTACATAGAGATACTCATGCTGATATCTGCCTAAATCCTGAAAGATGTATACCAAACTGTTAACAGTGATTATTTCTGTACAGTGTACTTGCTGGAGGAATTAACTTTCTCTACAGTTCTTGCCTTTTAAAATATGGCTTATGTATGATCTGGAACAATATTACCATTTTAAGGGAAAAACAAAACAGGTGACACCTGTTGAGTGTTGACAGTGTCACCATTTTGTCTAGATTGTGTCCCTGTTTTATAAATTTCACATGAAGAGTTGAGGTGGAACCTGTGTTTTGAGTGCCATCAGGAAGGAGGTTTTTTCCAAATTGTGCATTTCCTTTCTGGTAAGAAAGCCTCATTATCGCTATAGAAATCTGATAAACAATGAAATGTGTAAAGAAAAGGCACTTAGGGCTTCCCTGGTGGCGCAGTGGTTAAGAATCCGCCTGCCAATGCAGGGGACACGGGTTTGAGCCCTGGTCCGGGAAGATCCCACATGCCGTGGAGCAACTAAGCCCGTGAGCCACAACTACTGAGCCCGCGTGCCACAGCTACTGAAGCCCACGCGCCTAGAACCCGTGCTCTGCAGCAAGAGAAGCCACTGCAATGAGAAGCCCGTGCACCATAACGAAGAGTAACCCTCACTCTCCGCAACAAGAGAGAAACCAGCGCACAGCAACGAAGACCCAATGCAGCGAACAATAAATAAAATAAAAATAAATTTTTAAAAAAAGAAAGAAAAGGCACTTAACATACATTCCCAGGAATACCAACTTTTATTACCCCTACTTATTTTGTTAAGTTACCAGTTGTTTAGTAGTATATTTTAATTTCTGTGGTCCTGTCTTTCCTTACTGTCTTTTAAATCACTGAAAGTTTTGGTTCTCCAAGTATTTCTGATTTGTGATTTATCTTCACCCTTATGTGATAGATTAAGGAAACGTTAAGAAAACCAACACTTCACTAACTGATAGCTTCAGTCTCTTCCAGGGCTTATAAATGTTCTGGGTAGTATTTTGATTCAAGGCCCATGTAATGAGAGACAGATATAAAGATCATCAAAAATTTCTAAGATAGGCTTAAGGGCAAATTTAAGAGTTAAGTGATTATAACCTTTATGAATTTACTTATGTCATTTCTGGTCACAGTATTCAATAGGCAGAGCGACTAGTCCATAAGTACTAAAATAAGTATTTGTCAAATAGAGAAAATGGGATGGGGAGGGACTGAAAAAAACAGAAAAACTGAAAATGTAACTCGAAAAGGCAGGCCGGTAAGTGAGCTGAGTGCTTTGGACAGTTAAAGGATGGAAATCCAATTAATTCCTAGGAAAACAAACTGAGACTGCTCTTAGACTGGAATTTGTGGATAGTTTTAAGAGTTGGAAGGTGGAGAATGGATGGGACCAAAGTTAAAGTGCAATACATGAAAAGTTTTTAGGGCCATTTACCGAGGTCCACTTAATTTTATGTATAATTTGGTTTCCTAATAAAGTAATCCTGATGCTGGGAAAACCTGGAATATTAAAATGTTCCTTGTTCCCCTTTAAAAACAAAAAGAAACCCAGAAAGCTCCCCACGTTTTCCAGACTTCCGTAGATTCTGTTAGCCACTTCCTAATATTTTTACCACTATTCAGGCTGGAGTTTTGTTCCACATACAAGGTGAAATGTCTTTCCAGTTACATAAATAGAAAATACACCACCTTCATTTGTCATTGTTACAACTATTAAAATTTTCTCAGGATTTTTAGAAATTAAATTAGAACCACAAATAACCTTTTTTTCTATAATCAATTAAAAAGTTATGAAGATAATATAATAACATCATGGAGTTTGGGGAAATTTTATAGAGAGTAACCTTTATTCTAGTTCTAGCAATGTTTGTATGTTCTGTTTGGCTTTCTTGGTTAGCCTTTCTTGATAGTCTTTTTTTTAATCATCCAAACGGAGTACTTGTGTTAACTATAAGAACAACAAAAAGTGCTGAAAAAATTAGCCTTCTTAGGAAACGGTACATAAGAATGAGTAAGTGTCTGGGGTGTTTTCTTTTAGCTCCCACTGACTCAAATTTCCTTCTAAAATAAAACATGATCCTTCCACTGTGGGACTCTGGTGAATATAATCTTTACCTCATCACCTACTTTTCATCTCTATTAAATTGAAATCTTTTTTTCTATTTTGAGGTTCCAGCCCCCAAGACTGCTTATGTAATGCTTGCAGGCTCCTCTGCTGTTTATGCAAAGACATACTGACTCTAGGGCAGGGGGTGAGATGGGAACCCAGAACCACACAGAAGTCAAAGCAGCCTATTTAGTGGATCCCTTGAGAATTAGGTTGGAAAAGGAAAGAACTGGTGAGCAGCTGGGAGATAAGATACAGTGAGTGAGTGAAACACAAGCAGACAGTGGAGGCAAGTGGACAAATGGGAAAGCCTAGGTGAGGTGTTGGAGAACTTGTTAGAGCCTATCTTTTATGTGGACTCTGAACTTGATCCTTAAACAAACGAAAAGCTCCTTCTTCCAGAAGCCCTATGATTCATGAAGTTCCTGGTGTGGACACTCAATAGACATTTTTGCCTGTGATGATGACACCTTCCTTTGCAAGCTGAGTACTTCAGTCCCATTTGACAGATGAAGAAATTGAGGTGTAAGGGAATTAAGTAACTTGCCTGAGATCACACAGCTAGTAAATGGTGGGGTAAAATTGAAGCCAGATGTGTCTCTCTAGCTGGGCTGACTTCAGAATTCACTGGGTTGTAATAATCTTTAGTACCAGTGCATTTACGATTGTTAGTAACTCATCAGGGTGGTTAATCCTTAAATTCAGGGACTCTGTTCTGAATAGAGTTGTTATTGCTACTACCAGAAGGGGGATTTTCCTGGGCTCTGGGAGCCAGGCGCTTTGAACGGCCTATTTTTCACATCTTTTGAAATACCTTTCTTCCCCTTAGGTTCTCAGTTCCACCCTTTGTAGCTGAGGCACTCTGGGCGGGCAGCTTCCCCCCTTTGAGCTTCATTGTTCTCATCAGTGAAATAGGAGCAGTAATAATAATATTTATCTCAACGGGTTTTTCTGAGGATTAAATTAGCCATGCATTTGTGTTTAAGTATGCAGTTTGTACAAATCGCTGTTAGAGATGTAAGTGTTACAATGAAATGTTTCTCTCCTTGTAGGTCTTCTTGAATTTTCTGTGGGGAGATTTAGATACTTGGAGCTCAAGAAGCCCTCTCCAGAGGAAGCTATTTTGCGTCATATTTCCAGCAATGTCACTTTTCTTATTTTCCAAATACATTCACAGCATCAGAATACAACAGTTTCTTTTTCTGAGGTAAGTACAAAGAGTTACTTCCATAAAAGTCATTTCCACATTTTGGGGTCTTGTATTTAGCATGAGCGGTAGAGTTTTTTTTTTTTTTTAAAGACACATTGTTGGGTTTCTTTTTGGCTGCATTGGGTCTTCGTTGCTGCGCGTCGGCTTCTCATTGCAGTGGCTTCTCTTATTGTGGAGCACGGGCTCTAGGCGCACGGGCTTCAGTAGCTGCGGCGTGTGGGTCAGTAATTGTGGCTCACAGGCTCTAGAGCACAGGCTCAATAGTTGTGGTGCACGGGCTTAGTTGCTCCGTGGCATGTGGGATCTTCCTGGACCAGGGATCGAACCCATGTTCCCTGCATTGGCAGGCGGATTCTTAACCACTGAGCTACCAGGGAAGTCCCGAGCATTAGAATTTGATGCCACTTTATGTCTTAAATTTTTTTCTTTTTTTAACAGGAGGGGAAAAAAAAGTTTATTTACACGTACAATGTGCGTATACGTGGGAGAACGCAGTAATGAGTAATTCAAAGAGGTGGTTAGAATTTGGGGGCCCTATACCATCTTAACAAAGGGTGATAAATTTGTGGAGACGTGTATGTCTTAAATTTTTTAGAAAAATAATCAAGATTGGGTCCTGTCAAGTTAGTGGTTTAGACTGGCTAAGAGGTGAGTATCACAGGCCTTTCTTGAGTGGTGACCTCTGACCTAAAGAGGGGTGATGCTCCTGAGTTTGGGGGAGGGTGGCTTGTACCAAGTGTCTCCTGTCTACAGTTAAGCTTTCCTCATGCTTCCCACCTTTTCTTTTTCTTACCCTAGTGTGTCCTCAGTGATTTTTACCTGAGAGTACATTTTAATGGGTTTGCTTTGTGAGTCAGCCATTTAGTGTTGAGTTTATTAAGACTCCTGTAGGATCAGCGTTATTCTTTGGAGTCTCATGGAAACAAAAGAATCCTAACACTCAGTTTTAACCAGTGCAGTGCTTTGCTTCCAGCAGCGTTTAGGACCCTGTTACAGAGATCATCACTACACCCCTGAACCTCAACCTCAGCTCTGGGAAGTTTTTCAAATGTCCTGGGTCAGCTTAAGCTATTCAGGCTCTGCCATTTATGTTAACCTTTTACAAATCTATTTATATTTAGTCTATATGACCCCCTAGACAAATAAATGAATTTCACTCTGTATAAAGTTGTGCTGCGTTTTTATGTGTCCTAAGCCTACCTTCTAATATTGTGGTATTTGCTAAACAGAGCTGTCTTAGTCCAATTCCTATATATCTTATGGGCATTGGTCACAGTATCTTTCAAACTAAGTATTTGGTATTTTTTGTTCCTGCTTTCCTGTCTCTGCCACGAAGGTTTTGAAGTTGTGTGTGGTGATCTAATAGACTAGAAATGGAAGGGTTTGATCAAGGAAAAGAGGAAGGAGTAAGTTATGTTAATTGAAGAGATAACAGTGTCTATGACCCATATATATATATATATATATATATATATATATATGTTTTGTTTTGTTTTTATGACCCATATATTGATTTTGCCTGAGTTCTTTGCAGCCAGAGCAGAGATCAAAGCATGTTAAATTTCATAACTTTCTTAGAAGGAAGAAACATGCCAGTTCTTGAGGGGAAGTGAAGTTTTTTTCTGGCACTAAATTCAAATGGAAACTTTCTATTCAGGCCCTTACATAGGATACATAGTAAAATGGCACAGAGATAATTTCCTTCTTAATAATATCATAGCAAAGACAACATTTGAGGGAAGAGAAAGGATGGAGAAAAAAGGCATTTATATTTATTGCGTGCCCACTGTGTGCTAGGCCAGTGATCCTTAAGCTCCTGGGGCCATAGACTTGGAATTTGCTGAAATCTCAGGACTCTCTACCTGGCAAAATGTATGACTACATCTGTATAATTTCATGGGGACCTCTGGAAACTCACTGGGCCTCTGGGGCTCCTAGTTAGGAACCCTTGCATTTGGTTTTTCACGTAGTTAATTTAATTCTCGTAACAGTTCAACCAAGTAGTTCTAATGCCTATTTTTACATTTGAGGAAACTGAGGTTAGATAAAGGGAGGCCAGCATTACTAACGTGACAAAAATGGCCTGGATGAACAGCATCTTGGGCCTCGGTTTTCATGCAGAAAGGATCTTAGTTATCCTTAATTATAATCGTGTTCCTTTCTTGGACTGCCTTTAGTTCTCACTGTATTTATGCTGCTGAGAAGATGATAACCAGAACTGCACATAGCTCTAGAAGTGAGTCTGTGAAGAGAACTTTCTGTTGTAACTTCCTGATGAAGTGTGGCACTTTGGAGTTTCTGGGTCATCTTGGCAGTTAGTTTTGTTTTTTTTTTTTTTTGCGGTACGCGGGCCTCTCACTGTCGTGGCCTCTCCTGTTGCAGAGCACAGGCTCCGGACGTGCAGGCTCAGCGGCCATGGCTCACGGGCCCAGCCGCTCCGCAGCATGTGGGATCCTCCCGGACCGGGACACGAACCCGTGTCCCCTGCATCGGCAGGCGGACTCTCAACCACTGCACCACCAGGGAAGCCCAGCAGTTAGTTCTTTGAAACTGCTGACCCTGTAGTTCCTCACTTAGTATTTGGGTCATTCTCTTTTACGCTTGTCAAATTGAAACCCATCTGGCACTTTTTTCTTTCTATTTCCTTAGCTTTAAGAAAACACTCTGAATCTACTACCTCTTAACTTAGTACTTTGTTATTCAAAAAGCTTTCGCAGCAGATGGGGGCAGGGGATGGGAGAGTGGCTGGGGTGTGAGGAAGGGTTAGAACACAGCACAAAGAAGGTGATCTGTGTGTTCACTGTCTTGGTTGTGGTGATGGTGTCAAAGGTGCCTACATTTACCAAAACCTACCGTTAGTATACTTTATGTGTAATTTATAATATGTTAATTACAACTCAGTTTTTTAAAAAAGCTTTCCAAGAACTGAACTCTTTGGGGGCAGAGCTTATATTTTTGCCTTGGTAGTGGTCAAGTTAATTTGTATATCGGGACCACAAATGGAGACTGCCCCAATGGCTTGGTCTATGTCACAAATCTAAACCTAAGTCAGCCTGCACTTACAGGGAACCCCTGTCAAGGAAACCTAACTTACACTGACCACAGTCTTCCAGCTCAGCTTAGCCTAGAAAACAGGACCCTCTCGACTTTTATGGAAATCCTGACCTAGCCAAGCATGCCCTTCTAATGCTCTAAAAAACTAGTTCATGCCCCACATCCCTTGGGAACAGGACTCCACAGCTAGTAAGGCACTGTCCTCCCCGAATCCATGGGTTGTCCTCCCTTGAATAAAGGACATCAGACTCATTACTAAATTGTTTTAGTTTTGTCATTCACACAGTAGTCCTTAACCCAGTGGTCTTAGTACTTGACATAGTAGATCCTAACTGAGAGGATTGAAAAGCTTGGGGATTTTTCTGTGTATCTGCTATTCCTGATCAAAGACGTATATTTTAAAGAGTTCCTTCACGTGTGTGTGGTCACGTGCACATAGAGGTGAAAAGAATTCTTTAATCATCTAAGGAAGATCTGTGTTTATTCCTTTTTGATTTGATAAGCTTTGGGGTAGGGCATGCACACTAGATCCACTCCAAAATGTAAGCACTCTGCTCGACTCCCGATTCACGATGACTCTTCTTTCCTTATTGCAGACTCTCCTTCCCAATGCCTCGGGAACAGGCACTGACAAAGGACTGGTTTTCATTCTTAGACCAGAGCAGAGTATATGCACTTGGCACTTGGAGACTTCAGACCCTGAGCCTGTCCAAAATGTGGCCATTCCACTCTCCTACTCGGAAAGCGGTAACCTTTCTATTGTCGACTCCCCGTTACTCTCCAGAATGCGGGACTTGTGTGTGAAAATTTAGGGAAAACTATAATCCTATTAAAAGTGTTTATTATAAGTACAATACCTTGAGTCAGAAAGGTATTAACAGCAGGGGAGTCAGAGAATTAGCATGATGACTGAAAGCCCAGGTGGGGAATAGGAGAACACATTTATTCATTTGGAAAACATTTAAGGAGCCCTTGGAGAAGCTGTAACAGAAAGACAAGGCATGGTCCTTCACACATTAGTTGGTTATCGGAGACCGAGGAAGACGTGGAAGAAGAATGGGGTGTTTGGAGGATGGTGAACAGTGGGTGTGGCTGGAGCCAGGGTGTGAAGGGCCTGGTGTACAATGTGAGGTTTGCCCTCTATGCTGAGGAACATAGTGAGTTTTTTTTGGTTTTTTTTTTTTGCGGTAGGCGGGCCTCTCACTGTTGTTGTGGCCTCTCCTGTCGCGGAGCACAGGCTCCGGACGCGCAGGCCATGGCTCACGGGCCCAGCCGCTCCGCGGCATGTGGAATCTTCCCGGACCGGGGCACGAACCCGTGTCCCCTGCATCGGCAGGCAGACTCTCAACCACTGTGCCACCAGGGAAGCCCCATAGCGAGTTTTTAAGCAGAGGAATGATCTGATGCATTTCATCTCTTAGAAAGTTAACTCTAGAAGCAGTGTGAGGAGTGGGTTGGAGAGGGCATAGCAGAGTCAAGACAGCACAGCTTTCAGGACTCATAGTGAGAAACGAAGATGCGAACAAAGGCCCCTAGAGGGGGCTGGAGAGGAGGAGCTGGGTTGAGATATTCAGAAGGTAGAATTGACAAGACACAACGACCAGTGGTTATGGATTGTAAAAGTGGGGAGCATGGGCTTCCCATTTGGGCAGCTGGAAGGTGGTGATGCAAAATAGGCATGGAGATAGGATTTTTGTGGTGCTGGATGTTTCAGGGGGTTGGGATGAGGTAGATGGTGACTTCAGTTTGGGACACATTGAATCTGAGACCCTTATAGGACATCTGGATGGAAATGTATAGTAGGCAGTTTAAAATAAGGGCCTGGAGTGGAGGTGTGAGGTTAGATATCCAACTCAATAGTTGTTAGTAAAAGCCATGGAAGTGAGTGAGATTGTCCAGGCATGAACTTAGAGATTTAGGGGGGAAAAATAATAGCAGATAACTTCCTAGTGCCTCCCACGTGCCAGACTGTTTCTGGGGGATGCTAACTGCTGAAGAATAATTGTAAGACTAAGGAGTAGACAGGAAGGAAAGAGGAGAGCCTGGACATCCTGCGTTAAGTAAGGAGTGGTAAATAGTACTTTGCAGAGAGATCAAGAGAGTGACTGAAAGTGTCCATATGATAGCACAACCCAGAGTCAGTGGTGGCCTTTAATGAGAGTCATTTTAGTGGCACAATGAGGGTGAAAACTAGATTATAGTGATTGAGGAGTGAAGGTGAGGTGAGGAAATTTACGTTCTTTTAAAGTTTGGTAGTAAAGGGAAGGAGAGGTTGCAATAACTAGAAAAGGAGGTAGAAGCCAAAAAGTGATTGGAGTTGAAGAAAGACAGTGTTATGTAGCAAAAGGGTAATTACCTGATTGAAAAATGATAGATTTCAAGCTTCCCTCAGGGTCAGTGCACAAGAAAATGTATGAACAGTGGAGTGTCAGTTACAATGCACATGCTTTTCTCAGGTGTGGTAAATATTTGTAAATGCAGGGAAAGGAGAGTGTGAAAGAAGGGCATAGAATTCTGAGAAAGATTCCACAGAATATTGAAACAGTGCACACTGGGTGTCTCCATTCCAAATCTGCAGAGTTCCAGCAGTTTATGGAAACTAAGAACCAGCTCTGGGAATGATTGAATGAGTGTATGAAGTTGAGATCTTAAAAACCTTTAAATTGGTTTACCTTGTTCTTAGCTTCTCCACTTGAGTCTGCTGTATACAGTTCTTTGCATGGAATTGAACTGTCAAGTGACTTCTTTAAGTGTTGTCTTGCTTAAAGATTATGAATAGGATTTCTAATAAGAAAAGAAGAGCTGTTTTAACCACATTATTATTATTATTTTTTTTTTGCGGTACGTGGGCCTCTCACTGTTGTGGCCTCTCCCGTTGCGGAGCACAGGCTCCGGACGCACAGGCTCAGTGGCCATGGCTCACGGGCCCAGCCGCTCCACGGCATGTGGGATCCTCCCGGACCGGGGCACGAACCTGCGTCCCCTGCATCGGCAGGCAGACTCTCAACCACTGTGCCACCAGGGAAGCCCTTAACCACATTATTAATGTAACTTAAATACCCCAAATTTATTTTCTGTTTAATTATACATATGCTATTCTAATATGTGGTCTTGGGGTTCTTGAGATTTTTAAATTTTTACTCTTTTATATATACACAAAGACTTCCAGCAATGAGGATGACACCATCTTCCTCCCTGTTGAAAGAGTCATGTGAAAAGTGGACACCCTTCTTCTGTATATACTAAAATCTAATAAAAACTTCTCTATGTAGGAAAGGCACACATTCAACATTTGGCATACAATTTCAAGGTGTTCATGGAGCCCCTGAAACCCACTCTTGGACGCCAGCTTAAGAATCTTTGCCACTTCTGAACTTTTTAACTCTAGTGCAGAGGTTGGCAAACTCCAGAGTGCAAGACAAATCCAGCTCGTTGCCTGTTTTGTACATAAAGTCTTATTAGAACATAGCCCAGGGACTTCCCTGGTGGTCCAGTGGTTAAGACTCTGTGCTCCCAATGCAGGGGGCCCAGGTTCTATCCCTGGTCAGGGAACTAGATCCTGCACGCTGCAACTAATATACCGTGTGCTGCAACTAAGACCTGGCACAGCCAAATAAATAAATAAATATTTTAAAAAAAGAAAGAAAAGCAACTAAAAATCCTATACTTAAAAAAAAAAACAAAAGAACACAGCCCATTCGCTTCCGTATCATCTATGGCTGCTTTCCTGCCACAAGAGCAGGGTTGAGTAGTTGCCACAGAGACCATCGAGTCTGAAAAGCCTCTAAAATATTTACTATCTGACCCTTTACAGAAAAGGTCTTCTAATCCCTGTTCCACAGCCCGTAACCTCAGTTAACTTTACCCTTCGTCCATGAGGTAGTACAAAACCAGAAGCTGTCTATTTAACTTCTATATTGGGAGTTCTTATAAGGGGTGGGGTTCTGTTTTTCCGAGTGTGGTTTGAATATATAAGAATTCTATGTTAAGTAACTTCCTTGTTTTCCATCCAGATCCTATCCCTGGTGGTTGTAATTTGGAGTTTGATTTAGATATCGATTCCAACATTTACCTGGAGTATAATTTCTTTGAAACAACTATCAAATTTGCTCCAGCAAACCTAGGTCATGCGAGGTATGTCTGTCTCCCGACTCCTAAAACTCCTTTTAGGACGTGCATTGCTCGCTGTTGCGTAGATTGAGTAAATTCTCTCAAAATCCATAGTTTCTCTTTAGCAAAATTGAATTGCTTAATTTTTTTTTTGGAATGGAAGTAATTTAAGCTTTGTTACTAATACTCGAGCTGTCATTTACAGTTAATGTTGTTTCCCTTCATTCTTAGGAAGGGCCAGATGTTGAGCCTTTATTATGAGCTTAGAAGTACATCTTAGTTTTTGTAAAGAGTTTTAAATATAGAAAACATTCTGGAGGCATGAAACACTCATATTTTTTGTAAGCATTTTATTATTTTAATTAACATTCTGCCCTAGTTTCTACTTTAATAGTAATGATAGCTAACGTTTGAAATGCTCCCTGTGTATCATCCATGGTGCTGCTAAGTGCTGTGTGTTGTCATTTAATCCTAATTTTATGAAGAAGGAGCTGCTGTTCTTATTTTACAGAAAGGCCCCCTAAGGGTTGTTGAGATTAAGTGACTTGCCCACATACACACAGCCAACAAGTAGCAAAGCGGGCAGTTGACTCAACCTGACTGATACATCTGGTTATGTAACCATACATACTGCCTCTCCTTTCGTGGTGGTGCCAAACTTGGAATCATTGCAGAAGTTTGAAGTTCCAGCTTTTGATTCTTTTTTATAGATGAGACTTGCAGCACAAGAGACTGATGTTCAGTTTTGTTGGTTGACTTTAGAGGCGTAGATGCTCCGCCGTGTGACGTCAAGACGGGCCAGGACTCCAGGTGGAGGTTACAGTATGACGTCTATCAGTATTTTTTGCCGGAGAACGACCTCACTGAAGAGGCATTGCTAAGGCACCTGCAGAGGATGGCCGAGGTGCCTCAGGTGCAGGCCAATGCTCTCAAGGTAAATCTGACTCTCATAATTTGTGTGGCCAGACTGTGATGCCTTTGTAAGAGTTGAGAAGGGGAGAAGCTACCAGGAGCTTTTTTTTTTTTCTTTTAAACTGTTTTCTTGGTTTTTCTGGGATTCTCACTTTTTCTCTTTTATTTCATTATCACCTTGGGAGTCATTGCTAGTGATATCCCTAAGTAACGTTGGCTTTTGAGGAGATGCATGTAAATTTTGTTATATTTTAGTTGCAGCCACATCTATGACTGGTAATCTTGAGCTATGGGGAAGTGGGTGGTAATTTTCTATGTACTCCCGTAACTATTAGATTAAAAAAATTTGGCAAGTCTAAAGGTTATAGTATTTTGAGAAAAAATAACGTGAAACTGTTTAAGGAGATATACGTTACCTTTAATATTTAAACCCAAATGCAAAGTTTCTAACTTGCAGCAAAAGTTTTCTTCGAGCTTTTGAAACCCCTGAAAACTCTTGTGACTCCAAGGGTGGGGACAGGCCAGCAGCCTTGGCATCATCTGGGAGTTTGTTAGAGTTGCAGACTCTTAGGCTCCACCCCAGAGCTATGGAATCAGCATCTGTCTTTATGATCCCCAGGTGATGCCTATGCAAATTAAAATTTGAGACTCATGCTCTAGATCATTTTTGTGGAGGGCAGGATTTTATCTTTATGTCTTAAAGGGTGCCTGATATCGGTCTAATAAACAAGGTCATCTGTCAGTCTAGTGGTTGGTGGGTAAAGTTTTTCTAGACTGCTAAGATCTTCCTAGAAGGTTGTAGATTACCAGATTACATAGAAAGAAGCGATTGAAACTGGGTGTCTGTGATTAACCTAGGCACTGAGCCTGTTGCAGAGTAAGATCTGATTTTGTTGCTGTGTCACCTAGCATGTCATTTCCCCATGCTAAGAGGGAGCCTTGTACAAGAAAACTCACTGTGCTTATTCACCAATTAGGAAGCTCTGTTGGCAAACGTTGCCTTTGTACATAGGAAATTTTGAAGACCATTTTTATTCTTATGAAGAATGTAAGAATTCTTAGAGTCTTTTTAGTTTACTTCTTAACTTTTGGTTAAGAGCTAGAATATCGCATGCCAGAATTCAAGGAAACCCTCAATGACTAATGAGGGCATGTCGAGAAGACTCTGGAGCCTGCTTTTTCTGGTTGTTCTTTGTTTTCTTTGGATTTTTTTTGATGTGGACCATTTTTAAAGTCTTTATTGAATTTGCTACAATATTGCTTCTGTTTTATGTTTTGGTTTTATGGCCGCGAGGCACGTGGGATCTTAGCTCCCTGACCAGGGATTGAACCCGCATCTCCCGCATTGGAAGGCGAAGTCTTAGCCACTGGACCACCACGGAAGTCCCTGGAGCCTGTTTGAGGAGGCTCACACTGGCCATCTCTGGGACAATTCAGTCATCAAAGAGAACGTGATTGATTATGCCTTGAATAAACAAAAACACGTCCATACTGATACTAAAAAAAGAAAAAGGAAAAATGCTCAGTTGCTACCGTTGGAGCAACGTACACAAAATTACACTCTGAAAATTAATAAAGGGAAGGAATTTACCCTGCCTTTTTAAAAGGAGGATCTGTAATTCACTCCCAGTTGATAAGAGAAAGTTCTGCTTTACAGAAGAATGCCAGCTAGTAAATGTAGAAGGAATAATAGAATTAGAAAATCTCCATTTTCTGACCCTCAGTGAAATAATTCAGGCAAGGATCACCAGGTGGAAAGAGTGTTGAGGGGAAGGATATTCCCAGGATACCTAAATAGCACCCTCAGATTAATTCTTATTGCAAAGGGAAAACTACTCTCAGAGTGGAGTGATCCGATGGTCTCTACCTTATCCATGTGGTCAGAGTTAGCTTTGCTGATAGTAGGTGAACCTGCATTATGTGCTCATGTGAATGTAGGCTGACTTTATCGCCATAACCTATGGAATATTCTAGCAAAACAGGTTTAACTTGAGTTCCTGTTTATAGGAGTCCCTGTTTACAAGAAATGCATAGGATCAAAGTACAAGTTAGACATCTTGAGCACAATCTGATAAATTCAGATTGTGGAGTGATCTGTAAAATAACTTCCTTAATCTTTCAAGGGTGATTCTGGATTGCAGAAATTGGAGATAAACATCATACATGAAACTTGGTTGGATCTTGGTTAAGGGGGAGAAAAGCTATAAAAGACATTTGGGAAAATTTGAATGTGGACCGTGTATTAGATAATAAGAAATTATTAATTTTCTTAGGTGAGCTGAGGTATTGTGAGCACATAGGAGAATATCCTTGTACTTAGTACCTTGCTATTCAAAGTGTGGTGGATGAATGCATAGCGCTGCATCACCTGAGAGATTCTTAGAAAAGCAGAATCTCAGGTACCTCCTCTGACCAGCAGAATCAGAATCTGAATTTTAACAAGCTCCCCAGTGATTCATAGGCTATTACGTCTGAGAAACACTGTGTTAGGACATGCGTGCTGAAGTATTTAGAAGTGAAATGTCATGATTCCTATAACTTACTTTAAAATGGTTCAGCCAAAAACTATATATGTGGGGTGGGGAGGATCAGGAGGGAGGGACAGAGAAGCAAATCCGCTAAAGCAAGAACGGCTGTTGAATCCAAGTGTGGTGTATAATGTTTTCATTGTATTATTCTTAACATTGTGTTGGACTTGACCAATCCTTTGCCCAGAACACACGTATATATATATATTTTTTTGCGGTACGCGGGCCTCTCACTGTTGTGGCCTCTCCCGTTGCGGAGCACAGGCTCCGGACGCGCAGGCTCAGCGGCCATGGCTCACGGGCCCAGCCGCCCCGCGGCATGTGGGATCCTCCCGGACCGGGGCACGAACCCGTGTCCCCTGCATCGGCAGGCGGACTCTCAACCACTGCGCCACCAGGGAAGCCCCAGAAAACATAGTTCTGAAGGCTAAGCACTATATTTAAACACTAGAAGTTTTCCAAGAGCCTCCTAATAATTTACTCCTGAAACCCTAACGTTTCGTTTTCTCCCTCTGTTAGTAGGAACATGTCTGTGTATTAGGGCTACGTGGGGCCTTTGCTTCTCCTATTATATTTATTCCCTATTTAACAAACAACCTTTAAAAGGGAATTTTTGAAGTGAAGGGCTACAGGGCAGCACAGCTGTATGTGATTTTTCTTATTTCAGAGCCTGCTAGACAAAGGTAAGTGAGTGCTCTCTGTGAGACGTTAACCCACACGGCCTACGTCAGCTCTGTAGCTCGCAGTGACCGCTCACGTTTGTTGGACACTTACTCTGTGCTAATTACTGAGGGACACTGGTGAGCAGGATCAATAAGATTCCCGCCCTTACGTCATTTACAGTCTAGCAGACGAGACAAAAGTTCTTTTCTTTGTCCTAACTAGCGCATTTTACTTAAATCATTTATTTATATCACATTTTACTTAAATTATTAACATATACAAAATCTTTAGATGCATTTTGTGTAAGAGCTTGTTCACATCAACACGTACAGACTGTGCAGGACAATCTCTTGACAAAGTCTAATGGGTTGGTAAACTATTTATATGTAGGATGGATAGCACAGGGAACTATATTCAATATCCTGTGATAAACCATAGTGGAAAAGAATATGAAAAAGAATATATATATATATATGTATGTTTAACTGAATCACTTTGCTGTACAGCAGAAATTAACACAACTTTGTAAATCGACTATATTTTAATAAATTGTTTTAAAAAAGCCAAATGGGCTAGTGTATATTTTAAACAAGAATTGTACTTTCATATTAGAATTTAATAGCACATGTAGGTGGGGTTATAATAGAAAAGCTTGTGGGGTTTTTTTAAAATTAATTTTTATTGGAGTATAGTTGCTTTACAATGTTGTGTTGGTTTCTACTTTACAGCAAAGTGAATCAGCTATACGTATACATATATCCCCTCTTTTTTGGATTTCCTTCTCATTTAGGTCACCACAGAGCATAGAGTAGAGTTCCCTGTGCTATACAGTAGGTTCTCATTAGTTATCTATTTTATACACAGTATCAGTAGTGTATATATGTCAATCCCAATCTCCCAATTCATGCCCCTCCTTCCCCCTTGGTATCCATACGTTTGTTTTCTACATCTGTGTCTCTATTTCTGCTTTACAAATAAGATAATCTATACCATTTTTCTAGATTCCACATATATGCATTAATATGACATATTTGTTTTTCTCTTTCTGACTTACTTCACTCTGTATGACAGACTCTAGGTCCATCCACGTCTCTACAAATGACCCAATTTCGTTCCTTTTTATGGCTGAGTAATATTCCACTATATATATGTACCACGTCTTCTTTATCCATACATCTGTTGATGGACATTTAGGTTGCCTCCACGTCCTGGCTATTGTAAATAATGCTGCAGTGAACATTGGGGTGCATGAGTCCTTTGAATTATGGTTTTCTCGGTGTATATGTCCAGTGGTAGGATTGCTGGGTCATACGGTAGTTAGTTCTGTTTTTAGTTTTTTAAGGAACCTCCATACTGTTCTCCATAGTAGAAGACATGCTGATGGCCAAGAGGCACATGAAAAGATGCTCAACATCACTAATTATTAGAGAAATGCGGATCAGAGCTGCAGTGAGATACCACCTCACACTGGTCAGAATGGCCACCATCAAAAAATCTACAAACAATAAATGCTGGATAGGGTGTGGAGAAAAGGGGTTTGCTTTTTTTAATCTAAACACTAATCGTGCATTATTTTTGGCTTCAGGTGGTTACCCTAACAGCTGATGATAAGACAAGTGTTTCTTTCTCCTCCCTCCGTGGACAAGGTGTCATTTACAACGTCATCGTTAGGGATCCATTTCTAAATACGTCTGCAGCTTACGTCCCTGCTCACACGTACGCTTGCAGCTTTGAGGCAGGGGAGGATAATTGTTCTTCCCTTGGTGAGTATGTGGATTTCAACTGTGAAAATTCTTCTTTGGCTTTGCGGATCTTTATCAACTAGTACAGAACTTAAGGATATTTAGAAGTGCTTTTGTCTCATGCATTCATGCATTCAGCGCATGCCTCCTGAGCCCGTCCAGTTACTCCACTCTCTGTTCTAGGCACTGGGATAGAGCAGTGGACAAAACAGACAAAATACTAGCCCTCCTGCAGCCTGCATCTTAGTGGGGGAGACGAGACAGACAAGATACATTTGTGAAATATATCGTATGTGAGATATACATGACGAGGGTAAAGAAGCAAGAATTAAGTAGGAAAGGGAGATAACCAGTGAGGGCGAGAGAATTTGAGAAAGCATGGCTCAGGAAGTCCTTGCTGAACAGGTAGCATTAGGATAAAGACCCAGGGCGAGGCAGGGAGCCATGGACGTGTCACCGGGGGGGCAGTGGCGGGGGGTGCCAGGCCGAGGGGACAGCCAGCGCAGAGGCCCTCAGCTGCGAGCCTGCCTCGTGTGGCTGCTGGAGCGGGCGGCCTCGCAGGTCCCAGTTTGGACTATAGCTTTTCTTCTGAGAGCAATGAAAAGGCATTGGAGAGCTTGAGCAGATGGTGCTGATTCGTGTTTCAATGGGATCACTCTGGCTGCTTTGTTTTGTTTTGTTTGAGAAAAATCAGGCAAGAGCAGAAATAGGGAGATTGACCATCATAGTGTCCAGGAGAGAGAGGGCGCTGGCAGTGGGGCTGCTGTAAGATCTTTCTGTTGATGTCTATTTAGCATCTTATTTTGAAACAGTTTCACAGAAAAGATGCAGAAATGGTTCAGAGAATTCTGCATAGTCTTCACCAATGGTCCTCAGATGTTAGTTACCACGTTAGGCTGTTTGCTTTTTATTCTTTCTCTCTATGTACACATATATATACATTTTTTTCCTGAAGCATTTGAGAGCAAGTTGCAGACATAGAGACCCTTTGGCCCTTAAATGTTTCTATTTATTTCCTTATGTAACTAGCAAAACTATCAAATCACAAAATTAACATGGATATAGTACTGTTATTTAACCTACAGATGTTATCAAATTTCACTAGTTACTCCACCAATGTCCCTTATAACCAGAAGAAAAATTTTTTTTCTGGTCTAGGGTCCACTTCATGATCACATGTTGCATTAAACTATCCCTTTTATCTTCCTGCGTCTGGCACAATTTCTTAGTCTGTTTTTGTCTTTCAAAACCTTTACCTTTTTGAGGAGTACAGGTTATTTATTTTTGTACAACATCCTCAATTTGGGTTTGTCTGATGTTTCCTTGTGACTAAGTTCAGATTATGAATTTTTATAGGAATACAAAAGAAGTGATGAAGTGTCCTTCTCTAGAGGCACCTGATATCTGTGTTTTCCGTTACTGGCGGTAGTAACCCTGATTACTTGGTTAGGGGTGTCGGCCAGGTTTCTCCACTGTGTAGTAACTGTTTTCCCCTTTAAGTATCTTTTGGGGAGATACTTTGAGTACAGGTAAATAGTCGTTTCTCAAACTCTTCACTTGCTGGCTTTAGCATCTGGTGAGCCTTGCCTGAAACATTTATTACCAGCCGGTTGCCGAATGGCATTTTTCCATGTTTATCATTCCTTTTATGTTTATAGCTGTAGGAGAGGGAGGGGGTCTAAGGACTGAGCCCCGGGTGCTCCAATGATTACTGAGGTCAGGAAATTGAAGGAGATCCCACCAAGGAGACCGAGAAGGAACAACCAGATTGGTAAAAGGAAAGTTTTTTGTAGCTAAGAGAAGAAAGTGTTTAGAGGAAGGCAGAGTGATCACCTGGGTCAGATGCTGCTGACGGGGCAGCTGAGAAAGAGACTGGAAAATGACCATTGGATTTAGCAACATGGAGGCCACAGGTGCCAGTCAGAGCATTTCAGGGTAGCCTGACTCGAATATGTTCAAGAACAAATAGGAGGAAAGAAATTGGAAAGAGTTCAAACAACTCTTTCAAGGAGTTTTGCTCTAAAGAATGAAGTCTGTCAGCTGGGTTCAAGCCAGGGTTTAATGTTTGCTGTCTTCTGTATCCTGCCCAGTCTTCCACTGCCACGCGCAAGGTCCTTGAGAGATACAGAGCAAGAGACCAGGCAGATATAAGTTCTGCGTTTTTGACTGATGGGTTTATCTTGTCTGGGTTCCTCCCTTTCCTTTCCCTCAAACTCTTTGCGCCAGGGCCCCTCCTAATGAGAGTGAGCTCTGGGACTGTCTTTTCACATTAGGCGGAGGGGAGGGAAAGGTCCCATCCTACTGTTCCTCCAGCTCAGAGTTCGGTTCTGTGGCTTCTGTCTTCAAGCTCGATGCACACTAGGATGCCTTTCCTGAGCTTACAGTAGGGCGGATGGACCCACGTTGCCTTTTTTTTTTTTTAATTTTTTAAAATTTATTTATTTATTTTTGGCCGTGTTGGGTCTTCGTTTCTGCGCGAGGGCTTTCTCTAGTTGCGGCGAGCGGGGGCCGCTCTTCATCGCGGTGCGCGTGCCTCTCACTGTCGCGGCCTCTCTTGTTGCGCGGAGCACAGGCTCCAGACGCGCAGGCTCAGTAGTTGTGGCTCACGGGCCCAGTTGCTCCGTGGCATGTGGGATCCTCCCAGACCAGGGCTCAAACCCATGTCCCCTGCATTAGCAGGCGGACTCTCAACCACTGCGCCACCAGGGAAGCCCCACATTGCCTTTTAATTAAAACCTTGGCCTCTGTCATAGCTATAGTGATTCCGTCATGATTAAAAACACTAAACATTGGCTCCCCTGTGTCTTCCCCTCCCACTCACCCCTTTGTCTTCATTTTCCCCAGAATTCGTACCTTGTGTTGTCTCTAGATTCTACTTACGAAATCTCTCCTCTCGGGCTTTACTCGTATGTTTAACGTTTTCTCTCCTTCCTTCCTGGTACTGTGATCCGAGATTCTACTTAGCTCCTCTCTGCTGTCTAATGTCCTGGAGGAACATATCTAACTGTGTGTGCCAGTTTTTCTTGGGTTGCTGTCTTTGGTGACTGCACCACTTGCTGGAAACTTCCGCTAGATTTTCACTTGAAAAAACTTATCCCACTGCACTGCATGTTTTTGCTCTAAGGATTGAATCGTAGAACTGCTGTCAGCCGCAGGTCTGAAATAAGCAGGATGTTGCAGTAACTCTCATTTCATCTTTCTTTTGAGCTCTTCATTCTCAGAGAAACTGATATGTAGGTATATTTTATGCCCTGCAAATGGTGGTCTTCTGTTTTGTGTTCCTTATCTAAATGTAGGTCTTCATGGTATCCATCTGAACACTCAAGTATTTTATGTGTGTGTGTGTGTGTGTGTGTGTGTGTGTGTGTGTGTGTGTGTTTTAAAGCACTGACTGATTTAATCCTCACATCCACAGTGGCATTGGTACTTTTGTTTTTAATTAATTTATTTATTTTTGCTGTGTTGGGTCTTCGTTTCTGTGCGAGGGCTTTCTCTAGTTGTGGCAAGCGGGGGCCACTCTTCATCGCGGTGCGCGGGCCTCCCACTATCACGGCCTCTCTTGTCGCGGAGCACAGGCTCCAGACGCGCAGGATCAGTAGTTGTGGCTCACGGGCCTAGTTGCTCCATGGCATGTGGGATCCTCCCAGACCAGGGCTCGGACCCGTGTCCCCTGCACTGGCAGGCAGATTCTCAACCACTGCGCCACCAGGGAAGCCCCTTTTATGTGTTTTGACTTGTGGTCAGTTTGTAACACTTCACAGGAGTTTGCGTAGGTGCTTTGTTTTTGTTTTTAGTTCGGGGATGACTTTCTTGTGTTTATCTCAAAGGTGTCACGATGGTGGTGAATTTAGTGGATCTGTTTTTCCCTTCAGTAGGGCTTGTCTTTCGAATCCTGTTTCTTCTATTTAAGTTTGTGCCGATTGAGGATCACAGGGTTTGGATTCTTCGGCATCAGGGAGCATATTGTGCTTCATCATTAGTTATTACACTACATTTTTTTCCCAAGCAACGTGTATAATTGAGAAGATTGGTAGTAATTTGTTCATGTGTTACTTATAGAATAATACGTCTTCTTTAATTTAATGTGAGTCTTGGTTAAAATCTTTTGTGGTGGAAAACTTCAGTGAGCCTCCATATATCATTATCCCGCCTTAGCAATTTTGATTCATGGCCGTTATCTTGTTGCAGTTATACACCCACCTGTGTCCCTGTGCCCCACCCGCCTTATCACTGGATTCTTTTCGAGTGGGTCCCTAATGGTCATTTTGCTTATGAAATTTTAGTACAGTATGTATATCTTAAAGATAAGTGCTGTTTTTAAAAAAATATATAGCCACAGTATCATTAGCACAAGTCTCAATGAAAAATATTGAAGATAATTCCTTAATAGCGTCAGATTAACAGCCAGTGTTTACATTTTCCCAGGCTTCTTAATTGTTTTTCACAGTTTTGTTTGTTTAAATCAGGTTTCAGATGAGGTCTGCACATTGTTTTTAGTTGATGTGTGTCTTAAATCCCCTTTAAGCCATCGTTCTCCCTCCCCCGACCCTCCTTTTTTTCTTGTAGTTTGTGAAGAAACAGTTATTTGTTTTAGGCACGCTCTCTCTCCTCCTCCTTTCCCACTTCTCCCCCATCGCCTCCCCCAAATGTGTCCTGGGTAGCATTGCAGACCTTCATCAGGAAGCAGTGTCGTCTGACTTCTCTTTTTGTGACACCAGCAACCATTGGTATTCACTGCCCACATAGAGTAAGTCATTAGGAGTGGCAAGGATTTTTTTTTTAATTTTTATTTTATTTATTTATTTTTAGGATGTTTTTAAAATAAGTTATACACGTATGGAATAAATTATTGTCAGTTCACTTTGCTTTTTTTCATGAAGCTTTGTTCTATATTGATTCCAAGTATCAAATTCGATGTATTATGCACTCAGTTTTCATTATTTTTAGGAAGAGTATCTACCAAAGTGTTCTTCACTCTTTTTGCCCTGCTTGGTCTCTTCATCTGTTTCTTTGGACACAGATTCTGGAAAACAGGTATTTTGTCTAATATAGTTGCTATTTACATGCCTTGTGGTCTTTTTTCTGAAATGCTGCTGGGGAATTTATGACCTGTAAGGAGAGTAAGCAACTGGCTACCTCCACTATCTTTATAGATTTGTAGCTGGGGTCTTTTAGTAAAGATTCTACTGAATTACAATGCATTTTGATTTTTTCTCTTTTCTCAGCAATGGAATGCAACCTTCTCTTATTAAGAGGGGAATAAAATTTGATTTGTGCATCAAAACTTCAATTGCTAGATTGACTAGTTGACCAAAGATTACTAATTAGAAATCAGGACGTCTATGTAAAAATATATGTGGATTCTGGTGATGGTGATTGACATGGTTTCGTATAAATCAGGCTGCAGTGTACAGTACAGGGAGGTCGAAATGTTTGCACAACCCTGGGAGGTTCAGACAGCAAATGGGAACTCCACGATCTGCTCAGTGAAGCCCAATGGGGGAAGTAGAATATGAATTATGCTCATTGAATTGATTTGAATTCATTGGGCTTTTTTTTTTTTTTTTTTTTTGCGGTACGCGGGCCTCTCACTGTTGTGGCCTCTCCCGCTGCGGAGCACAGGCTCCGGACGTGCAGGCCCAGCGGCCGTGGCTCACGGGCCCAGCCGCTCCGCGGCATGTGGGATCTTCCCAGACCAGGGCACGAACCCGTGTCCCCCGCATCGGCAGGCGGACTCTCAACCACTGCGCCACCAGGGAAGCCCTGGGCTGACATTTATATAATGTTTGCAGTTACTAAAAAAAAAAAAAAAAAAAAAAAAAAATCTTTATATAATTCATTAACAGGCAGTATAATGAGCATCAAGGGGAGAGTAAACATAATCTTGATCTTATAAAACTCCTCGAACTTGCTTTAATAAATTGTTTGAAGCAGCAACTCCTTTCCCTCCATTACTATACTTTTTTTGTTGATTGAGAAGAGAATATTGTGAAGAATATTTAATTTCTCAAAGTGTAAAATGATTCTGTAATACAGAATTTAATTGTTAAGCTGTATGCAAGGTCCCAAAGATATTACTAGGTTTTTTATAGATAAAGACAATGGTTGATGTTCATCCTAAACAGGAAAGGATGACTTAAAAGAAGACATAAAAGTCACATTTTCCTTTGGAATATATTTTTTTTTAACCTTTCAAATTGTATTCTTGCTCATGTAATGAATTGAAATCTAGTCTGTAATTTCAGATCAGACACAATGACAGAAGTACTATTTTTGTTTTAAGTAGGAAGTATAAATATATTAAAATGAGCTATGAAATTAACAATTAACTGACCAATTGAAATTGACCTATACACAAGAAAATGTATCCAATAGTTAATACTTGAATTTGTACCCATTTAATGATAATATTTACTCCCAATGACTTCTGAATTTTTCCTGCCTTTTAGATAATTATCTCTCTTCTCTGAATGCCCTCATGTGTACATTCTGGGAACTGAAGCATGTATTTGTAGATTAGACATTTAAATTGCATTTACTAACTGTAGCTTTTGTTTTTTTTCCTTCCTTGGTCGTTTGCTACTAGAACTATTCTTCATAGGCTTTATCTTCATGGGATTCTTCTTTTATATACTGATTACAAGACTGACACCTATTAAGTATGATGGTAAGTGAAAATAATATAGTTTGATTGAGTGTTCAAAAAGGAAGGCACCGTTTACACCCACCTTTCCTTCTACAGTTTGACCAGTATTGTGTGTGATATCCTCTTATGTGTGTAAAATAACTGGCCACCTGTGCTCTACACATCTTTTCTAAACTACTCCTCGTTCCTTGGAGGAATTCCTTGGTACTGAGGGAAGTGAAGGACCATATTGATGATAAACCTGTGTTCCAGCTGTGTGGTATATTGACCATATGACATTTACAGCAATCAGAGTGTTAGGATTTTCTTTACCTTAAAACAAACACAGCCCCTCCTTCCGGTCACATTGAACAGAACGCTTGTCACCGCTTCTTCCTCTGCCCCAATTATAGGTTGTACGAAGCCATGCCTGTCACTAGTCTTTGGAGGTTTAGCTCCCCGGCTGGTTTCCAGCCCCAGACCGGGCCCTCCCTAGAGAGGGCCTCCCCGTGCCGGTTTCACTGCACCACTGATGCGCCTGCGGTGCCTGACCCAGAGAAGGGCTAGGCTGGCTCTGGTAATGGTATAGTGTGTCTAAGGGTGCGGTTGGAAAAGCTTCCTCTGATCTAACTGTTCATCCTCTCTCCCTGTGCAGTCCGCCTGGTTCTGACGGCCGTTGCAGGAAGTGTCGGTGGGATTTTTTTGGTCGCTGCTTGGTGGCGATTTGGAATCCTCGTGCTCTGCATGCTGTGTGTTGGACTAGTGCTGGGGTTCCTCGTCTCATCAGTGACTTTCTTCACTCCACTGGGTAGGAGATGTGGAACTCACGTTGTGTGTGTTCAGTTCACTGTTTAAAGAGTTCATTTCAGCTCTCTAGTACACATATCCCCTCGTCAGGTATTCGGGGCCTCTCCTTAGAGTTCTGGAAATTTGCACGGATAATGTGGCACTTTGGGGAGGGTCAGTACCAGTAAGAATCCGTCTCTCCTCAAAGGCGCTCTGTATAGATAATTCTAGAATGTCTTTGGAGGTAGCTTTGTATCTATTTGTCATGTTAAGGGCAGTGTGGGTGTGTGTTTCTGTTAGTTAAAATTAAGGGAGGTAAAGGGGATTCTTTATATATGGCAGAATAGTGGTTTTCGTTTTTCATTTGTTAAACCCTGGAACTCTTTCTTCAAGTGAATTTTAAGCAGAAGCCTGATACACCCCACAGATAAACTTGGTGCTGCTCTGATGGCAGCTGAGCTGAGGAACCTGGTGCTTCGTCCCCCGTCTTCTCTTTACCCCTAACCTCTGCTCCCACCCTTTGCCAAGCCCCGAGTATTCCCAAAGTACCTACTTGTAGTCATCCTAGGACAGTAGCAAAGGGATGGTTCTGGGGATTTTTTTAAGTTATTCAATTTCTATCAATTTTTAAAATCTAGTTAGCTTGTAAGTTAACTTCCTTTTGTAGGGGAGGAAAAATTTTCCTTCTACCCTTCCAGGTTCTTTGGCTGCTCTAATAATTAAATTGACATAAGACAGGTCAATAGGAGAAAAACAGATTTAATTTCATGCCACTGGAGTCCCATAAAAATATAAGCCTCAAAGGCAGTCAAGCAGTTGAGGCTTATCTGCCATCCCGAGCTAAGAAATGGAATGGAGTCTGGGGCTTCAAAGGGGAGGAGGGCAGTTTACAGGAACATTATAAGAAGAGCAGATGTTTGCCATGCAGGTAAGTCTTTCAGATAAAAAGTTATCTCTGGTAATTGCTTTCGTTCCGGGCCAGGCCCCTGATCTAAATTCTTTTAGGCAGTTAAGGGAAAGAAAAGTTTTTCTGGATCTGCTGGGTCTTGATTGCCTTTCAGCTCATGCCGAAGGGGCACATTTTGGGGTGCCCCATTCTGTTTCCCTTCACTTTGCAGTTGTACAATAACTTAACATTTCTTGTTTGTTGTCAAAAATGCAAAAAAAAGGAGTATCTACACACTACTATATTTAAAATAGATAAACAACAAGGCCCTACTATGTACCATGGGAACTATATTCAATATCTTGTAATAACCTATAATGGAAAAGAATCCAAAGAAGAATATATATATGTGTGTGTGTGTGTGTATAACTGAATCACTTTTGCTATACACCTGAAACTAACACAACATTGTAAATCAACTGTATTTCAATTAAGAAAAAAAAGGGAGTATCTACATTCAAAAGTATTAGGCGGGCTTCCCTGGTGGCGCAGTGGTTGAGAGTCTGCCTGCCGATGCAGGGGACACGGGTTCGTGCCCCGGTCCGGGAGGATCGCACATTGCCGCGGAGCGGCTAGGCCCGTGAGCCATGGCCGCTGAGCCTGCGTGTCCGGAGCCTGTGCTCCACAGCGGGAGAGGCCACAGCAGTGAGAGGCCCGCGTACCACACACACACACACACAAAAAAAAGTATTAGGCTATTTCCTTCTTGTGACAATGTTTAGTTCTTATATAATAATATCAGATTAAAGGTGATGAAAATGTTAGATATAAGAATAGCTGTCTCCAAAAAAAAAAAAGAATGCCTGTCTCTTGAGGCTGTCAGTTCTTGAGAACACAGGATATTGAGTGCAGTTGGCTCTCTAAAGATTGTTTTTTAAGATCAGAGAGAATTGGTGACCTGTGTGTTTACTGACCATTCCAAGGCCCTTTGTTCTGATTTTAGCAAACCTATAGCCGAGTTCATTTCCACAGCCACCCCCCCACCTCGCAGGTAGCTTTTTATCTACCTGGAAAGTAGCATTGTTTAGATTTGACTAAATGACAGGTTCCCAGGGATGTCTGTTGAAAATGCAGATTCAGGGCTCTACTCTAGAAGTGCTAAGTCAAATACTACTTAATGAGCTTCCTCCCTTTGTGTTAATGCTTAGAGGATGGAGGGATGATGGGTTAGAATTGTTTGTAGTTGATGTATTGAACTATTTTATTTTTGGTAGTTAATGTATGAACTATCTCATTGCTTAAGGACATTTAGGGTGAGTGTCTCCTTAATAAGAGTGGGTGCAAACTCATATATATATATATATATATATATATATATTTTTTTTTTAAAAAAACCCTATTAAATCGATTTTGGTGCTTATATGGGAGTTCATATGGTTAACTCTGAATGCCACTTATATTTTTTACTTTGCAGTACAGAATCATGGAATCATAGAAATTTGTAGCTAGAAGGGACGATTTGAAGCTTGGGGATGAAGTAGTTCAACCATCTCGTCTTATGGGTTAGGAAACTGAGGCCCAGCATCACAGCTGGTAAACGGAAGAGCTTGGACTAGTCCAGCCTCTTCTGAATTATCCTGGTAATAAATGCAGAGCATTTACCTGCTTGACTTTCCTCCCACCCCTCTACCTTCTTAGGACACTCCCTTCAAAGGGGATTGTATTGACAGTTAAACGAAAAAAGTCAGTTCATATCTAATTGCCGACATATTCCCTGGTTGTTAAATTAAATCTTCGATGTGCGTCTATGTTCACACGTTGAGAAAATGAAATTTAACTTGGTGAACCTGTTGTTTACTCTTGATTTCTTTTTGCTTTTCCAGGAAACCTAAAGATTTTCCATGATGACTCAGTGTTCTGGGTGACCTTCTCTTGTATAGCTATTCTCATTCCAGTGGTTTTCATGGGCTGCCTAAGAATAGTAAGTGTCATCCGGTCAGTTTATTCATCCTATTGTCCTGGGCCTTCAGTTGTTTTGCATTTTTATTCACCAGAGAGAGCTGTCTGATTATCTGTATCAGATGATTGATTTTTTTTTTTTTTTTTTTTTTTTGCGGTACAGGCCTCTCACTGTTGTGGCCTCTCCCGTTGCGGAGCACAGGCTCCGGACGCACAGGCTCAGCCGCTCCGCGGCATGTGGGATCTTCCCGGACTGGGGCACGAACCCGTGTCCCCTGCATGGGCAGGCGGACTCTCAACCACTGTGCCACCAGGGAAGTCCCAGATGATTGATTTTTAAATAGCCTTGTTACTATGAAAGCAAGAGAAGTTCTAGTTACCATTACCTAGTTACGATGTTTTTTCCATCAAGTGGTGCAGGTCATCCCTCTTTTAACAGCAGAAGCGGAGAAGGTAGGGCTTACAGTAATGCAACAATCTGCTGGATTGTTCATTTCAGCCGTCTCTCCAGAAGAATGGTTCTTAATCTAATTAGAATTTATTGTTGAAGTTCTTTCACAGGGAAGATATTTTCTATGATGAGGGAAACTGTTTTACCAACTGTAGGTGTTGAAGATTGTTTTCAGTTTATATTTTCAGGTAACCTTTATTCAGCTGTAAGACTTGGTCTCTCTTCACATGCTCTGAGGGAGAAGTAATTCCCTGGGATTGAGGCCAGTGATCAAAGTTAAAAACTATTATTGTTCTACCAGAGGTGCCGCCTAAACGCTTCTGCTCTTCCACAGCTGAACATACTGAGTTGTGGATTCATTGGCTCCTATTCGGTGGTCTTGGCCGTTGACAGTTACTTGTACACAAGCCTTTCCTACATCACTTTGAACGTACTGAAGAGAGTGCTCCACATGGATTTCCGCAGAGCTTTCATAAATGTGCCTTTTCAAACGAATGGTAAGACTCAATCCAAGAACCAAGTGATAGTCAGATAGGAATACTGGCCCACCTGTGCTAACAAGAACTCTTGGTAACCAGATTGAAAGATTGAAAGAAGGTTAACTGGACAAAAGGTGGAAATTCACACCATCCAAATGCGATAAGAGCCCTGTGTTAATAACTTATGATCATAGGAATGAAGAATTTAAATTTGTAAGGTGGCTGAAAGCCATACTTCTAAAAATCTAGTAAATGAACTTTATTAAGAAATTTCTAAGTCAGGATTACAAAGGTTTATCTGGTCAATTCCCAGTTGTAAGAAAAATGCTGAGAATAAAGCTGTTTGGCACCTTATGAGTTGGGGTGGGGTGAGGGGTGAGAACGACAACCTGATATTTTTAAGCTATTCCCTTGTTTTCCTCCTATAAAGAAGCACGTAATTTGCTAATCAAAGTGCAAGTGGTTTTCAATCAGTAGCTGTATTTTTCCTCAATTGTAAGAGTCTACCCATTAAAGATTTTCCATTCACTTTTTGAAAAAAATGACTACTAAATTAAATGTTCACAAAGATTATAAGATACGTTGGTTTCAGAAATGTTAGAATAGCGAGGATGGAAAAGCAGGTCTTAGAATTGAAGATATATAAGCACCATTGTGATTGTTATGAATATTTAAGGGCACATCTTTCCCTCTGCTCTCCTGAACCTGCCCTCATTCTTTAGGAGGTTGATGGTAAAGACCTTGAAATCCACATGTCTTGGAAGTTTGACAGTATTTTGCCAAGTCTTCTGCTAGAAGCTCAGTACAATTTGTTGAATCTTTTCATGCACTTCTGTATCCACTCTATATGAGTGGGGTGGGGTCCCATATAGGGTGGGATGGCAAAAAAGAGCATCATGACGTTCCAATGATGTACATTTGTGAGATCACTGCCTTTCCCCCCCACCACTGGAGAAACACAGCAAACAACAAACAGCTGTGTCTGTGGGCACTAGTCATAAAATATTGGAATGCCAAGGGTCCAAACAACTGATTCCTTTACAACCTGTCTGGACTTTGAAATGCCGGTAATTGGAAACTCCTATTTTAAAATGTAAGACCATAGCTTCCTCACTTATTCCTTGGCTGGTGAGGAAATACACGTATGTTTGGACAAACTTACCAGAAAGTCTAATATTAACGGAGAAAAGATGATACAGGTTGAGGCTATGAAATGTTGTCTTCGATCTGTGTTAGGTTTTAAAATACAAGAGTTCAAACTGTGCTTCTCTACCATTCTTTAGACTTTATTATCCTGGCAGTATGGGGCATGCTGGCTGTAAGTGGAATTACGTTACAGATTCGAAGAGAAAGAGGGCAACCGTTTTTCCCTCCCCACCCATACAAGTTATGGAAGCGAGAGCGTGAGCGCAGAGTGACGAACATCCTGGACCCCAGCTACCACATCCCTCCACTGAGAGAGAGGCTCTACGGCCGATTAGCCCAGATCAAAGAGCTCTTTCAGAAGGAACAGCCAGCTGGAGAAAGAACGCCCCTGCTTCTGTAGATGCGGAGGGCTTGGTCAGTGCAATCTTGAAGTACAACCCAGGTACCGCCTCAGATTGGGTGTTGCTGCCTTGCTGCTTCAGCAGTCTCTGGGGCAAGTCTGCTAAGAAACCAGCTTCTGTGTCTGTGCTTTGTACAGTATTGTGGTCTCCTTATTGATACAGGGTAAGGGTATACCAGGGAGATGACAGTAATTCTAAGTGAGAGGGAGAAAGATGGCCAAAAAGTTGGTGGTAGGGAGGTTCTTCCTTATTATAAAATACGTAAGGCATTACCTTTTGGTTTATAAATATATGTCAACTTATTCCATTAAATAGATACACTTAAAAAAAAAAAAGGAACTTGAAAACAGTGGTTCTCTTGTAAAGCCCTGGTGTTTTTTTTTTTTTTTTTTATAACACCTTGAACAATTCTGTCACCTGAGTCTGTCCAAACTCGGGGGCCAGGGCACGGAGAGTGGTTTAATTTAAGGGTTGGATTGAACTTTTATTTGTCACTCTGTTTGGAGCTTTGGGAATTTGAAACTGGGCCTTTGAACTTCAGAGTACAAAACAGGCAAAACTAACTTATTTTCTTACTGATAGCAGTCTGATTACTTAGTTGCATCTTTCTTAGTATTATATATTATCAAAAAGTACCCTTCTTTTGTTTATGGTAAAATACATATTTACTGTATTGATCATTTTTTAAGTATATAGTTCAGTAGGTACCCCTCGTGTTTGCCTTTTATTGCTTAAAATGGTATTTTAAATAGCTAAATTATTCCAATTATTTGAAAGTAGCTCCATTTATATAGATAATAGAGCTTTTATATGGATGATTTATTTATATTCCAGATTAAAAAATGGCCTTTTTTTTTTTCTTTCAAGACCTTTTAAAATAGTGTTGACAGCTGATCTCTAATTGAAACTGCATTCGATGACGTATGAATTGTTTTATTTTTAGGAGACAGATTGGCTCCTAGCTTCATCCATAATCCCATTAATAGGGAAACCTTTAAAAAATTTGCATTTTGTAGTTCTTTCTGCTAAATTAGTTGTTAGAGCATTGGCACAGTTTCAGAAAATCTGTGCATGAAGCCTTTGTTTGTCCTGTCTGTGTTGTAAAGCGCTGAGGAGGGCGTCAGAAAGGACTCAGGTGTTTAATAGAGCTGCTTTCAGTGACTTGGACTCTGTAAGGAGAGTCCCTTCAGTTTTGACTTTGTTCCACCACGAGAAAGCGCCCGATGCCCTGGGCTGCATCCCTTCTCCTCACGGCCTTTTAACTGTCAGAGCCTCTGCCGAGGAGGTTCTGCCTTGCATTTAGAGCTGGGAACTCTGACGTGCCTGAGTGGCCTTGAGGTCGGTTGTGGTTGTTGCATTCCCATTTGTAAGTTAACCGCTGTTTACATGATGCTGCTTTTCTGAGGTTTTCAATGGACAGTAGGTTTCTGAAGTTTCGGGTAACTGGAAAATTTTCAACTTTCGCTCTTAAAAGTGTTCTGGTAAGGTTGAAACAAAATGAAAAAATGTATGACTAATCATTTCTTGCATTGAAAAATTATACACAGGTGTTTGTTTACTATTTATTTTGTAATCTTCACTGTTTATATAACTTCAAAAACACTTAAACTTGAAGAAAAAATGTGTTTTCTTAATAATTCGCTGTAGGGATTCTGGATTCTGCTGTACTGTTGTAAATTCTAACAAAGTTATATGGAATATGTGTGAATTTTTTCCTATACCATCAAAATGCACTGACAGTAAAGAGTATGAAGACAAAACACACTTTCTTGGAGGGGGGAGACATATTGTTTAAAATTTTTCATGCTAATTTTTTTTTGTGAGTAATAAGTCAGTTCGTATAATTTTTTAATAATAAATACCTATTTTGAAAAAATGCTAAGAAGTCTCATTATTATAAAATTCTTATAAAATTTTTTACCAACTGTATTTTTGTACCAAAGTAACAAGACATGAGAGGACGGTTTCACAGCTATAAAAACAAAATTATTTAATCTGGACAAACAATTCTTTATTAAAAAAATCAGTTTAAGTATAAATTGAATGATAGGAAATGAACAAAATATGGGATAATGTGTTAAAAGTTATATCCTTTGGGGCTTCCCTGGTGACGCAGTGGTTGAGAGTCCGCCTGCCGATGCAGGGGACGCGGGTTCATGCCCCGGTCCGGGAAGATCCCACATGCCACGGAGCGGCTGAGCCTGCGCGTCCGGAGCCTGTGCTCCGCAACGGGAGAGGCCACAACAGTGAGAGGCCCGCGTACCGCAAAAAAAAAAAAAAAGTTATATCTTTTGTTAAAAGGAAAGCTGATGTCTTTAATGCATTAGTTTGTGTTGGTATCTTTAGTACTTCAGTTGTGTCAAACAAGAAAAATAGTGTTGCTGGAAACTTGGCTCTACTATTTAAATGTTTTGGTTCTGATTAACCTATTGTAGATTAGCTACTAGGTTGCCAAACCACAGCAGCTAACCGGTGCTATAGACCAGTTGAGCTCTATATAAATTGGGATAGAAAACTGATTCTAGCAAAGAAATTGCTAGAATATTAGACCAGGAGTGAACTTCAGAGATAATGTTAACTGATCTTAACATGTTATCATGTTATTTCATACCTGAGGCAATTCTTAACCAAGGAGTAAATTATATGAAGTCACAGTTATCAAATAATTGTGCCCAGACCAAAATTTGAGAACTCCCTATCCAAATGTGCTTTATACTCTGTCATAATGAAAATGTAATTCATTGGCTATTTTCAGTTTTCTTCTGCTGCTGAATTGGTAGGAAGCTCGTATGCTCCTAATATTGCCATGATCTCTACTTTTGGGGAGTTATTAACTTTACACAGTGAAAACATGTTTTTCCAAGTTAATCCTCTTTGGTCGTGGACCATTTCCTGTTCATTACAAAGTACATGATAGATACTTAAAATTTCCAATATCCATAAGTATTTCTCCACAGCAGCATTTGTAAAGAATTTTTTGGTATAAAGTTCACTCCTTGATGATGTACTTGATACCTGTTATTAACCTTCATTAAAACCCCAGAATTCTTGGCTGATCTCCTGAGAACTGGGTGGAGGCTTTCCCATTGTGCTACAGCCCTTCTTGGGAGGGAGGCTACCTGTGTTTTCCTTTTTGATATGGGCTGAGTTGTGTTCCCCCCTCCCAATTCATATGTTGAAGCCCTCACCTCCCAGTGCTTCAATATGTGACTGTATTTGGAGAGAGGGCTTTATTAAAGAGAGAATTAAGTTAAAATGAGGCCATTAGGGTGAGCCCTTATCTAATCTCACTAGTGTCTTTACAAAAAGATTAGAACATACGGAGACCCTGGGGCAAAGTACATGTGAGGACACAGTGAGAAGGTGGCCATCTGCCAGCAGAGGAGAGAGTCCTCAGAAGAAATCAGCCTTGATCTTGGACTTCCAGCCTCCAGAACTGTGAGAAAGATTCTGTTGTTAAGCCCCCCAGTCTGTGGTATTTTGTTATGGCGGCCCTAGCAGACTAGTACACTTTACAAGTCCTTTTATCCTGATGGTTGATTGAAAGACACCTGGGCACTTTGGCCACTATGTTTGCAAGGACCACTCTTTAGGAAATTGAGGTAAAGAGGGGCTCAAGTTTAGCGGAAACTTGGGCTTACCAGGGACTACCCCATAATCATTACACGGGGGAGGCTGGCAGTTCTGTACGAAGCTGCATCACCAGGGGCAAAATTTTAATAACCGTAATACAATGAATGATAATAGTCTGATTTCGATCTCACCTTCACCCATTCACTCAATATTTTGTTGAGTTCCTAAATGCCAGGCATTGCCTTGGGGCCTAGAAGAAGATGACAAACAATACAGGCCTGGTCCCTGCTTCAGGGCTTAGAGTGTGATAAGTGAGACAGATACTAAAATAGTTACAGAAGAAGTAACAATATGCAATGAAAATCTACAATGGAATTGGGGGTGGAATCTGAGATGCTGGGGAAGAATTCCTTGAGGAAGTGACATTTAAGTGGAGATCTGGAGGAAGAGCAGGACCACAGGGAGGCTCAGTGCATTCCACATAGTGGAGGAAAAGCACCAACAAAAGCCTGGAGGCCTTCCCTTCTCACTTGGGAGGTGCCCCGGTGGAGTCTCACTTGTATGCCCACCAGTCATTATAGCCCTTCATTTTGGTGCTTGGTGGGAATCAGCTCTCCTATTCTCAGCTTTGGACATTTTGAGCAGTTGATCCAGACCAGGACGTTGTCAGGTTTTGTTTTGTTTTCTTTAAAATCGAGTAATAATTGACATATCAACATTGTATAAGTTGAAGGTGTACAACGTGTTGATTTAATACATTTATATATTATGATTATCACAGCATTAACTAGCATCTCTTATCATGTCACATGATTATTTCTTTTTTTGTGGTGAGAACAGTTAAGATTTAGTTTATTAGCAACTTTGAAGTTTATAATACAATACTGTTGACTATAATCACTATGCTGGATATTAGATCTCCAGAATGTATTTATCTTCTAGTTGTAAGTTCATACCTTTAAACATCTCCCCAGTTCCCCTACCCCCAGCCCCTGGTAACTACCATTCTGCCCTGTTAGTAGGAGTTTGGCGTTATTAGATCACACGGATGAGTGATATCATAGTGTTTGTCTTTCTCTGCTGACTTATCTCACTAAGCGTAACGCTCTCAAGGTCCATCCGTGTTGTCACAAATGGCGGAAATTCCTTCTTTCCCATGGCTGAATAATATTCAATTGTATACAAATGCAACATCTTTATCCATTCATCTGTTGAAGGACACTTAGACTGTTTCCCTATCTTGGCTATTGTGAATAATGCTGCAGCTGAAGTAAACTTGGGAGTACAGATAAATTTTCAATATCCTGGTTTTGGTTCTTTTTGGATATACGGAAGTGGGATTGCTGGATTATATATGGTAGTTCCGTTTTTATTGTCAGTCTTCTCTTCCTCATTAAATTTTAACTGTACTACAGAACTGCACAGAGCACACCTTACCTCTTTATTTACCTTTCTTTTTCCATTCCTTCCAAGACCCTAGTGATTCCTAATGATTCCTTCCAATCATTCCCTGGCAGGTAGTTCAGAACTTGAGTGACCCACAAGCTGTGGCCCTCGGAATCATTCTTTCTATTCCAGAGTCTATACATACGAGTACAATAATATACCTGACTCTACTGCCCCTAAGGGTGAGTTCCTTCCCCTGGAAGGAGGTTAAAGCATGGCCACAGTTTTTTTCTTTTTGAAGTCCTTAAGGGTGAAAGGCCTATTCTGTCTCCCATGAGGTTCTCGTGGCTCCTCCTGTAATGGATTCTCTCTCCCAGACTAGCTTGAATGTGCTTGGCCTGCCTGCACTCGTGGTGCAGGATGGATGATCTGGGAGCTTTGAGGAAAGGGCTAGAGGATAAGAAGATGAATGCAGCTGCAATAAGCAAGCGAGACACATTACTAAGCCTGCCTTGGCTCCCCCATGCTCCATGGGCTGTGTTTTCAGGAATTGAACCAGTTCTCAACTTTTTAAAGTAAACTAGCTGTCTCATTTGGAGACCATCTGTGTATCAAAATTCCTTAAAATGACTAAAATATATGTATCATTAGGGCCGGGCCTAAGGTTCTAGGGCAGGGGTACCCAAGCCCTGGGCCACAGACTGGTACCAGTCCATGGCCTGTTAGGAACCAAGCCGCACAGCAGGAGGTGAGCAGCGGGTAAGCAAGCACAGCTTCATCTCTATTTACAGCCGCTCCCCATCGCTCGCACTACCGCCTGAGCTCCGCCTCCTGTCAGATCAGCGGCGGCGTTAGATTCTCATAGGAGCGGGAATCCTACTGTGAACTGCGCATGCGAGGGATCTAGGTCGTGCGCTCCTTATGAGAATCTAAAGCCTGATGATCTGAGGTGGAGCTGAGGCGGTGATGCTAGTGCTGGGGAGTGGCTGCAAATACAGATTAGCATTAACAAAGAGGTCTGACTGCACAGAGACCACAATAAATCAATTGCTTGCAGACTCATTTCAGAACCCTATCAGTGAGTGGCAAGTGACAATTAAGCTGCATCTGGGGGCAGGCTTTAAGTCAGAATCCGACACGTATTTTAGTCCGTGCGTGGCCCACCCATTATTTTATTTACTACTTCCATCCGTGCCTCTTTCCCACACTGCGCACTTCTCTCAGTCACAGTTTTGGTAAGCCCGCAGGCTAACCCTAGCCAAAATGAGTAAAAACCAAACGTCGCTGGAGAGCTTCTTTGAAAAGGGGAAAGACACAATGATGAGACAGCAGAAGGCTCCAAGACTGCCAACAAAATGAAAGCTGCATTTAAAAGAAAATACCAAGAGCCCTACTTAAATCACGGGTTCACTGCAACAGGTGATTCACATTGTCCAAGCCCGCTTTGTATAATATGTGGCGACCAGCTATCCAACGAAGCCATGGAACCTTCAAAACGGCTTCACCACATGGAGACCAAGCACCCTGCATTGAAAGACAAGCCTTTGGAGCTTCTCAAAAGAAAAAAACATGAACACGAAGAACACAAGCAATTATTGAAGGCCACAACTTCCTCAAATGTGTCTGCGCTGAGAGCATCATTCTTAGTGGCTAACCGCATTGCTAAAGCTGAGAAGCCCTTAGTATTGGTGAAGAGTTGATCCTGCCTGCTGCTAAGGACATTTGTCGTGATCTTTTAGGAGAGGCTGCAGTTCAAAAGGTGGCACGTGTTCCTCTTTCGGCTAGCACCATAACTAGACAAATTAATGAAATAGCAGAGGATACTGAGGCGCAGTTGTTGGAGAGGACTAATGAGTCACCATGGTATGCAATCCAGGCTGACGAGTCTACCGATGTTGACAACAAGGCAACAATACTCACTTTTGTGCGATATGTTTTTCAGGAGGACGTGCATGAGGATATGTTATGTGCACTTTTGTTGCCAGCCAACACCACAGCTGCAGAACTATTCAAGTCTTTGAATGATTGATTACATATCAGGAAAACTGAATTGGTCACTTTGTGTCGGTATATGCACAGACAGAGCGGCTGCCATGACTGGATGGCTTTCTGGTTTCACTACTCAGGTCAAAGAGGTCGCTTCTGAATGTGAGTCTATGCACTGTGTCATCCATAGAGAAATGCTGGCTAGCCGAAAAATGTCACCTGAACTTAACTGTTTTGTAGGATGTGATTAAAATTATCAACCACATTAAAGTACATGCCCTTAACTCACGTCTGTTCACGCAGCTCTGTGAGGAGATGGGTGCAGAGCACACACGTCTTCTCCGATACACAGAAGTGAGATGGCTTTCTAGAGGTAGATTACTGGCCAGAGTTTTTTTTACAAGAGCCGCTCCAGAGATTACTTTTAGAAAAAGTCACCACTGGCAGCACATTTCAGTGACACAGAATGGGTCGCAAAACTTGCTTACTTGTGTGACATAGTCAACCTGCTCAACGAACGCAATGTCACTTCAGGGGAGAACGACAACTGTGTTCAAGTCAGCAGATAAAGTGGCTGCCTTCAAAGCCAAACTGAAATTATGGGGGCGACAAGTGAACATTGGGATTTTTGACATGTTTCAAACATTAGCAGAGATTTTAAAAGAGACTGAGCCAGGGCCTTCTTTCTCCCAGCTGGGGCATGATCACCTGTCTCAGCTTTCAAGAGTTTGAGCATGACTTCTTAACCACAAAAGCCCGAACTGGGAAGGAATGGATCTGCGACCCATTTGAGAATAAGCCAGGTGAATTGACTTTGTCCGTGCTAGAAGAGGATCAACTGCTTGAGATCGCAAATGACGGTGGCCTTAAAAGTATGTGTGAGACAACTTCAAATCTCCATACGGTCTGGATTAAAGTCAAGGCGGAATATCCTGAGATTGCCACAAAAGCACTGAAAGGCCTGCTTCCATTTCCAGCATCCTGTCTTTGTGAAGCAGGGTTTTCTGCAGTGACGGCGACCAAAGCGAGATCACGGAGTAGACTGAACATAAGCAGCACACTTGGGTGTCACTGCCTCCCATCCCCCCCAGATGGACCATCTAGTTGCAGGAAAACAAGCTCAGGGCTCCCACTGATTCTGCATGATGTGAGTTGTATAATTATCTCATTATATATTACAATGTAATAAGACTAGAAATAAAGTGCACGGTAAATGTAATGCGCTTGAATCATCCTGACACCAGCCCCCCACCCGACACCCCCGCCGTCCGTGGAAAAACTGTCTTCCACGAAACCAGTCCCTGGTGCCAAAAAAAGGTTGGGGACCGTTGTTTTAGGGGACTAATTTCAGGGATGGGATTGAAGGCCTTTCTCTGAAAAAGAAGACAAAAAATGCACTCTCTCATTTTGCTTATTAACGTCGGAAGGTTTTTCCAACAGAGGACAACTTCCCATTCCACAAGTAGAGCTACTCAACCTTTCTTCCAAACCAGCTCTCCCTCCTGAATCCCTTCAATGATAGATACCAGTGATTTTCTTTCTACTGAATAGAGATGGTTTTCACTTCTTGTATTCTATACATGCTAGAGTCTGCATGAGCTAGGAACAAAAACCTTATAATCACTGAGGTAGGTCTTAAAATGAACATATTCTAGGGGAAGTTAGTATTTGAGAAATTCATTCACTTGCTCTCACATCAGCCTTTGGTTTGACAGGCCAGAAGTCTGAAATCAAGCAGGGTTGGTCCCTCCTGGAGGCTCTGAGGGAGCCGAGGTCACTCCATGCATCTCTCCTGGCCCCTCATAAACCTTAGGGCTCCTTGATTTGCAAAACCCTCTGCCTCTGTCTTCACATGACTTTCTCCTTGTGTGATTCAAATCTCCCCCTCTCCTATAAGGACAACACTCATTGGATTTGGGGCCCATACTAAATCCAGGATGATCTTATCCTGAGATCCTTAAATCTGCAAAGACTCTATCTGCAAGTATGCTCTCATCCACACGTACAACAGGTTAGGAACTGGGCATACTTCTGGGGGACACTATTAAACCCACCACAGATGATCAAAAGGTCTGCCAAGTCAGCAATAAGTTGCTGGCCAATTCCTAAGAAATACAGATAGAAGCTGTTGCTAGGTACTAAGTTTCTGGTAAGAAAAAATAAACTTGGATACCATACCAATTTTAATCGCTCATCTTTATTGATAAAATAGGTTCCTAGTAGTACATATTCTCAGACATAAATTTTAAGGTTCTGCTTAAAAAAAAAAGTATGGGCTAGAACACTTGCTATATAATAACATAAATGTCTTTAAACACCAACTTCTTAAAATAATATCCAAGTAAGAAGACCAAGAATAAATTAACTCAACTTATCTGTTTACAAAAATAATTATTTATCAAGTAATGTTTTATAATAGAGCTGCCCCAATGAATTGCCTCAGACTTACTCTCAATTGTGTAGCTTATTTCAATTCTGACTTGGGATAAAAACTCTATGAATGAATGTGGCATCAAACTAAAGGATACTTTCCCCAAAACCAACAGAAAAGTTGAAAAATAAAAACTGTCACTTGTTTACCAAATAACAATTAGGGCCTCTGAATGAGAAAAGAAATCTATTTAATGTTTGGGCCATTAGCCCTTTTCTATTCAATCAGTCCCATCAACCCCACTTTCCCCAAACTTAAGATAAAAAATTCCGAAGTGAAAAGTAGTTTTGAATTTTACCAATATATGAAATTATACATAAAAGTTACCATGTAAATATTACTTTAACAAATTATATACTCCAAAGTAGAATTTTCTACTGTGCTATTTTTAATATATATTTAATGTGAGTACAGTATATTTAATAATCATATTTGACACTCTTACCTTTTTCTTCTATAATCAGGACAAAACATGAAAAATTTAGATTTCAACTGATGTTAAAGCACATTTCTATTTCTAGCAGCTTTTAAAAATTTATATACTGGATATATATTCTGTAAAAAATAAAACAAATACTTATAAATCCAGATTTCCCCCTCACCACCCCCTAGCCCTTTGACTGAAAGGTTACAAGAAACATCTTGTAGGTTATGAGAACCAGATGGAACTTAAGAATAGATCTAGAAAAAAATTTTTTTTAAATTTTAACTTACGGTTTCTATATGTCTTAAGCGTACTTACTTAAGGGAAAAAAAAAGGTTTCGAGGCAGAGGAATTCCCAATTTACTGTGAAATTACCATACTTATCTTGCTGTATCAAACATTTCAACTCTTAGCTAAATGAACTACATAATATCCTTAAAGATCAAACAGAGAAGAGAAAAATCTCATCTCCATTACTGATTTAGAACCAAAACTTATGCTTTCAAAGAAGTAGTTTAACCTACTAAGTATGTCTCTTATAAGCTCTTCTTTCTTAGAAAGTAGTATTCCTTCTCTTTCATTCCTGAAATATTTCATATACTTAAGCAAATCATGGACAACTGTTAGTATTAATTAGGATAAATTAGCTAAAATTAAATTACCTCTTTTATTTATGGTGCATATAAAACATTCCTAAGTCTTTCAAACTGAACTTTCTTTGACAAAAATTTAAATTAATGAGAAGGTAGATAGGCAATCATTAAAGCTGAAGTCTCATGGTACATAAGCTACTTGCTAACTTTCACCATACAGGGAGGATATAATTTAGTATGACGATTTTCCATTCACAATACTGTGGCAAAATTTGTATTTTAAAATTGGGATGTTTCTATTAATTCCCAGACACTTGTCGGGCATATTCATGTTTATCCAAGTGTCAACCAGAAAGCCAGCAGCACTGCTGAAAGCTCTTGATACATTCAGCAGTCACTGTGAAAATCTTTAACTTGTTCACCAATTAACAAAGGCTTAGTTTCTATTTTTCAATTATAGTTTGGAATAACGTCTATGACCATTAACTATGCATTTTCTTGTTGCTGTCTTTTAAAAATGTCATTGCCAGTGCACTGTACATATTATAAAAAATAAAACAAAGGGCAGCTTGAGATGGATTTTTCTGTTAATTCATTCACAGACTTAAAAGCTCTTCAGCTCTTCCTCAGACTCAGGTCACTATTGGTCACTAATGCTGATAAAGATGTACTTTCCGACACATCATCTTTTCTAAGATTCAAGAATGATTCTCGAGTTATTTGAAGGATCTCTCTCAAGCCTTTATTTTCTTGCTATAAGAAAGCACAAAAACAAAGAAGCAGTCACCGAGGTGGCTACAAGAGTACAAACATATCTTAAGAAAAGCCAAACACATGAAGGTATGATAAATAAAAAGCAAGTACTGTAATTGGCAGAAATGTATTCAATGATATATGCAGCTGAAGTTGACAACTTGAATCCACGGAACACTTTTTTAAAGAGGTAGGAATCATGTGTTCAATGTCTTCCACCACTGAAAAGCCTTTTTATTTATGCAGCTGTAACTGTAGACAGAACCTCAGAAACAGCCCTATTTTATAATCACAGTATAGAAAATCACAGTAAGAAAATAACACCTAGATTTATATTTGTGTAAACTCAGAAAGTCTGAATAATACCCTGGGGCTAAAAGCTCTCAGTACTTTAGTAATTTGATTATTTCCATGATAGCATGGAATGCAGGGCAAGGCCTGGTTTGCTTCCCTCACTGGAATTTAACAGCAGCAGGGCTGGCTGAATAGATTGTGATATTTCTTAGAAGGAAAGTTAAGTGACCAAATCTAGCACTGGTAAACAACTTTGCCTTTGCCCTTTCCTTCTAGATTAGTTACTGCAAGAAATTTTTAGACATTTACAAATAACTCTCATAAGTTATTCTCTACTGCTTTGTCTTTTGGTCTTACTTTCTAAGTTTCAATGGTATAAATAAAGCAAAGATCAGCAAACTATGGCCTGGCTTGAGTGAGGCCTGTTATTGTAAATTAAACTTTACTGGAACACAGTTGAGTCCCATCTTATTTTTTGTGTGTATAGCTGCTTTTTCATTACAATGCCAGAGGTGAGTAGCTACAATAGAGACTGCCTGTTTGCAAAGCTTAAAAGATTTACTATCTGGCCTTTCACTGAAAAAGTTTGTTTACCTTTGTTATAAAGAATGAGAGAACTTTGTACACTTAGAGAAATCATTTTTGGCCCTCTATAACCAATTTCTCCACCATGATTTCAAAAGAAAGGTTTTAAAAGTATAAAGGTCTACTCTACTGATTTCAGTTATTCAACAATGACTTGTGCTTCTGCTACCACAAAATAAAGGACAGATGCGATAAAAGCTTTTATATTCCCCAGAAAAATACAAGTGGCCAAAGAATATGATTTGTGGACTGAAACCATTTCTCCCTGCATCACTGTGACCTCTAATAAAATAAAGATATTAAAAAAAATTACTAAGCTGAAGACGTATATTCACCTAATAACAGAAGAGACACAGGATAAAAAAAAAAAATCAATTTTCTCAATTACTGGTATAAGTTTACTATTGATCCTAGACTCTTGCATTACTATATAAATGGTCTTGCATTATACACCCATATAACCAGTATCCAGATTAGGAAAAAGAACATTACTAGTATCCCAGAAAGTGTGTGTGTATATATATACATATACATACATATATTATTTTTTTAAGATTTTTTTGGGACCATTTTTAAGGTCTTTATTGAATTTGTTACAATATTGCTTCTGTTTTTTTTTATATTTTGGTTCTTTTGGCCACAAGGCATGTGGGATCTTAGCTCCCTGACCAGGGATCAAACCCGCACCCCCTGCATAGAAGGTGAAGTCTTAACCACTGGACCGCCAGGAAGTCCCCAGAAAGTATATATTTTAAAGTGGGATATATTTTCTGGCATAAATCTTTGTATGGACAGTTTTCACCTACATGTGCAATTTAAAACTTACCTCAAGTTGAAATATTCGTTCCTGTTCCCTGCAACCCTGTTGCTCATCGATTTCAATGGCTTTCCTCATTACTGCTGCCATTTCAGTTATCTGGTCAACGTGTGCTTGTAATTCCTGAAAAAAAAGAGATGGAAGTTGTGAATCAGTGAAATACTTTTTTAAAATTTTTGGATCCTCCCCTTTTTATAAAATCTGCATTGCCACTTAATATGAATGTAATATCTTTGCATTGCCATTTAACATAAATGTAATATATCAAACATATTTACAAGAAAGTTGACTGACCATGAATGTGCTTTTGAAGTCAGATTTCTGTTAGGACTAGGATTAAGGATAAGCAGCACAGTATATCTAAACCCATAAACAGGAAAAATACTCATTTCACATTCCTCTCACCACAAATGATCAGCAACTTTTTCTTTTCTGCACCTACATACCCCATTGACCAAAGTAATGGGAAAGATAAGCATTCAATCTCTTTTCCTCACTGAAGTCTTCATGATTTAAAAATATTTTCTGTATTTTCCATGCCTAAAAATTCATCTCAATTCAATCCAGAACCTCTTCTAGATTATAATCCTCATTGAGAGCAGGAACTGTACATTGCTTATATTTGCCTACTATTTAATGTTAGGTACATAATAGATAATAAGTATTGAGTAAAATGAACAGAGTTCTTCTTTAAAGTATTGAATATTAACTGGCCTTCGCAAACTGTTCAAAATATAATTTTAGTATAAAATAGACATCCACATTTGTTTGGCACAGCAAGTAGCATAAATTTCTTCCAATCTCATTCTCTTATTCTTTTTTGCATACCTATGATGAGCCAGGCACTGTGCTAGGTGACAGGAATATGAAGCCTGTTAAGAAATGTTCCCTGATTTCAAGGAGCTTACAGTCAATGAAACAGACAGATAAAAGGTTTATAATCAACAAACATGAGAATAATACTTTTTTAAATGAACAAGTTCTACAGACCATTGTTCACTAGCAATTGAGGGTCATTTTATTATACTAAGGACAAAACTTAAATATAAAAGTTAATAGCTCCCCAAATAAACACTGTCTCTTAAATAGTTGTATATACTCTGTAAAAAGTATTTGAACAAGACCCCCCAAAACCTACAAAACTAGTAAACTATGGAAGGAATATAATAGAGAATAGGAATATCTTTAGCAAACCACACATTTAATATCTTCTTAACCAACAAAAATACAGATCCTTATATTATTTTAACACAATCTATAAAAAGCTGGTACGCAGGAAGAAGTCAAAATAAAAGATTATGCTGTCCACTATGGCACTATTTAAATTTAAATTACTTGAAGTCAAATACAATTTTAAGAAATTAACAATTCAGCCCCTCAGGTCACACTAGTCACACATCAAGTACTTAATAGCCACATGTGGCTGGTGGCTTCCATACTGAACAGCATAAAGAACATTTCCATCACTGCAGAGAGTTCTATTGGACAGCTCTGGATTAGATTATGATAGCAAGAATGATATCAAGACAAACATCTGTCGTATTCTGTAGTAGTTAAAAAAAAATGATTACAATCCCTCCCACTGTAAAGGGAGCCTAATGTTTAAACGCAAGTTAAGTATAGATAACTGCAGCAGCAAACTGAATAAGGGTAACGAGTAAAAATTTTGAATACCAACAGCTTTCTCAGTTTATGACTTGGTGTCTTATGGCACTGACCTAGGTTAAACGACTACAAGGAAGCAGATAATTACTTGCCTTTAAAACGAAAGAAGACAAGAAACTACTAATTTTTTCAGGACAGTCTGTTTTAATACAATCATCGTAAGAAAAAAACCCCAATACTTCAAACAGAAGTGTATTTTTATAGGTCTGGTTCCTGGGTGGTTCACTTATTACAATAAAATCTTCAGGGAAGTGTCATGGATCTCTTAATAGGCACAAGAAGGCAAGACCTGTGCTTTCAAAACTGTCTTAAAGGCAAGAAGTGCTAGCAACATAAACCTTGCACTGTCTTGAAATGCCTTTCAAGAAAAAAAAGGCAGTTAAAACACAATAGACACAATGGAGAGGGTATACTGCTATACTTAGTAACACCTAAACAAAGGCAATTTTACTGTGAACTCAAACTAAAGGACTATAACTATCGAAAATCTGAATTAACACAGTTCAATAGTTTGATTGAACAAAATTTTTAGAAAATCAGATTAAAATTATTACCAAGAAAACATCTTTGATGTCCAGCAAGAGGATGACCGTTTGAAACTTCCTAAAATTTTGCATCTATAGCTAACAAGAACAATAACATGAAAGGCTGGCCCAAAGAACCTTTAAAGCCTGCAATTATCTAACAGGCTATGTATAATACAATACACAGAGAACTGATGACAGACTTAAAGTTTCTACACTGAATACTTTTGCAAGGCTATGAAAAGCACAGCGTTTTTAAAAGCAATTTCATTTATTTGCTGATTTAATTTGGGAGGAGAATTCAATGTAAAAGAACTTTTTAAATGGACCCCCCTTCCAGCCACACCCCAAAAGCTGACTGTTTTATTTAGTGTACATTCTGATTTGCTTCCAAGTGCCTCCTCTGCAGTCCATGTTGAGGTGCTTCAAGGATGTGTCGAGATGCATCAAGGAAGAATCCTTCGGAGTTGTTACGATGCACCATGTCAATCTGTAGTACAGAGTCATTATAATGTTAATACGGATATTATCCGTAATTTAAAAACTGAATGAGTGTTAGTTCATGCGTGTTAGCCAACTGTTTGAAATGTTTGTTTTTTTAAGATTTCCAAAAAGGTAGCAGTTCAAAAATAATGTAAAAATGAGTATTTGAATGAAAATGAGTTCTCCTCAAACTTTTTATTGGTTTTTAAATGTGTGCTCAAAAACTTCCAGGTGAGGACAAAATTCTATGTTACACTAGTCTCAAAAGGTTCTCTTACTCCAAAATGCTGTTACGTGTAACTTTGTTTATTAGCCCTAAATGTGTTATAAAATTATTTTTGTGCTTAGGCATATCAGAGCACTAGTACCTAAACATATCTTGGAAGCTCATATTTATCATACAAGTTTCTCTGCTCACCCACTTCTGCTTGTTGACTCCAATAATTAATTCAAGGCTAGATTTAGATGGATTTGCTACCTTTCCTTGCCACTTTCCCAGATTCTCCTCATGAGAACTAACCTTGCTTCCTCTAGTATTCCAGTAATAATTCAGATCTCTATTTTAGGATTCATCACATCCTACCTTATATTAGATAATCATGTTTGTGTCTGTATCTCCCAATACACTGAAAGCTTCTATGGTAGAGTAATAAACTTATTCATTCATCTTATTATTAATAATAACTAAGCCAGTGCAAGTGTTAATAAATATCTGTTTGAATCAAAGTGTCTCCTTTTTGTTAATAAATATCTGTTTGAATCAAAGTGTCTCCTTTTTGGGAAAAATCAAAATCACAAACATTAATATGTATTAGTTAGAATTAATAACAAGTAACTGAACTGTCATTTCATGGAAGGCAAGAATCAGCACTTAGATGAAGAATTCAATTGACATAATTGAAAAAGGATGATTTACAGCTATCTTAAGAAATGTTTAACTTTGCTAATTAATAAAACAGCTGTGATGAGTGGTAAAATCTAATGTGTTTTAGAAAACATTTGCTTCTGACATAGCTGCTACCACAAGAGACTAGCTAGCATCAGTACCTTATTCTTAAGCACTAGTTTGCCAGAGCGTTCTCTTTAGATCTTAAAAAAATCTAAGTTGTTAAACATAAGGGCCTTTTGGAATGTCTCAAGATTATACTTATCTTACCAATAATTTTAAGTCAGTTCATATTTGTACCTTAAAAAAACCTCTTAAATTATATATTTAAAATTAAACTTTTTATAATGATCTCATTAACAATAGATACAGTTTATAGTCAAAAGATTGCCATTTAACTATCCAAGGTTTCTTTTTGGATAGGAGATGAATAACATAATTAGATAATATTAAAGCCACATTTATTTTTACTGTTTACTATTTGACACAAGAGCTGTCGATTACTAACTTCCTTAATATGTAGAGTTGAATTTACATATTAAAGCAATTCACTAGGTATTTAATTTTAATAGAATTAATAATTTTAAAATACCTACAAGCACCAAGATGGAAGAAATATAACATTTTAAGGAATCTAAAAAGTGTTTCAATAATCGAGAAAGATAAAAATGTTATATGAATATTTCTTAAATAATATTAGTTATAACTAATAGTTAGTTCACCATTATCCAATACAGATAATGGCCTAGTAGTCACAATCTATTCTAATATTTTTATTTCACACCAGTAGTTAAAAGTCAGTTTAAAATAAAACATAAACGGAAAAGGACTATTCTACCTGTTTTCAAAACAGGTGCTAGTAAACACAGGGATCAGAATGAGTACGATGAACAGCAGGAAAAACACTAATTTCTATTAGTTCAGCTCTGTCTCTAGAAATGATATTAAGTGATATGTGATGGAGGAGGGGGTTGGGGAGGCAATGTATTTTATATATACATAAATCTATACATATATTTGACATATATATGTCTTCTCCCCCCACCATGGCACTACCATTAATAATCAGGAGTATCTATAGTCTGGATGAATTAACCTCATTCAGAAAATAGTCTTAAGAAAAACAAATCTACCTTTAGCTGTTTTCAGATTTTTAAAAAAGTTTTAAGCATTTAATTTTCATTTTTGCAAGAGATATCAATACACAAATTAAAAGAAGTATTTCTTACAAGCAGATAACCTTATAAAAATAATTTTGAATTGAACAGACTTACCTTTATTTCCCAAATAAAGTTTATTTTTTAATATATATTAAAGCTACTAGGGAAGAATGGGAGTTAGAAGAGTAAATCAAACAGAAAATGACACATAACATGAAAAAAATAAGAAGAAAATGTCAAAAAGAGAAGTATTCAATATCATGTAAGTAAGATTCCTATGATTTTTTTAAAAAATCTGAACACAAGTTAACCAATTGTCCTCCTTTTCTATTTCAAATTATATTTACAGAAAGGATTACCTTGGTGTGCTGCTCTTTTAACTTCATTATTATCCCTGGATCATCTTTTTTGCTAGCCATTAGCAATCTAAACATTTGCTCTCGATACTTGCTCATTATAAGTTCCAAGGCAGACTGATGTTCTTCCAGGGATGTACGTAATTCTATCAAAAACAACAGTATATTTTATTCAAACTTGAGTTCAGGGTGTACAAAGTATTCTCTTCCACATTAATCAAAAAAGCAATTTATAAAGGGGGTATTTTAAAAAGAAAATATGAGGTACAAAAATCTAGCCACATAGAAATAAAGGATACTGGGGCTTCCCTGGTGGCACAGTGGTTCAGAGTCCACCTGCCAATGCAGGGGACACGGGTTCGTGCCCCGGTCCAGGAAGATTCCACATGCCACGGAGCGGCTGGGCCCATGAGCCATGGCTGCTGAGCCTGTGCGTTCAGAGCCTGTGCTCCACAACGGGAGAGGCCACAACAGTGAGAGGCCCGCGTACAGCAGAAAAAAAAAAAAAAAAAAAAAGAAAGAAATGATACCAAATGGAGTCCTTTATTAGTTCTCAAAATGACCATTTTAAACTCAGTTTTTGAGAAATCATTTTAACAAATATTTACTGAACAGGGATTAAGTATCAGATCATGCTCTATATTAGGAATACCAAAAGGCCATAAAGCTCAGAGTCTAGTGGAGAAAACAAAACATAAATAATTAAAATACAATGTGGTAAGTGTAGAGTGGAGCTCTATCCAAATACATACAGAAAGTCTGTGAGGAAAAATTGGTGAAAGCTTCACAGAAGTATGGTATTGAGATCAACTTGCATTCCTTGAAATGAAAAATAAACGACAGGGCATTCTAAGCAGGGAGGCATGAAACTGGATGGTGTGTTTGGGAAATCGTTCAGGGTGACAAGAGCAAGGGTTTCACGGAGAAGAGAAGTATGGGAAGAATACAAAAAAAGAAGGCTTGGAGTCGACTTTGAAGGACGATGGATAAGAAAATAGTACACAGTGAAGGTTCTCAAGCAAAAGAATAACATAATCAGATATATTTTTGAAAAATCAATCTGATGCCTGTGTTGAAGATGGACTGGAGGGAAAACACACCGAAATCAGGGAGACCAATGAGGACAGTTCAGGCAAGAGACTATGAACACCTAAGTTGTGGGCCAAAGTGGTGGGACTGCCAAGAATGAAACTGAGTTATTTCATAGGTAATGACAATGGTGCAAGCTGGATACTGAGGGTGAGAGTCTAAGATCCAAGTAAGGTAGACATTCATATGTAGGAAAGGATAAAGAGCAATAAATATCCTCTCTATCTGGGGAGCTACCTTGATCACATGCCTCTTAATCACCACATCAGAGCCTTTTGCCCTCAGCTGTCTGTGGTTCTGGTTCTGCATGGGCTCCAACTAACTTCACATGGGAGCAATCTGACTTCAGGCTTCTGCCTGGCTTCCAGCTAGCACCGTGCACCTCTGTCTTCCACGCTTGAGTCACATAGCACAAATGAAATTGCCTTTCATAGCTAAGCTAAAATAGTTTTATTACTTAGTACTGAGAGTACTGGCTGATACAAGGGAGGAGATGTAGAGTGTCAGGTCCATTAAAAATATGCTATCTTAATCCTCATCCAAATCTGAGAAGAGGATATTATCCATTCCATCATCTGGATGGAGAAACTGAGACTCTGCAAAGGATAAAATATTTCTCCAATTTAATAAAATTCAACTGTAAAAAGAGTGATGTGTGACCCAGCAGAAACAAAAAATAGATGTGTGATAGCAGCAAGAATGGAGAAGAAGTGAAGATGGAGTGAGTCAGGAAATGTGTAGGTATGGCTGCTAGTCCGTGGGTGCCTCAACATTCCTTGTTGTTTGCTTCCACATTCCTGAAATAGTGCCTTCACTGCCTTTTCCTCAAAGTCCCAGCTAAGCGTGCTGTTTCCTAGTGGAACCCTAAGTAATACAGCAGCCGTGTGGTTGACAGGGTCTTGGAGCTTGGTCCTGGTGTCAGGTGGGAGAGCTGAGTTCAGCTGGGAGAGCTGAGTTCAGGACACTGGACCACCAGAGACCTCCCAGCCGCACGTAGTATCAATTGGCGAGAGCTCTCCCAGAGATCTCCAATCTCAACGCTAAGACCCAGCTCCACCCAACAGCCAGCAAGCTCCAGTGCTGTACGCCCCATGCCAAACAACTAGCAAGACAGGAACACAACCCCACCCATTAGGAGAGAGGCTGCCTAAAATCATACTAAGTTCACAGACATCCCAAAACACACCACCAGATGTGGCCCTGCCCACCAGAAAGATAAGATCCAGCCCCACCCACCAGAACACAGGAACCAGTCCCCTCCACCAGGAAGCCTACACAACCACTGAACCAACCTCACCCACAGGGGAAAGACACCAGAAACAACAGGAACTATGAACCTGCAGCCTGCGAAAAGGAGACCCCAAAGTTAAACAAAATGAGAAGACAGAGAAATATGCAGCAGAAGAAGGAGCAAGGTAAAAACCCACCAGACCTAACAAATGAAGAGGAAATAGGCAGTCTACCTGAAAAAGAATTCAGAGTTTTGATAGCAAACATGATCCAAAATCTTGGAAACAGAATGGAGAAAATACAAGAAACGTTTAACACGGACTAGAAGAACTAAAGAGCAAACAAACAATGATGAACAACACAATAAATGAAATTAAAAATTCTCTAGAAGGAATCAATAGCAGAATAACTGAGACAGAACGGATAAGTGACCTGGAAAATAAAATAGTGGAAATAACTACTGCAGAGCAGAATAAAGAAAAAAGAATGAAAAGAATTGAGGACAATCTCAGAGACCTCTGGGACAACATTAAACACACCAACATTCAAATTATAGGGGTCCCAGAAGAAAAAGAGAAAAAGAAAGGGTCTGAGAAAAGATTTGAAGAGACTATAGCTGAAAACTTTCCTAACATAGGAAAGGAAATAGTCAATCAAGACCAGGAAGTGCAGAGAGTCCCATACAGGATAAATCCAAGAAGAAACACGCCAAGACACATATCAATCAAACTATCAAAAAATAAATACAAAGAAAAAATATTAAAAGCAACAAGGGAAAGGCAACAAATAACATACAAGGGAATCCCCATAAGGTTAACAGCTGATCCTTCAGCAGAAACTCTGCAAGCCAGAAGGGAGTGGTAGGACATATTTAAACTGATGAAAGGGAAAAACCTACAACCAAGATTACTCTACCCAGTAAGGATCTCATTCAGATTCAAAGAAGGACTTAAAACCTTTACAGACAAGCAAAAGCTAAGAGAATTCAGCACTACCAAACCAGCTTTACAACAAATGCTAAAGGAACTTCTCTAGGCAGGAAACACAAGAGAAGGAAAAGACCTCCAATAACAAACCCAAAACATTTAAGAAAATGGGAATAGGAACATACATATCGATAATTACCTTAAGTGTAAATGGATTAAATGCTGCAACCAAAAGACATAGACTGGCTGAATGTATACAAAAACAAGACCCATATATATGCTGTCTACAAAAGACCCACTTCAGACCTAGGGACAGATACAGACTGAAAGTGAGGGGATGGAAAAAGATATTCCATGCAAATGGAAATCAAAAGAAAGCTGGAGTAGCAATTCTCGTATCAGAAAAAATAGACTTTAAAATAAGGACTATTACAAGAGACAAAGAAGGACACCACATAATGATCAAGGGATCAATCCAAGAAGAAGATGTAACAACTGTAAATATTTATGCACCCAACATAGGAGCACCTCAATACATCAGGCAAATGCTAACAGCCATAAAAGGGGAAATCGACAGTAACACAATAATAGTAGGGGACTTTAACACCCCACTTTCACCAATGGACAGATCATCCAAAATGAAAATAAATAAGGAAACACAAGCTTTAAATGACACATTAAACAAGATGGACTTAATTGATATTTATAGGACATTCCATCCAAAAACAACAGAATACATGTTCTTCTCAAGTGTTCATGGAACATTCTCCTAGACCATATCTAGGGTCACAAATGAAGCCTTGGTAAATTTAAGAAAATTGAAGTCTTATCAAGTATCTTTTCTGACCATAACACTATGAGACTACATATTGATTACAGGAAAAAAACTGTAAAAAATACAAACACATGGGGGCCAAACAATACACTATAAATGACCAAGAGATCCCTAAAGAAATCAAAGAGGAAATTAAAAATTACCTAGAAACAAATGACAATGAAAATATGATGACCAAAAACCTATGGGATGCAGCAAAACCAGTTTTAAGAGGGAAGTTTGCAGCAATACAATCCTACCTCAAGAAACAAGAAAAATCTCAAATAAACAACCTAACCTTACAACGAAAGCAATTAGAGAATGAAGAACAAGAAAACCCCCAAAAGTTAGCAGAAGGAAAGAAATCATACGGATCATATCAGAAATAAATGAAAAAGAAATGAAGGAAACAATAGCGAGATCAATATAACTAAAAGCTGGTTCGTAAAGAAGATAAATAAAATTGATAAACCATTAGCCAGGCTCATCAAGAAAAAAAGGGAGAGGACTCAAATCAACAAAATTAGAAATGAAAACAGAGAAGTAAAAACTGACACTGCAGAAATACAAAGGATCATGAGAGGATACTACGAGCAACTCTATGCCAATAAAATGGACAACCTGGAGGAAATGGACAAATTCTTAAAAAAGCACAACCTTCCGAGACTGAACCAGGAAGAAATAGAAAATATAAACAGACAGATCACAAGCACTGAAATTGAAACTCTGATTAAAAATCTTCCAACAAACAAAAGCCCAGGACCAGATGGCTTCACAGGCGAATTCTATCCAATATTTAGAGAAGAGCTAACACCTATCCTTCTCAAACTCTTCCAAAATATAGCAGAGGGAGGAACACTCCTAAACTCATTCTACGAGGCCAGCATCACCCTGATACCAAAACCAGACAAAGATGTCACAAAAAAAGAAAACTATAGGCCAACATCACTGATGAACATAGATGCAAAAGTCCTCAACAAATACTAGCAAACAGAATCCAACAGCATATTAAAAAGGATCATACACCATGATCAAGTGGGGTTTATCCCAGGAATGTAAGGATTCTTCAATATACTCAAATCAATGTGATATACCATATTAACAAATTGAAGGAGAAAAACCATATGATGATCTCAACAGATGCAGAAAAAGCTTTTGGCAAAATTCAACACCCATTTATGAAAAAAATTCTCCAGAAAGTAGGCATAGAGGGAACTTACCTCAACATAATAAAGGCCATAACCCCACAGCCAACATCGTCCTCAATGGTGAAAAACTGAAACCATTTCCACTAAGATCAGGAACAAGACAAGGTTGCTCACTCTCACCACTATTATTCAACATAGTTTTGCAAGTTTTAGCCACAGCGATCAGACAAGAAAAAGGAATCCAAATCAGAAAAGAAGTAAAACTGTCATGGTTTGCAGATGACATGATATTATACAGAGAGAATCCTAAAGATGCTACCAGAAAACTACTAGAGCTAATCAATGAATGTGATAAAAATTAATGCACAGAAATCTCTTACATTCCTATACACTAATGATGAAAAATCTGAAACAGAAATTAAGGAAACACTCCCATTCACCATTGCAACAAAAAGAATAAAATACCTAGGACTAAACCTACCTAAGGAGACAAAAGACCTGTATGCATAAAACAACAAGACACTGATGAAAGAAATTAAAGACGATACAAACAGATGGAAAGATATACCATGTTCCTGTATTGGAAGAATCAACATTGTGATAATGACCATACTACTCAAAGCTATCTACAGATTCCAAGCAATCCCTACCAAACTACCAAAGGCATTTTTCACAGAACGAGAACAAAAAATTTCACAATTTGTATGGAAACACAAAAGACCCCAAATAGCCAAAGCAATCTTGAGAAAAAAAATGGAGCTGGAGGAATCAGGCTCCCAGACTTCAGACTATACTACAAAGCTACAGTAATGAAGACAGTATGGTACTGGTACAAAAACAGAAATATAGATAAATGGAACAGGATAGAAAGCCAAGAGGTAAACCCACACACATATGGTCACCTTATCTTTGATAAAGGAGGCAAGAATATACAATGGAGAAAAGACAGTCTCTTTAATAAGTGGTGCTGGGATAACTGGACAGCTACATGTAAAAGAATGAAATTAAAACACTCCCTAACACCATATATAAAAATAAACTCAAAATGGATTAAAGACCTAAATTTAAGGCCAGACACTATAAAACTCTTAGAGGAAAACATAGGCTGAACACTCTATGACATAAATCACAGCAAGATCCTTTTTGACCTACCTCCTAGAGAAATGGAAATAAAAATAAACAAATGGGACCTAACGAAACTTCAAAGCTTTTGCACAGCAAAGGAAACCATAAACAAGATGAAAAGACAACCCTCAGAATGGGAGAAAATATTTGCAAATGAAGCAACTGACAAAGGATTAATCTCCAAAATGTACAAGCAGTTCACGCAGCTCAATATTAAAAAAATAAACAACCCAATCCAAAAATGGGCAGAAGACCTAAATAGGCATTTCTCCAAACAAGATATACAGATTGCCAACAAACACATGAAAGGATGCTATCACCTCACACCAGTCAGAATGGCCATCATCAAAAAATCTACAAACAATAAATGCTGGAGAGGGTTTGGAGAAAAGGAATCCTCTTGCACTGTTGGTGGGAATGTAAATTGATACAGCCACTATGGAGAACAATATGGAGGTTCCTTAAAAAACTAAAAATAGAACTACCATATGACCCAGCAATCCCACTACTAGGCACATACCCAGAGAAAACCATAATTCAAAAAGACACATGCACCCCAGTGTTCATTGCAGCACTGTTTACAATAGCCAGACAATGGAAGCAGCCTAGATGTCCATCAAGAGAGGAATGGATAAAGAAGATGTGGCACATGTATATAATGCAATATTACTCAGCCATAAAAAGAAATGATACTGAGCTATTTGTAGTGAGGTGGATGGACCTAGCGTCTGTCATACAGAGTGAAGTAAGTCAGAAAGAGAAAAACAAATACCGTATCCTAGCAGATATGTATGGAATCTAAAAAAAAAAAAAAAATGGTTCCAACTAACCTAGGGGCAGGACAGGAATAAAGACGCAGACGTAGAGGATGGACTTGAGGACATGGGGAGGGGGAAGGGTAAACTGGGATGAAGTGAGAGAGTGGCAATGACATATATACACTACCAAATGCAAAATAGATAGCTAGTAGGAAGCAGCTGCATAGCAGAGGGAGATGAGCCCAGTGCTTTGTGACCACCTAGAGGGGTGTGATAGGGAGGGTGGGAATGAGATGCAAGAGGGAGGGGATATGGGGTTATACGTATATGTATAGCTGATTCACTGTTATACAGCAGAAACTAACACAACATTGCAAAGCAATTTTACTCCAATGAAGATGTTTAAAAAAAAAAGAGCAATAACTACGATTTAGGCATAATGGACTAGAAATGTCACAAAGTAACTTTAACTGGCTATTTTCCCATTTAATTTAATTTATTTATTTATTGACCATGCCGCACAGCTTGTGGAATCTTAGTTCCCCAAGCAGGTACTGAACCCGGGCCCATGGCAGTGAAAGTGCAGAGACATAACTGCTGGACCACCAGGAAATTCCCTTTTTTCCCATTTTAAAAAATAGTAATTGGTTCCAAGTTGATAGTACAGTTGCAGATTAAAGTTCTCTTTTGATTTGGTATACACAGTGATAATATAGCTTGCCTTTGTTCTCTTGTTGCAATTCTCTGATTTGTCTGTTTTCTTGCTGGATACCCATAACTAATGTGGACCGTGGCCGATGTCTTGCAACTTCATTAAGTTCTTGAATTTCTTCTTGATACTAATGAAAAGATTTTTATTAAAATGAAAGAGAAAATATTTGAAAATATGTATCTGATACACACACACACACACACACACACACACACACACGTATGTATATTTGATAAAGAACCCTTACAACTCAACTCAATACAACTCAATAAAAGGAAAAATAACTCAATTTAAAAATGGGCAAACAAGTAAGTTCTGAGAATGTAATGTACATCATGGTGTCTAGAGTTAACAATATTGTATTATATACTTGCAAGTTGCCAAGAGAACACATCTTAAATGTATACACACACACACACACACGAACGGTAATTATGTGAGGGGATGGAGGTATTAACTAGCCTCATTGTGGTAGGTAATCTTTTCACAAAATATACATATATCAATATATATTGTACACCTTAAAGTTACACAATGTTGTATGTCAAGTATATCTCAGTAAAGCTAGAAAAAAATGGGTAAAGGATTTGAAGAGACATTTCTCTAAAGAAAATACACAAATGGCCAATAAACACATGAAAGATGCTTAACATCATAAGTCATTCAGGAAATACAATTCAGTGTAACAAGGAGATACCACTTCACAACGACTAGGATGAGCTTAATCAAAAAGCAAGTAATAACAAGTGTTGGAGAGGATGTGGAGAAATCACTCTCATATACTGTTCATGGGAATGTAAAATGATGTGCCTGCTCTGGAAAACAGTCAGGCAGATGCTCTAAAAGTTAAATATAGATTTTTAAGACCCATCCATTCTAATTGAACTAGGTATATACCCAAGAAAATTGAAAACATATGTCCACATAGAAACTTACAAACAAGTATTCATAGCAGTATTATACATAATAGCCAAAAAATAGAAACAATCCAAATGTCCATCAACCAATGAACAGATAAACACAATGTGCTGTATCCTTACAATGAATATTATTTAGCAATAAAAAGGAATCAAGTACTGATACATGCTACAACATCGATGAAACCTGAAAACATTACGTTAAAAAAAGTCACAAAAAGCCACATATTGTATGATTCCATTCATATGAAATGTCTAAAATAGGCAAATCCATGGAGACAGACAGATTTGTAGTTTCCAGCGGCCAGGGAAAGGGAGACCTAGGGAGTAGCTACTAAGGGATATGGGCTTTTGGGGTAATGAAGTGTTCTCAAACTAGATAGTAATTATGGTTGCACAGCATGTGAATATACTAAAATCCAATGACCTGCACTCTTCAAAAGGGTAAACTTTATGGTATGGTTCTTAACTCTGGTTGTCAACCCCCCTTTTTTACAACTCAATACCAGATATATATGTTCACTGGAATGCATGAATCAAGGTAGACAGGGACGTATGTAATGTGCTTAGGGCAACAGAGTTGCAAAACAAAATAAGTAAACTTCCTTCACTATTTTCAGCAGCTTTGTTAAAAGCAGTAACCCTGGGTTGCTTCCTTTTACAAAAGGGGTGATGCATTTCTAGAGAGTAAGCTATGAATATATATTTTCCTCCAGTGATTTCCATCATAATATCAGAGATTTTATAACTCTCTTAGAGTTGCAACTCTTTATCAAAAGAGGTCTTAAAATAGTAGCTCACTGTAAAGTTCTTATATACAACAGTAAGGATAACAAGAAGTGAAGTCCTTTTTATTTCTTCTTTAACTGGCAGCATTAAATGAAAAATAAGGTAGCAAGTACAAATGCAGTAACTGCAAAAGGTGGAAACCAGATATGGCTTTGCATCATTTTCAAAAACTATTTTATTGTTAAATAGTGTCACCTAAATACTCCTATAAAGAAAAATATTTCTACATTATAAAAATAGGAGACAGAGCAAAATATGTGTCAATTATATAGTGAAAGATATTATCTGGTCTTTGTCAAATGTATCTAGACCTAAAAAATTCATGTATTTTCCAAACTCAAATGTGCCTCACTGTCAGAAAAGTAATCAAGTCTATATGTTTTAGAATATCTACATATATACATGCCAGTTGAACTTGACAAAATTACATTTCAATCTAAAGTAAACTGAAACACACAAGTCAAGCTACTTTTAAATTTTAGAGAACATTAAAAAATAATAAAATACTAATTAAGCAGAAGTTTACAATTCAAGCAACACATAAATATCAATGACTGCTTTTTAAAAATGGAATCAGCAAGGAAAAACATCAAACCTGCTTCATAGCTTCTACTCGCTTGTTGAGAGCTGTGGTTTGCTCAATCAGAGATTCTGCTGCATCGTCGTGATCTCTCAGTCTTTCAACAAGGGCTTTAGCATCAGCAAGTGCCTTCTCAATTGTGCAACTCATTTCTAAAGGAATATGTATAATTAAAAATGAAAATCAAGATTCAAAACAAAACTGGCATAGCATCTTATTTTAGTTTCACGTTAACACAGATACGCTTAAGCTACATTTGTTACTGGATTGCTCACTGTCTCGGAAGAAAAAACATCTAAGAACATCTGTGGTTTTGATTCTGTTAAGGTAGAACAAACTCAAAAGTGAATTTATAATATTCAAAAAATACAATGCGTGTAAATATATATAATTATATAATTACATATATATATATACACACACACACATATGTGTGTGTGTGCGATCATACATGTATGATTTGCAGACATAATCAGAATGTATTTAAAACACCCTGAATTTATAGTGGGGAAAAAAAGTACACATCCAATGGATATATTTTATGTTATACAGAAATTGTGCTCTTCATAAGGGCAAACCCTATCAAGTCATTTGTCATTTGTGAAAAAGGTCACTTTAATAGTCTTTATTCTGCAGTCAATGACTGTCAGGTCTCTGACCATAGACCCTTCCTAGCCTCTGCTTGGTCAGGTGACCTGAGACACCATTCACAAATGCACACTACTGACCAGCCAAAGTGGCCTCTATGTGTCATGCTATGCTCAAGTGTCAACCTCCTTCTGGAGGAACTTTGGCTTCTTATACAAAATTGCATTATAATCCTAACTCTTGCACTTTCCTTAGTGAATGGCAAAGAAAGTTTTAACTTAGAACAACACTGGCCATTGTGGGAAACTTCTGAGGTGTTAAAATCAATAATTAATATGCATAAAAGGAGCTCAAAAAATTAGGAGGCAAAACATGAAGCAGCCAACAGTTATTGTAGTTTCTTCAACTGGCAAGCTGAGACCTCAAAACAAAATTTTAGTCTTAAAATAATGTCTCTCAAAAACTTTAACCTTCTAAAACTTATCATTCTTGAATTTTTCTCTTTCTACTAAGTGTCACCTTACTTTCTATATAAGCTACCCTTTCTTCAAGATTTTCTCAAAAAATAAAATTACACTGTAAAATTACTAGGCCAGAAGCCAGGTCTATAGATATTAAATTAAAACTCAGGTATAGAACCAAGTTAAGGGCTATAATGAAGGATTTTCATCAAGTTTAGGAAGACAGAAATTTGCTACAGAATGTAGGACAGTTAGATGCTACTGTACTGGACTATAGTTCAGTTAATTATTAGCCCCTCAGACAGAGAAAAATGCAGTAAGTACAAAAGAGATTTAAATAACCCAACTGTGTAACATTTTAAAAGAAGGAAAGAAAACACATCAGGCCATTTTAGCAGGCTTTCATTTAAGGTTATATAGCAAAGATTCAAAATTGTAAACTAAATAAAGATGAAAAAACGTTCAAACAGTATTCTTGGTTGTACCCAACAGCTGAAGCAAAGGGTATACTGTCCTGTTATTATAAACAGGTTTAAAGCTGAATAAAAAGATTTAATCAAAATAAATTAAAATGTAAAACTGCCAATCTAGAAAATATTCATGACTAGACATTTCCAGAGAGCTTTAAGAATTACGCTGGAAACTAATACAATTTCTGTCTCTCTAGATAAAACAACCAAAAGATTTGTCCTCTAATATCTAGGAGATTTAGATAAGTGTACTTCAAAATACAAGCAAAAGGGCAATTAAAGGAACCAATGGCTTGTACTGGCTAAAACACAAAAGTACAGCCATTCAAAATCTATCTAAGATGCTCCAAGGGAGATATTAGTCTCCAATAATGCCTTGCCCTTCCTCTAAACTTCCAAGGGGAATAATCTAAAATTATAGATAGGGGCTTCCCTGGTGGCGCAGGGGTTGAGAGTCCGCCTGCCGATGCAGGGGACACGGGTTCGTGCCCCGGTCCGGGAAGATCCCACATGCCGCGGAGCGGCTGGGCCCGTGAGCCATGGCCGCTGAGCCTGCGCGTCCAGAGCCTGTGCTCCGCAACGGGAGAGGCCACAACAGTGAGAGGCCCGCATACCGCAAAAAAAAATAATAAAAAAATAAAATTATAGATAGGTAATAGTATGGCTTTCCTATTTATGTGGGAGTTACTATATCTCCATATCTCCTATCAATCCCACTACTATAGAACAGCAGATTCTTCAGAGTAAAATTTTAAAGTTATTTGTGGGAAAAAAAAATTAAAAAGAGAAAAAAATATTTGTCTTATAGTAAAAATAACTGGTTGTAATAGATGGTGAAAGAAATAAAAAAAACAAAGTCTAGAGAAAGTTATAAAAGATCTTAGAGAAGTAAAGTTTATCTTGATTTAATAGAACAAGTATGAGGAACCTCTGACAGTCCTAGGTTCCAACCTAGGATATTGTTAAATGATACTGTTGGGACTACTATGAGAAGAATACCTCTTTATGCTTTGTAACAACATGACATCTACAAACAATAGATAGGATGCGTTTCCAAATAAAATGCACTAAAGTTCCTATATATGATCAGATGATAGGTGATCTAGACATGAGAATACCTATACTGTGTGTAATTCAATAAGTTGCCCTCTCCCCAAAAGCCATGCTCCCAGAATTCTCTGGGTGAAGGAATCTACAGAGCCCTGAAACTAGATGGAATCTTTCCAGATAATCATAAATCTTTCTTTTTGAAATACGAAAGAGTTGGGACTTCCCTGGTGGTCCAGTGGTTAAGACTCTGTGCTCCCAACGCAGGGGGCCCAGGTTCAATCCCTGGTCAGGGAACTAGATCCCGCAATGCCACAACTAAAGATCCCGCATGCTGCAACAAAGACCCTGTGTGCTGCAACAAAGACCCTGCATAGCCAAATAAATAATAAATGAATAAATATTTTTAAAAAAAAGGAATATGAAAAAGTTAAGCTGTGTTCTGGGGGTATCAACTTGACAACATGGCACCAAAGACCCACTGCCTATTAAATCCTAAGCTTTGATTCAGTAGCTAAGGCTCACCCTCCTTGCCTCAGAGCAATCACAGGCCTCAACTAAATTAGTCAAAGCACCTTCAGAGTTTATACTAGGTCTTTATACCTAATGTTCCCATATGTAGTAAATCCCAACTGCTAAATGAAAGCACCCTAAATCATCTACTAGTGGAATAATTATGAAATGTTGTTACTTTCTCCGCTTCATATTACCATCTTCTGGTACAAAACTCTTACTCCAACAATCATGCCTACTGGAAGAAAATCTCGTGACTGTGTTCCCAAAATTCACGGAGTGTCCAAGCCCAAAGCAAAGACTTTGAACTCTCTAGCACCAAATCCCGACTTTACTGTTTGTTAATGGGTTTTACATCAAACATGAAAAGTGACGTGCATCAGGCTTGATACATAACAGGCACTTCAGTCATGCTGATAAAATTCAATTTCTTACCAGAAGCCAAACTGATCAAATGACTTAACTGTGGCCTTCTAAGATAGAGCAACTCGTTAAAATGAAAGAGTAAATACATACACTAGTAGCTGAGTTGTTTTTGGAATAATTCACTTTTTTAAATGCTGCAAGGAAGTTCCTCCGATATCCTTTAAAAAACAACAAATACATTAACTACTTGATGGCTTGATGCTACCTAAAATAATAAGGTAGAGATGCACAATAAAAAAAAAAAAAGATTCTAAAGCTAGTATCGTATATTACAGATACTATTGAACTACTTTAAAGTACATAGTTATAAAAACATTACTTTTACTAAAAGTCCTATGCAAGGGTTTCATGTAAAACAATAAAATCATAAGAAATCCATGGAGAAGTCAAAGATTCCATCACAGACACACAAAATCTGGCCTTCCAAATTCCAGAAAGAAACATGGGATGATCAGGTTATAAAACCCATGAGTATAAGAGCTGACATAATCAGGATGGCTACCTGATAGTACCAGACAAAACCCTGAATGAACACTAACTCATTCCAGTAGAAAAAGATTAGCCACAATATTAAACACTGATGGGAAAATTGCTTGGATGGCAGAGGATATGGTCCAGTACACACCTTATTTGTAAATAAATGTATCCGGAAAAACTGTAAAGGTGAAGCGAGGACTAAAACCATTCCTAAAGGACGTTTTGAACATCTCCAAGTGGATTTTATGGGGTTGCCTCTCTCTATGGTTTAGGACTACATAACATTCCTAAATATATGAGCAATGTATTAATAATAGCATATTTATTTTTGTTACGTATAGATTTTAAAAGTCCCCTACTGAAAAGCCATAATACTCACAATGGTTAATATACTATTATATTTTGTGTCCTTCCAAGAATATTCTACCTTGTCAATCAGGTAAAATAGAAACATTTAACTGGATCAGTTATTCATGAATTTAAATTATGCAACACTTTGCCTCTTTCTCAGAAATCTTTCTGCTTGTATCATTCTCAGTCCTCAGCAAACCCAAAACAGGATAAATCCAAGAAGGTCCAAGCTCAGACACATCATAATGAAATTTCTGAAAATGAAAGACAAAGAAAAATCCTGAAAGCAGCCAGAGAAAAATAACATATTACTTACAGACAACCAACATTTTGAATGACTATAGATTTTTCATCAGAAATCAGGAAGGCTGGGGCTTCCCCCGTGGCGCAGTGGTTGAGAATCTGCCTGCTAATGCAGGGGACATGGGTTCGAGCCCTGGTCTGGGAGGATCCCACATGCCACGGAGCAACTAGGCCCGTGAGCCACAACTACCAAGCCTGCGCATCTGGAGCCTGTGCTCCGCAACAAAAGAGGCCGCGATAGTGAGAGGCCCGCGCACCGTGATGAAGAGTGGCCCCCACTTGCCACAACTAGAGAAAGCCCTCGCACAGAAATGAAGACCCAACACAGCAAAAATAAATTAATTAATTAATAAACTCCTACCCCCAACATCTAAAAAAAAAAAAAAGAAATCAGGAAGGCCAGTTAAAAGTGCTAAAGAATGGAACGCTCAACCCATAATTCTATATCCAGTGAAAATACCCTGCATATATGAAGGTAAAATAAAAATCATTCTCAGATGAAGAAGAAGAGAATCCACTTCTAGTAGATTTGTTCTAAAGGAAATTCTTCAGAGGGAAGCAAAATGATAGCAGAAGGAAACTCAGAGTATCAGGAATAAAGGAAGAGCAAGAGAAATCATAAATATCTTGAAAAAGAGAATAGACTATTCTCTTTTTGAGTGCTTTAAAATGTCTGATATTTGAAAACAAAAGCTATAACTTTTGTGATGGAATTTTCAATTTATGTAGATGTAATATATAACTATAACATAAACGGGGAGGGTAAATGGACCTATACTATAATGTTTCAACATCTCACTTGAAATGATAAAATGTCAATTGTAAACAAACATATATGTTGTAATACTAGAGAAATCCCTAAAAAAAGCAGTATGGAGATAAGACTTAAAATCATAACAGATGAATTAAAATGAATAAAAAGTTTTAATAACCCAAAAGAAGGAAAAAAGGGGAAAGGAAGGAACAAAACACTGAGGGTACAAACAGAAAACAAATAAGATGGTGGATCTAAATACAAATATATTAATAACTACACTAAATATAAATGTTCTAAACACATTAGAACACGCAGTCTGATAATCTAACTCTTTAATTAGGATTTAAAACAGGACCTAATTATATGTTGTCTACACGAAACTCACTTTAAATATGATATAGGTAAGTTAAAAGTAAAAGGATGGAAAGAGACACACTATATAAACACCAATCAAAAGAAAGCCAGTGTACTAATAATAAGTACATGAAAAGGTGCTCAACATGATTAGCCATCAGGGAACTGCAAATCAAAATAACAAAATTCTACTTCATATCTACTAGGCTGGCTATATAATAAAGAAGATAGTTAAGTGTTGGCTAGGATGTAGAGAATTTGGAGCTTTCATGGACTGCTGGTTGGAATGTAAAATGGTGCAGCCACTTTGGAAACCAGTCTGGCAGTTCCTCAAAAGGTTAAACACATGATCTAGCAATTCTCCTCCTAGGTACACACCAAGAAAATGAAAACATGTCCTTGCAGAAAATTTGTACATGAATGTTCATAGCAACACTATTCATAATAGCTCCAAAGTAGAAATAGCCCAAATGTCCAACAACTGAAAATGAATAAATAAAATGTGATACAGTGAATATTTTTTGACCCCCAAAAAAGAGGAATGATGTACTGACATAAGCTACAAAATGGATGAAACTTGAAAAATTATGCTAAGTGAAAGAAGCTGGTCACAAAGCACATATTTTGATTCCATTTACATGAAATGTCCACAAGATGCACATTCATATAGGCAGAAAGTAGATTAGTGATTTGTCTAGGGTCAAAGGGAGAGGGGGAAGATAAGGGGAATGGGTAGTGACTTAATGGGCATAGCTTTTTGGAGTGAAGAAAATATTCTAAAATCGATTGTGGTGCTGGTTGCACAACTCTGTGAATATACAAAAAAACCATCAAATTGTACACATTAAATGATGGAATATTATGGTATGTGAAATTGTATCTCAAAAAAGGTATTATATTTAAAAAAGAGAGCTGGTGGCTATATTAATACTAGATGAGGGACTTCCCTGGTGGCGCAATGGTTAAGAATCCACCTGCCAACGCAGGGGACACAGGTTCAAGCCCTGGTCCGGGAAGATCCCACATGCTGCAGAGCAACTAAGCCCATGCGCCACAACTACTGAGCCTGTGCTCTAGAGCCCACGAGCCACAACTACTGAGCCTCCATGCCACAACTACTGAAGCCCGCACACCTAGCGCCCGTGCTACACAAGAGAAGTCCACACACCACAACTAAAAGTAGCCCCCGCTCGCTGCAGCTAGAGAAAACCCACGCACAGCAACAAAGACCCAACGCAGCCAAAAATAAAAAAATAAATTTATTTTAAAAAATATACTAGATGAATTAGACTTCAGAGAAAAGAAAATTACCAGGGATAAAAGAGGGGCAATACATAGTTGATAAAAGGGCCAACTCACCAAGAACACATAAGAATCCTAAATGTATATGTACCTAACTAGGGAGCTTCAAAATCAAATAAAAACTGAAAAAAATAAATAGACATACCCTCACTTACTGCTGAAATCTTCAACACTTCTTTCTCAGTAACTGATGGAACTAGTACAGAGAAAATCAGCAACGATATAGAAGAAATGAACAAACTCCATCAACTAAGTAGACTGAATTGATATTTATAAAACACTATAACCAACAACAGCAGAATACACAGTATTTTTAAGTACACATGGGACATTCACTAGGATAGAGTATATCTTGGATCAAAAAACAAACCTTAACAAATTTAAAAGAACTGCAGTCATACAAATTATGTTCTCTGAACATAATGGAATTAAACTAAAATAAATAACGAAGAGACAACAAGAAAATCTCTAAATGTTTGGAAATTAAACAACACACATAAGTAATCCATGAGACAAAAAGAAAGTTTTTTTGGAAATTAGAAAATATTTTGATCTAAGTACAAGATATCAAAATTTTGGCATGCATGTAAAGCAGGAAATTCATACACTAAATGCTTATATAAGAAAACTAGAAAGATATCAAATCAACTATCTAAGCCTCAACCTCATGAAATAAGGAAAAGAAAAGCAAAATAAACACACAGTAAACAGAAAGAAGGAAATAATACAAGAGGAGAAATTAATGAAATTGAAAACAGGAAAACAACAGAAAAAAAAACAATGAAACCAAAAACTAGTTCTTTGAAAAAGCAAAAAAAGTTGATAAACCTCTAGCGTAACTCACCAAGAAAAAAAAGAGAGAAGACATAAATTACCAACGTCAGGAATGAAAGAAGGGATATCACTGCAGACTCCTAATTCATTAATAGGCTAAGTGAATACAATAATAAATTTCATACACATGAATTGGATGAAATGGACAAATTCTTCAAAAACCACAAACTACATAAAGTCATACAAGATGCAACTATTAGTAATAATTATTATAGCTATAACTATTAAATACCTGTAACTATTCTATAGTCCTACAACTATTAAAAACATTCGTAGTTAAAAATCTTCTGCCAAAAATCTCTAGACTCAAGTGGTTTCAATGGCAAATTCAACCAAATAGTCAAAATAATTTTGAAAACAAAATTGGAGAAATCACACTTCTAAATTTTAAGACTTACTATAAAGCTATAGCAGTTAAGATGGCATGGTATTGGCAGAGCCAGTCAGATAAAACAGAACAGAGTCCAGAAATAAGCCCACAGAAACACGACCAACTGATTTTTGAAGGTGTAAAGGCAAGTCAAAGGAGAAAGGATAGCCTTTTCAGCAAATGGTGCTGGGAGACTGGACATCTGCATGCCAACATGTTAAGTAATTCTTACAATTTTCACAAAAATTAACTCCAAATGGACCATAGCTCTAAATGTAAAACGAAAAATGGTAACGCTTCTAGAAGAAAAAACAAGAGAAAATCTTTGTGACCTGGGGTTAAGCAAACACTTTTTAGACATGATACCAAAAGCTTGATTCAAAAAAGGAAAATTCAATAAACTGGACGTCATCAAAATTAGAAACTTTTGCTCTGGGAAACACTGTTAAGACAGTCTGAAAAGACAAGCTATAGACTAGGAGAAGATACAAATCACATATCTGACACAGGACTTGTATTCAGAATACATAAAAACCTCTCAAAACTAACAATAAGGTAATAATCTAATTTTTAAAAATGAGCAAAAGACTTTAACACTTAACCAAAAAAATATATGAATGGCAAAAAAGGCACATGAAAACATATTCAACATCATTAGCCATTAAAGAAAAGCAATTAAATCCATGATGAGCTCCACTACACCCCTATTAAAATGGATAAAATAGAAAGTACTGACATACCAAGTGCTGGCACGGAACTCTCACACAGTGCTGGTGAGAATGCAAAATAACATGGTTATTTTGGAAAATGGTTTAGCAGTTTCTGAAAAGTTAAATGTATTCTACCATATGACCCAGGAATACCAATTCTGGGTATTTACTGTAGAGAAATGAGTGGATAAACAAACTGCAGTACATACCATCCACACAATGAGATACTACTCAGCAATAATACTGAATGAAGCACTGATGAGGCAACTACATAGGTGAATCTCAAAAATATTATGCTGACTGAGTGAAAGAAGACAATCTCAAAGGTTACATACTGTTTCCATTTACCTGGCACTGCCCAAAGGACAAAACCACAGCGGTAGATAAGAGGGTACATAGAGATCAGTGGTTGTCAGGAGCTGGGAGTGGGAGTGGGCACCGGGGTGGGGGAGAAGGGTGTGGCACAAGAGAGTATTCTGAAATAATGGATAGTTCTGTATCCTGATTGCGGTGGAATCTGTACACATGTTAAAATGAATAGAACTATATTGCAAAAAAGGGCATAATACATTAATTTTAAAACTTAAAAAAAAAGATCTGTCCCCAAGGTTTTGCCTTTGTCTTTAATTCATCTGCTGTTTATTTGCATGCGTGGTATAAGGAAGATATCTAATTATATTTTCCTTTTCTCATGTGGACAACTAGTTGTGCCAGTTCCCATTTATTGGATAGTACGTTCTTCCCCCACTGAACTGTAATGCCACACCTGTTGTATGTTTTTTCAATAAATGTATGGGTATGTTTCTGAGCTCTCTATTCTACCTTTGTATCTATTATCTATCTTTACATCAATATGCTGCCTCAACTGTTACAGTTGTAAAATAACGCTTGCTATCTGATATGGCAAGTCATCTTTTCCTTCTTCAAAAGTCTGTTAGCATTTTCTCCAACCTAATTCAATCTAAATGGACTTCTAGAGCACTCCAGAGTAAAATCAAACTGCTAGGTAATAATTTTAATTAATTCCAACTGTTGGTAGCTTTCTGCGCCTGAGTAATACAACCTTATACTGAATCTTGCTCATTGGGATAACTGTTATTTCCATTTTACCAATGAGGAAACAGACTCAGGATTTCCAAGGTAAGGAGCTGACTGACAGCACCATGTAGCAAGGAAGGAGCCAAGCTAGTACCAGAAATAGCACTTCTGACCCCCAGTCTAGTGGATATTCATGAGCCATGATGGCTCTCCAGGGCCCTGTTTGCTTTTACCTATATAAAGACTATCCTGGTCTCCTGGGTGGAAAAACAAAGCAAATTCCTTGCCCTACTCGACCGATGAGACTTCCAAAGTATTATATAAATTGCATTTCAAACCAGCAATAGAAAATAAATGGAAGTGTAAATGAAGATGAAAAAATAACAAATATTTAATATTTTTCTGCATAACCAATAAAAGCCTAGTACCTATTTTAACCAGCCATCACAGTTAATTATAAGACTGTTAAAAACAAGAAAACAGGCCCCCAAATGCCATGTCACTTATGCTAAGCCCCACATCACCAAACCAAGACTTAACTTACAGTTTTGGCCTCTTCCAGAAATAGAACCCTAAATCTGTCGATCAGGAATCACTGTGAGGTAATTTGTCTGACAGACCCCTGCCGTCCCCTAAAGGAAAGTGACCTTGTCCCAACCAATCTGCTTTTTGTTAGTATAACTTCCTTGTCCCTTCTCCTATAAAAGTCTTTCATTTTGTACAGCTCCTTGGAACTCCTTTCTGCTAGATGGGATGCAGCCTGATTCATGAGTCGCTGAACAAAGCCAATAAGATTTTTAAAGTTTACTCAGTTGAATTTTGTTTTTTAAGGAGACCAATTAGACTTTCTGAAACTAGAATTAACATCCACTTTAAAAAACATTCTCTACATTGCATAATGAAATACTACTATCAAAATGAACTACATTTGTAATTTCTTTTGTAACTATAAAAACATACCTGTTCAGGGAAAGGAATTATAAATAGCAGGTAATTAAAAGCATACCTTTATTAGCATTTCAGAAAAACAGTGACACAAAGTTTCTGTGAATCTGCATGTTCATTTCCTGTATGTAAAACCACAGAAAAGTTTAAAATATTTTATAATATGCCTTTACTTTGCCACCTTTTTTGAAAACCATTGTGCTTTTCCCCCTGCACTGTTTGGCTGGTAACTGGAGTGGGAGGAAGATTGTTTTCCACATTCTCTAACAAGTTTTAAATTTAAAAGACTCCAGTTAAAAAAAAAAAAGATATTCTCAATTTTATCTATTTTTAGAGAGCATGTCTTAACTAGTCACACTTAACTAGTGTACTTACTTACATTATCTTCTATAGGTAGGTTCATATTACAGGTAAAATTTTTTAAGGCAGTTCCCCGCCCTCCACATTAGCCACATTCTCACCCACTTTACCGCCCAAAGACATTCGCAGTCAGACTCCTGGCAGAGGGTTCAGAACATTGTGCTGCTGATAAAAGAGAAACCACCACCCACCCAAGACAGAAACTGCCAGCTGTTAGTTTTAGATTTTGGTTAAGAAAAATTTAAAGAAATTCAAACCACTCTTCTTTCCCCTTTATCCACAAATCCATTACCCTATACCTGGAACTACACAGAAATACTGTGACCGCTGACATACCACAGATGTGTCTATCAATGTCAACAATCTAGTTTAAAAATTTTATTGTTCAGGCAGGTGCCTCTGAAGTTAATTAGTAGATAATACTAACTGACACATATGGAAATATAAAAAGTCCTAGTTATGGCTCTCTTAGAAACTTATAAAGAGATCAAGAAAGAAAACATGTAAATTATAAATTACATATTTTTAAAAAGCATCTTATACAGACATAGCACTGTATCTGAAAGCACAAAAAATTTTCACTGTCCTTGAAAATGATGGAATGAACACGTTTGGAGTTTTATGAAGGTGCTTTATGAAGAAAATGAATTTTTAAAGTTATAAGAAACAATCTGAAAGTAAGGACACAGGAGAATTTCTTTTTTTAATTATACGTTACCTTGGAATTGTGGCTAAATATAAGTTGCATACACCTGTATGTTCAAACAGGTATGACAATTCAAGAAGGATCTAACTTAATCTAAACCAGTTATTTCTAACCTATGGGCAAGGAATCATTGGAAGGGCTGCATGGATGTACATATACCAAGCATGGTCTGTAGTCTAAATACTTCTCTCACATAAATAGCCCACTATTTTTAATAGAGACTAGTAATAATAAAATACAAAAGCATTTAAAAGCATAATAGTCTTTTTGCCACTATGCACAATCTCAACTAACAGATACTAAAAGTACAATTACTTGTGTATTGGTGGTACAGGGTTCCTCATATTCAAAACAGGTCAGGGTTCTTTAAGCTAATATACAAGGTTCCTCTGGCTCTAAAATTCTACACTTTTAAGGATGCTAAGGATTCCTACTCCTATGGTGAATCTTCAGAACTATAACACCTGCTATGTGCCAAGCATTGGTCTAACTTTTGTTACAAAGATGAATAAGACGTGATCCCAGGCTCAAGTTCAAATTAGCGCAAGAGACAGATAGTGGAACAAATAATGTTATACAACCTAAGGAATACTGCAGAAGTACCGTCTCAAGTGCTTTGGGAACACCGTGGTACTATCAATATCATCTGTGGGAGCCTGAGAAGACAATGGTCTATGAATTGGATCTTGAAAGTTGGTTTAAAAAAAATAAGGAAGAGTAAGCATTCAAGACAGATGGTACAACACATACAAAGGCACAGAATTGTGAAAGTGCTTCCATATTTGGAGAAACATCCAGCAGTCTGGCATGACTGGGTATTGAAGTATTTGGAGGAGAGGCAAAGTAAGACAGAAAAGGTAGAATGGAATGTATTGGAACAGACAGTATAAGGTCCTAAGTGATATGCTTAACAATTAGGACTTAATTCTGTCAGCAATACGGTTATTCAAAAAGCTTAAAGAAAGTATTGCTATGAACAGATTTGTATTTCAGAATGGTAACTCTAGGGAAGGATGATGGTGGAGAAATCATCTGGTGAAAGAAAAAGAAATAGCATCGTGCAGTGTAAGTGGAAATACACAGTCAAGGATGAGCCTTAGGTTCCTAGTTTGGACAGCAGGATGGACACCGGTACCATTATCTGAGATGGGATACATAAAAAAGGCAGGAAGAAAACCAAGAAAAGAGTAGGATTCTTCAGAGGGCAGTTTCCAGACAGTATGGTTATCCGTGAAGAGTACCAGGAAAAGAGTAATATTTCTTGGAGGGCAGTTTCAAGAAAGAGAGAATGGTTCTCCATGTCATATGCAAAGAGGTAAATTGAAAACTGAAAAGAACCCCTTTTGCATCCCTGCCGACCACCCCCCAACCCCGCCCCACAAACGGTGAGCTCCCAGGTGGGTTAGGCAGGAAACAGAGAGGGAAGGTGTGTCCACAGGGTTAGGGCCAAGGCTTTTCATCGAACTTTCCGCACCTCAGTTCCGGAAAGAGGTGCTCAGAGCTGAACAAGGAGAGGAAGTACCGCGCCCAGTAACTGGCAGCCGGTAGTTCAAGAGGTGGTGCAAAGCACCATCGGGGAAGGAAGCTTCCGACTCCCTATGCCCGCTCTGGTCCCTGGATTGATTCCACTTACTCTGGTCTCAATCCCTCGCAGCCGTCAGCTGTGGCGGTTAGGACTCAAGCCTCGGCCAACGGGGACCTATGCACCCAGGGAAAGAGACTCCTCTTGCCTGTTCAGCTTCTTCAGCGAGCAGACGCAGAACCAAGCAGAGGCAGTGCAGGGGCGGCCTGGGGGAAACAGAGGGGCTCAGCCCCATCACTTGCCAACGGAAAACCTCCGTTCACCGCCTCCGACCAGCGCTCTCAGAGCGCTTCAACCTCGCGAGATTTCCTTCCTCGCGTAACCGTGGGGGCAGAGCCCAGCGATTTTTTTTGAGGCCTCTAGCTGACATGCGCGAGAGTTAGGGGCGGGCCTCCCCACTAATCCACGCTCAAGCTTTCTCTCGGCCTCTCGCAAAGTCTCGCGAATTTTGCTAGGGGAAACGGGCCTGGGTGGAGAGGCTGAGAAGGGGAGATCTGGTGGGCGGGCCTTGCGCTTAGGGGACCGTAGCACCGTTAGCCGGTGCTGTGGTTGGTACTTCGCTGTTGGGGACGCTCTCAGGTCGCCCGGATCAATTTTCCGAATGGGTGACTGGAAAATTAGGGGGTAGAAAATCTTGAGGGTCGGAGGCATTTTTTTTCTTGGCTCCGCCCTCTTCCTGTTAGAGACCTGGGCGTCTGGCCCGCAGAGGGGGAAGGGCAGCTTGGCGGGGCTGCAGAAGAGTGCTTTGCGCACGCGCCAGTCCGAGTGTGTGAGTGTTTGTGTTCACGCGCAGGCGCGCGCGCTCCTGCATTTAGGAAGCCTGGGAAGGACCGGTGTGTTAGGAGATGAGCGGGGAAAGCATAGTCCCCTGTCTTTGGTACCAGACACTCCTGACTGAGCGCTGACCCTCCCCACCCAGCCAGCAGCCTTTTCCAGAGAGGCTGTGGTGCATAGCCTCTGTTCGTTTTCACTGCAGGACCAGGCACGAAAGTAAGCGAACCTCGATCCTGAGGTCTTCCTTATCCACTCACCTTGTACTCCCCCCCCCCCACCCCAGTTTCCAGCAGAGTGTGTCTAGGTTTCTCAAAGAAGAGTTTTGCATGAAGGGGAAATGCATTGGAAAGCAGGAGAAGAAAATAGCTGGATTGTAAAAAGTCGGTTCGTTTTAATGAACACTTCTGCTGTGTTTACCCTGTGCTTTTCGAATGTGGATTGTCTATTCAGTGTAAGATTTTATTAGCGAAGCAAGGGAGTTCTTACAAGAAAAAGTTTCAAAAGTTCCTCCTTCCCACCATGTGATGGTAGCACCTAAGTTTTTCTGTTCTACATGATGAATTACCGTGGTGTTTCAGAAGCTAAGGTGGAGAGTGTGAATTTGAGGTCCTTATCCTAATGCGAAGACCAGATATGCAGTTATCGTAGGAGATGTTTGTTATGTTTTGAGCTTACCTTTTGTTGTCACTCTTTCCAGTTCATTCTTTCTCCCCAATCCCCACCCTTTTTCAGAAGTCTTGAGATTTTTTTGGAGGGAAGCCCCCAAATGCTGACTTATATTACTTTAGGGGTTTATATTTGATTGATGTCAATTAGCAAGGATCATCAAAAGTGTGTTTGAAGGGTGTTTGTCGTTTATTTTGTTTGGTATTACGTAAGGGAAACCAATACGATTATTTGTAAAAATGTTTTCTTCTGGCAAATTTAAGTTCATTCCAAAAGCAAAAAATATCTGCATGTATTGTAATCTGCCTGTGTCTGGTAGAATGACAGGTGAATATGGTGTAGCTCGTCCCTTGAATTGTTACTTTCTGGTCATGACCTCATTAAATCTTGTCCTTTGTTCGATAAATTTCTTTGACTACTGATTATTCATGTTCCCTATCAAATCTTGAGGAAAAGACGCATTCGTTAGAAATAATTTAAGATATTAAATGTTACGTATAAGGTGTTTGGCTAATATATTTTATCCCTTACAGGTTAAAACAAAATGAAGATTTTTTCTGAATCTCATAAAACAGTATTTGTTGTGGATCACTGCCCTTACATGGCAGAATCATGCAGACAGCATGTCGAGTTTGATATGCTGGTGAAGAATAGGACCCAAGGAATCATCCCTTTGGCCCCTATATCTAAATCATTGTGGACTTGCTCAGTAGAATCTTCCATGGAATATTGTAGAATAATGTATGATATATTTCCTTTCAAAAAGCTGGTAAGTGTGAAGTACAAGTAAAATCATGATTTGGGGGATGTACTTGACTACTTTTTACACTTTTTATGTATGACTTTGCTTTAGATTTGACTTACAACTGTTTATTTACTACTTTAATAGTGTAGTATATAGAACTCCCCTTTGGGGTTAATACATGTATTTAATTGGGGCCAACAACAATAATAACAGCTAACAATTATGGAGCACTTAACGTGTGCTTCATATTAACTCCTTTAACTCTTAACAGCAGTCCTATGAGGTAGCTACTGTAATTACTGGGACAGTATTCAAAGTGTATAAAACCAGAATGGAACAGACACTGACCACTGAGAACTGTTGTCAGCCGAAGCAGAAGGGATGTTGGCTGAAAGCACTTTGTCAGAATGTGTTGGTATGTTCCATCTGAATATCAGCCTTGTTTATTACTGCCTTGTTGGAGATGCAGAAACTGAGGTAGAGAGAAGCAATTTGCCCTGAGTCATGTAGCTAGTTAGAGGAAGAACCAGAATTTGAACCTGGCTGCTTACAGTTTTAGTGGAAGTGTCCTAAATTGCTGCGGGATTTGGCCATATTGTAAAGAATGCTCTTAAGAATGCTAAGGGGAAATTGTTTTTATCAGTAAGAAGAGAAATTGAAGATTGATAGAAACTCCAAGTGTGAAAATTATCTTCAGTTTTCAGAATCCCCACTGTTTTATTTTGGGAAAGTCATTTGGTTAAGCCACAAGTGGATGCTTTGCTTTCTGTCTCAGTTGGAGCAGCATAGGTTGGGACCTAGCCTGTTCATAGACCAGCACAGGCACAGCAGTAACAGTAAGGCTGAACACAGAGAGGCTAATATATATTATACATTCAGATATGTTCCAAATTAAAATATAAATTGTTTTAGTCCCTCTGTAAATTGTGTATCATGTAAGGTAAAAAAGTATATATGAGAGGAAGCATAATGTAGTGGTTTAGCACACAGGTTTCGGTTCAGGTCCTGGCATCGTTAAGCTACCGGCAGTGTGACCTTGATCATTTCGCTTCATCTCTCCAAGCCTCGGTTTCCTCCCGTGTAAGCATAACTATGATTGTTGTAAGATTTCAGTGAGGTAATGTGAGTAAAGTGGCCAGTAAAATATGTTCCTGTCAGGTAAGTCTTAGGAGAAAAGGCTGCTTATCAAACTTACTGGGGAGGCAAAATGAGTATTACATGGATAATAGGAAAAAAGATCATGACTTAGATTATATAGTCCAGGGGAAAGAAGTAATCTCACCCTCCACCCCAAAGGGAACATAGCCCTCATTTGATATATTTTCTAATGTATCCTTACTGTTATCATCTTACCTGATATATTTTGTTTGCATTTTACTTTAAAAAATTTTTTTAAGAAATTTGACAGATACAGTGGAAGAACTAGGATGCTTTTTATTTATTTATTTATTTATTTATTTATTTATTTATTTATTTATTTATGGCTGTGTTGGGTCTTTGCTGTGCATGGGCTTTCTCTAGTTGTGGCAAGCAGGGGCTACTCTTTGTTGCCGTGCGTGAGCTTCTCATTGCAGTGGCTTCTCTTGTTGTGAAGCATGGGCTCTAGGCATGCGGGCTTCAGTATTTGTGGCACAAAGGCTCAGTAGTTGTGGCACACGGGCTCAGTTGCTCCGCAGCATGTGGGGTCTTCGCGGACCAGGGATCGAACCCTTGTCTCCTGCACTGGCAAGCGGATTCTTAACCACTGCGCCACCAGGGAAGTCCCTTTACTTTAAAATTTAGAATAAAGTGCAAATCCATTCTTTTAGCTTTCAATGCTCTAGGTTATATGGCCACTGCTTATTTTTCTGACCTTATCTCCTACCTCTCTGACCTTCACCCTTTTGAGGGTGTGCACCTAGAGGCCTTTGCATTTGCTGTTTGCTGTACCTGGAATTCTGTACCTCCAGCTCTTTCCCTGGCTGGTTTCTTTTGGTCATTTTGGATTTCCCTCAATTGCCACTTCTGTAGAGAGCCCTTCTCTGATCACCCAACCTAAAGAAGCTAAACAACTTCTGTTTCATAGCATTTATCACTCTCTGAAATTATGTTGTTCATTTATTTTTGTTTGTATTCTCCCTGCACTACCCTCTGTCTTACCACACCTCAGACTCCTGGCTTTCCCCACATTGTGAGCAACAGAACTGTTGTATTCATCACTGTATTCCCATATCCCTAGTGCTGAGAATAGCACCTGGCCTGTACTAGGCATTCGGTAACTATAAAATGAATGAATGAATCAATCAGCAAACCAGAGCTAGAGACTGCACTCTCTATTTATGTTTATGTTATATATAATATATTAAAAGGTATTTATAATAAAATAAATGTTTTAAATATGATGTGATTGAGAAGACTTGGAGTTGAATACTAATTATTTCTTTGAACTCTATTAGGTGAATTTCATTGTGAGTGACTCTGGAGCACATGTTTTAAATTCTTGGACTCAAGAAGACCAAAATTTGCAGGAGGTATGCTTAGATTTTGAACTGTGGCCATTTTTGAAAATTATCTGGACCTGATAATACTTTCTTAAAATATAATTAATGTTTTAAATAGGTATAGTATTTGCACATAGTTTTAAAACACCAACTAATACTAAAAGAAAAACAGCTGTCTGTCTTCCAGTCTTTCCCCACTTTCTAGAAGCAAGCTTTCAACTCTTTAGCTCATCTAGTATTTACTTCATATTTCTAAATAACATGTTTTTACTGCTATTTACAGAGTTCTCAATTTAAACCTCATTTATCATTACTGTCAATGAGGATTTACCTTTTATACTTCCTCTCACCCATGCCACTCTCACTGCCTTCTTCCCTTCCCTGATTTTCTCAATATTATATCAGAAGTTTTGTTTAATTCAAAATTTCATGTTTACATTGTAATGTCTACATAAAGTGTTATCCACTGCTAAGCCAAGTGGCATATGCGATTATTTCCTTTGTTTTGTGTTTTATTAAGGTTTTATTGACATATAGTTGACATACAGTACTGTATAAGTTTAAGGTCTACAGCACAATGATTTGACTTCTGTGTTATTTCCTTTGTTGTACAACTTTTTGGTGTTCCTGGAATTTATCATTTCCTTTTTTTCTCCTTTAATATGCTTAGTTTTCTGAGAATCTATTGCTGCTTTTCCTCATGTGTCTGTGAAACTTCCCAATATACTTATCATTAATGTATTAGAATTTTAGTAGTTTGATTTTCTTTTCCCCCCTTGAAAAACTTCTTGGAACGCAGTCTTGGGCTGCACTTTGAACTGGTTGCTTTCTACGCCTGGTGCACTGCTGTCATCCTCCTTGCTTTTGTGTGTGTGTGTGTGTAATCTCTTGTTTTGGTAAAATATAACCTCCAGAATTCTTGTAACTTACCTTACAGTTTATTGATACTTGAGGTATAAAAATTTCAGATTGGAAATAATTTTCTCCTCAAAATTCTGAGGGCCTTACCCCACTGTTTTATAACTCCCAGTGTTACTGTGAAGTCCAGTATCATTTTTCTTCATAATTTCTCTCTGAAACCTTTTAGGATCTTTTCTTTCTCCCTTTATGTTCTGAAATTTCTCAATGATTGGCCTTGGTGTTGGTCTTTTCTCATTCATTGTGCTAGGCTTTATATTCTTCAGGAAAATTTCCCCTGTTGTTTCTTTGATAATGTTCTTGTCTTTGTGTTCTGTGTTTTTCTGGAATCCCTATGAATGGGATGTTGGACCTCCTGGATTAAATTCCTTGTTCTTTTTCTCACTGATCCTCCCATTGTTGTTCCTTCTGGGCCTTTTACCTATTTCCTTTTAATCCTTATATGGAACTTTTTATTTGATCTTATTTTTAATTTCCAAGAACTTTTACTTACGCTCTAATTATGTCCATTTTTGTCATATCCTTTTCTTGTTTTACGGGTGTAATTTTTTAATCCAAAGGTATTAGTTTATTTGAAGTTTTCTTTTGATCTCCTTCTGTTTTCAGTGCTCTTTTCATGTTGAGGCTTTGCTTAAATGCCTACTGATATTTAGCTATGCAACCTTATTTAAAAGCAGGCCACTAAAGAGCAGGTTAGAAGATCTGCATGTTGTGGAGTAGGTATTGCTGACTGGCCTTCATCGTGATTTATTTAATCTAGTTGTTTTCCCTGGGGGGCCTCCAGATGTCAGAATAGACAGATTGTCTCTCCGAGACTTCTCGGGGTCTCCAGAGAAGATCTTCCACTCTTCCACCTGCATGCTATAAACTTGGTTGTCAGCCTTCTGGGAGCCAGGGGAGAGGGTAGGTTCTACCATCCAGTAGGTGAACTTTCACTCAGTCTTTCTGTTTTTGGTCTAGTACTGTGCTGTCCAATATAGTAGCTACTAGCCATATGTAGCTACCATTAGCTATCAGATAGCTACTATTTAAATTTAAATTAATTAAAATTAAATGCAATTAAAAAATCCAGTTTCTCTGTAGCACTAGCCATGTTTTAAACGCTCAGTAGGCCGCATGTGGATAGTGGCTACTGTACAGCACAGTTATAGAACTTTTCCATCATCAGAGAAAGCTCTTTTGGGCAGCACTGGTCTAGTGTCTTCCCCTGACACTCCGCTGTGCTTTGTGGTATCCATGCTTGGTACCTCTCTGGTTCATTTCCTCCAAGGACTGTGATTCTGTATCTGGGGGAGTCAGGAAGAGAGAGTCACTTGCATGGGTAGGGTGTGAGTAAGATCGGGAGTCAAGTTGTTCCTTATACTGGCTTCAAGTCTTTCAGTTTTCAGTATCTTGCCTCATCCTTGCTTTATGTGGTACTTGATGCCTCCAGTTCCTGAACTTCTCCTGGATTCTGAAAGGCATATCATCTTGCCTTTTCCCTCTGTAGGTGCTTAGATTTCAGTTTATTCAGTCTTGCTAAGTCCATTACCATTCCTCCATCCATTTTCATACATTCTTGCTGACATCTCTTGATTGTTCTCTTGTCTCCTCCTCCATTCTCTTCATCTTTGTGGGTTTATGGGTTTGTTTTTTTTTTACCCCCTTTGGTGTTTCCTTTTTTTTTTTTTTTTTTTTAATGCGGTACACGGGCCTCTCACTGTCGTGGCCTCTCCTGTTGTGGAGCACAGGCTCCGGACGCACAGGCTCAGCAGCCATGGCTCACGGGCCCAGCCGCTCCGCAGCATATGGGATCTTCCCAGACCGGGGCATGAACCCGTGTCCACCGCATCGGCAGGTGGACTCTCAACCACTGCGCCACCAGGGAAGCCCTGGTGTTTGCTTTTTTAAATTAAATTCCTTTACTACAGTTTTAGTGGAGTTTGAGGGAGCAGAAATAAACCCATGCTCAATTCATCAAGTTTATGCTTTTTAAACGTGTCTAAAGCTATTGAATTCGTGGTAGCTTACGTTCTTTTCTGTCGTTTAGGTGGATAGAAGACTTCAGTCTATCAGGTCCTTCACTGATGAATATGAACATGAGAGACAGGCATTAGTGAAATATTTGAATACATTATTTGAACTATTTCATGTTAAAATTTTTCTGTTAATGGATGCCCTTTAGTGGAAATAATCCCATGCAAATGTGTTTCAATGAAAATGTGTTTCTTACGATGTTTGGTCTTAAAATGTTGTGATTAATATTATAATATGTAAACATAGCTAACCTTTTTTTCTTTTGAGGTAACTCACTGAAGGGGGACTTTTATTGGCTTGGCTTTGCATTTATATCACTCCAAAATGTTCTTTATTCTTTCATTGCTTGAAAAAATATTAAGGATTCCGTACATTCCCCCTGTACTATCTTTTTGAAATAGCATGTATTCTGCTTTGTTCTTTCAAGAGGTACTGTGAAAGAAGACTGAAGCTTCTCTAGTTGTGTATAAATAAAAATAAGTACAAATTTGAATAGATTTTCGTTACTGCACCTCTGCAGTGCAGTAAGAGGTATGCATTTAATAATGGGAGCTATACTGATGATACGAGAATTACTGCTTCCTTCTGCTTTCTGAAGGTGAAGGCATATTATATCACACGCATTGCTTTTAGATTATGAACAGAAGGGGAAACTCCAGGTGTGAAGGCAACTATATAGCAGATCCCTAATGTTTAAGATGATATAAAGTAATTGACATTTTGTATAAATTATGTATAATCTTGTTTGCGTAAACACATTTAATGTTTAGCTTTCGTTATCTGTGTCACACCTTTCTCTAGTTATTGTGACTGATCATGAGAAGCAATTGAAGTAGATTGATTGAAGAATGTTTGGGCTGGAAAGATTGTAGACATCTTTTGCTTTGACTCCTTCCTTTTGCAGGTGAAGGAACTGAAGCCCACAGGTGCCAGAGGTAGTTTGACTTGCATACCTGGGTCCAGGACTCTTTCTGTTACAGCACGTGACTCTATCCTCTACATTGTAGATCTTATTACAAAAAATTTATCAGATTTCAGGAGTTTTGGTCTTGTTTTTGTTGGGTAAATTAAAGTTTGAAAGTATCATACTAATGTGGCACAGGTTCTATTATTAGTTTCACTTTCAGATTAGGAAAAAAGCTAGGAGAGTTAAACCAGGGTCACACAATATTAAAAGTCAGAGCCAGCATTTCAGTCCATAGTTACCTGACTCCAGAAGTTAAGCTTTCTGCTGCTTTCCCAGGACCACAACACCCCTGTCCTAAAAAAGCTTTTTATTTTTTCTCCTATGTACCAGGGACTTTTTATAGTCCTATATATACAGTATTTTTTCTTTCATTTTTGATCACTTTTTATGAATAGGTAATGCCTATGTTTTTTAAAAATAAATTTTACGTATATACTTGCATGTACACATATGTGTGTGTGTGTAAGTAAAAGCTAAGCCTTGAAAAATTTCCCACTCATCCCCTGTTCCAGTTAGTGTTGTGCTAGAGCCTGGTTATACCAACTTGGAAGAGCTGAGTGTGTGCATCTCCTATCAACTTTACATTCAGTGAAAGCTTGAAAGTAGCGATCATGGGAGTACTTAACCATAGATATTGGCAAACACTACAAATTAGGTTTTTTTTTTCCCTTTGGAGAGCTGGTTTACCACCACATCACTATTTATCCCCACCACTATTAGTTTTTAATGGGTCCTTCCAACGTATCTTTATGCATATATAAAGCAAAGTCCTCACACTTTGTTCTTTTTTAAGAGTGTTTTAGCTATTCTGTATCCCTTGTAATTCCATATAAATTTTAGAATCACCTTATCAATTTCTATCAATACAAAGAAGTCAGCTGGGATTCTGACAGGGATTATGTTTAATCTGTAGTTCAGTTTGGGTAATGTTGTCATCTTAACAATAGTAAGTATTCCAGTCCATGAACATAGGATGTTTTCTACTCATTTAGATCTTTAATTTCTTTCAACAGCATTTCATAGTTCTCAGAGTATAAAATCTGCATTTCCTTTGTTATATTTATTCCTAAGCATTTTATTCTTTTTGGTGCTATTATAAATGGAATTGTTTTCTTAATTTCATTTTTGGCTTGTTCTTTGCAAATGTACAGCAATACAATTGGTTTTTGTCTGTTGATCATGTATCCTGCAACCTTGCTTAACTTGCTTATTATTTCTAAAAAATTTCTAATGGATTCCTTAGGATTTTCTACATACAAGATCATGTCATCTGCAACATAGAGATAGTTTTACTTCTTCCTTTCCAATCTGAATTCCTTTTATTTCTTTTTCTTTCCTAATGCTTGGGCTAGAAGCTCTAGTATAGTATTGAATTGAAATGGTGAGAGTGGATATCCTTCTGTTTCTGATCTTAGAGGGAACACATCTAGTTTTCACTATTAAGCATGATATTATGTATAGGTTTTTCATAGGTGCCTTTTATCTGCTTGAGGAAGTTCCCTTCTGTTTCTAGTTTGTTGAGTGTTTTTTATCATGAAAGAGTTTTAGATTTTTGTCAAATGCTTTTTCTGTATTTATGGGGATGATCATGTGATTTTTAAAAATTCCATTGATATCGTTTGCATTAATTAATTTTTAGACGTTAAATCAACTTTGTGTTCCTGGGATAAGTCCAACTTGGTCATGGTATATAATTCTTTTTATATGTTCTGGATTCAGTTTGCTATTATTTTGTTGAGGATATTTGTATCCATATTTATAAGATACATTGGTCTGTAGTTTCATTTTCTTGTGATGCCTTTGTCTGACTTGTGCTTATTCTTGTCAACATGATTGTTTTCCCTTTTACTTAGCTGATGGCAGCGTTAGCTGCTGTTGGGCCTCCTAATCCACGGGCAGATCCAGAATGCTGCAGTATTCTGCATGGTCTTGTTGCAGCAGTGGAAACCCTCTGTAAAATTACCGAATACCAACATGAGGCTCGTACTCTACTAATGGAGAATGCAGAACGTGTTGGAAATAGAGGACGAATAATTTGCATTACTAATGCAAAAAGGTGAGCCATTAATCACAGTAATTCTTTCACTGAGGGAATTTTAATATCTTATTGTAGTTTTTATTAAAAAGAAAGCAGGGGCAACATGTTAGCATTTAAGGATATCACACGTGGCCTTTCTAATATCGAAACTGTGTTTATCCAGTTCTAAAATATCCAGTTCATCTTATTGAAAACTGTTTAGATTGTTATCACGTAGGTCGATTTGACTTTTTTTCCTCACTAGTTTTTCATTCAATTGGTCGTTTGGTATTGTGAATGAGCACACTACAGACAGTCCTTATTGAAGTAATTTTAAGTGCCTGTAACAAGATACTACAGCTGAATAGTGTGTTTAATTTTTTCTCTTACTATTTATTTATTTAAGTTGGTTTTATCTTTTTTATGCCATAGTGATAGTCATGTGCGAATGCTTGAGGACTGTGTCCAGGAAACAATTCATGAACATAACAAGCTTGCTGCAAATTCAGATCAGTGAGTATAATCCATAAATGGAATAAATATTCCATTTTATAGTCATATTTATTTCATTATAATTATTCCAATAATTTTAATGGTAATTGGTACCATTCCCTTGAATTCTCTACTGGCTCTACAAATTAGTCAAAAATGTATGTTCGATCAGAAACTTCTTCTCCCATTTTCCCTTTAAGTTTAAAATTTTACTTTTTGCTCACAGAAAAGGTGAGCAGAAGGGTAAAATAATACATGAATTTATAATGCATATTTTTTGATGGCTTGTTCTCATACTCTGTATTACAAATCTATAAAATGAGCAAATCATTGGTGGCATTATTCAGTATGTACCAAATCAAAACATAACTAATTATATTGTCTGAATTTTTAAAAAAGAAAAAAGCCACTAAAGATATGTTTGGGGCAATTGCTGTGAGGAGTCTATATTAGATCAAGCTACTATTAATTTTCTAGGTGGAGTACTGTTATTATCATCAACAAGTAGGATTATTCTCACTAGGAGAAGGAAGCATGCTGAGGTATTTAGGAATGAAGTGTCATTTCCTCTGCAACTACTCTCAAATGACTTAGTAAAAAAAAAAAGAATGTACATCTATTTAGGCATTTATAGTGAAAACAAATGTAGCTAACGGCTAATTAGCTTATCTATGTTAAGGATATATGGGTGTTCATTGAATAGTACTTTTCTTTCAATTTTTCTGTAGGTTTGGAAATTTTAAAATAAGAAGTTGGCTCACAGATATAGAGAACAAACTAGTAGTTACCAGTGGAGAGAGGGAAGGGGAGAGGGGCAAGATAGGGGTAAGGATTAAGAGATACAAACTACCATGTATAAAATAAATAAGCTATAAGGATATATTGTACAACATGGGGAATATAGCCAGTATTTTATAATAACTATAAATGGAGTATAACCTTTAAAAATTATGAATCACTGTCGTATGTCTGAAACTTTTATTATTGTACATCAGCTGTACCTCAATTTAAAAAAAGAAATAAAATGGAGGGGGCAAAAAATAAATAAAATAAAAAGTTGGGGGTAACTTTTTAGTATTACAAATTCTGTATTCTTGGAAATAACCAATTATAGGTAATATAATTTGTTCTTGAAAAACACTAGTAAAAGGGAAATTAATACACAATATATTCATTTTCTCTGTGGCAGTTATCTATTGAAAATTATACCAGAGTATAAGAATTTTCTCTTTATTTTATCCTTCGAATACACAAAATGATCATTTTTGCATTTCAATTAAACTCATATAAATTATTCATTAAATGTTCATACAAGTACAGCAGTTATACAGTCTTTCTGAATATTTAGCTTTTATGTTAACCGTGGTATCTGATTATAGAGACACACTGTTTTAGTATATAAAACTTTTTATAGTTTACCTGCCTGAATTCTTTACGTAGTATATAGTCTTATATTCTAAGTGAAAAGTTTCTCTTTAAGTCTCATGCAGATTCAGAAGTGTGAGCTAGTCTTGATCCATACCTACCCAGTTGGTGAAGACAGCCTTGTATCTGATCGTCCTAAAAAAGAGGTAAGTGCAGAAGTAATGGAAGAAGAGATCATTGTTAATTATTAATAATAAATGCTGAGAAGGTTTAGCATAAGAATGATCAGGTTGCCAACATTTTCTGATACAAAAATATTTAGAGTTTTGAAAGCAACCTGTATGGCAAAGTACCTAGATTAGTTCTTTATGTTATAATTGTAGATTTTGAAAGTATTTTGTTTGCCTGTTGATGTTTATTTTAAATAACTGTGTTCTCAAACCATACACAATTTGTATTGTTCCTCAAATTTCAGTTACTGTAATGGATTTCAGTTGCTTTAATGACTTCTTACTCTGTAGAACTGTTTTTCTTCTCATTAGGAAAATAATACACTCTTTAATCAAAATACACTCCTATAACAAAGAAATTAACTTTACCTATCCAGAGGGGTAAAAGACTAATTTCCAAAACTAATTTGGTTTTACTTTTCAAATAAATTTTTCAAAAAAATTTTTCAAACTTTTCAAATAAATTTCCAAAACTAATTTGGTTTTACTTTTCAAATAAATTTGAACAATTTTAAAGGAAGAGATGAGTCTGTTGATTGTTAAATGGATTCACATCACATAATATTCTCCATTGGTGGTCTGTGTTTAGAAATAGAGATATGTGTGTTTGTATAACTATATTAAATGTGTATGTTCTTATTTTTGTTTTTTTTAGTTAGCATTACTTAATATAAACATGAAGTATTAACTTAGATAATGTTTTTTTTAATAGCTGATTTCTTTTTTAGGTCATTATCTCTATCATTGTGTTTTATGTGGTTTCCAGTGTAAGCCCATTTTTTGTTAACATTTTTCTGACTCTTGGTGACATAACATTATATTGGCTTTACTTTGAGATAAGTAAATAATTTACTTACAATAAATACTATTACCCTGCAATGAGTAAAATTTTGTTGCCTGGTTATAAGTAACTTTTGGCTGCCTTATACATTTCTTGGTGACAAAATATGATGATTGTAGTGATTTTCATTCTTCGTAATAAGTAGTAGTATCTGCAGAGGTTTGTCCTCTCCACAAAATTAATTATTTTTTCTACCGTATTTCTGTGGGACACTTCAAATCAATTTTGCATATAGATAAATAGAAGTAAAAATTATAAATTAAAATATAGATTTAAATCAAAGACTATTCTACGCTAAGTTTCAAGAGGACAGGGATTTCGCCTGTTCACTGCTGTATCCTCCAGTAGCTCACACAGCTTCTGGCAATTTATACAGTAAGTTCTCTTTAATACCTATCGTTGAATGAGTGAATGTATAAAAATGTATTACTAAAATAATGATTATGGTTAATTTATGGACCTTTTCCCCCCTAAATTCTCACAAGTAAAAGTACTTAATTTTCATGGGTTGAAGTAAAATATTTAGCACTAAGTTAAAATGTTTAAAGTTTTGTGGGGTTTTTTTTTCATACCTTTCTATAGTTGTCCCCCGTTTTAACCAGCGAAGTTCATAGTGTTCGTGCAGGACGGCATCTTGCTACCAAATTAAATATTTTAGTACAGCAGCATTTCGACTTGGCTTCAACTACTATTACAAACATTCCAATGAAGGTAGGCAGTTCTTTTTCTTGCTGTTTTGAAAGCTCTGCTTTGCTTTTTAAATATTTGATATGTATTATTTATTTTAATGAACCTTAACTTTTTCTTCCCATATCATATTTTCTGTTTTGCTAGCACACATTCAGTGTCTTTGACCAGGTTAGTAAATAATGAAAAGCAACAAGAAAGGATCACAGAACAAAGTGCTGTATTTTTTTTTTCCTAATAAGAACATTCTGTATCAGCTTTTTTGTTTTTAATTTTGTTCTCATTATTTTCATCAAAATATAATTTCTATCTGAAATGATTACTTTTTCTGTGATTCTTTTCCTGACAGTTGTTATTAGATTTTACTCACTTTGTGTGTTCTAGTAGATCTTTTCTTTCTTATATTTTTGTTCTTGCCTACCCAGTATAAAGGTGTTTGTAACTAATAGGTCTAACTAGGGAAAAATAGTTTATAGTTTTAAACAAGTTTATGATTCTAGCTGAAAAACATATGAGTCTTATGATTTTACTAATGGATTTTCTTAGGAATCTGTTACTGTCTTGTCATTTTCATTATGTTATTTAGTTGTCTAAGACCGGCACAATGTCTGGGCCATAGAAAGCTTCAAATGAATTTTTACTGAGGGGAGTTACATTTAATTGTATTGATTATATTTACAAATGTAAAGTAGCCAGTATATCTAAAAATTTAAATTAGCTTTCTTATAAGTCCAGTTTCATTTTTTTTGCCACCATATGATGAAAACTAAATTGCATGAGAAATGTAATCTTTTCATTATTGATTTCCTCCTTATACCACTGGCTGGCTCTTTAATAGAAATTATAGCCTTAACCAGTAGAACAGTTTAGGTGAGGCAGCAGTGAACAATTAAAATAGCATGATAGACGTATTTTAATATAATTTCATGAGTTATAAGAAAAATACTCTGAGGGTGACAGATACCTTGCTTTTTAAATTTGACCATATTTGTGTGCTACTGGTGTGACTCCTCAGTCTTTGTCTTTTTCTTGTAAATAGATAATACTGAAGTTTCTATTTACTGTTTAGTGAGGACAAGTTACTAAACTTGTTTATTAGTCTGTATTTGCTATTTTATATAATTGGTGCTTGCTAATTTACTATAGGTATTTAAAGATGCTATTTCCTCCTTCAATCAACTATTTTACATTGAGTAAACTATTTCAATTACATCATATTTGTGTTTAAAAAGTATTGGCAGGACAATGCATTCAGAGTAAAAAAAATTCTAAAATTTCTAGATGAACCATCTATGTTAATTCTGACATAACATAAGAAAAATCACTACTTTATTACTGATATGTAGCCAGTAGTTTTTTAATATAGTTTATATTACTGTGGAAAATTATTGCATCTTTAAATAGATTAATTACTGAGCAAACTATCCCCTTATTATAGCTAATTATTGTTGGGTATATTTGATCTCACTTTAAGCAAAATGAATAATTACTTCATTGTTTTAAAAACAAAACCAAGTTATTTTAAATTTTGCTTTAAGGAAGAACAACATGCTAACACATCTGCCAATTACGATGTGGAGCTACTTCATCACAAAGATGCACATGTAGATTTTCTGAAAAGTGGTAAGTAAGAGACGTTGGAAAACACTATTTTGTAAGATCTAACATATGAAAGCATACTAACAGCTTTGAGAAGTTCTTGAGTAAATAAACCTGATTGACTTTAGTTCATCCCGTTCCAAACTTACCTGACAATATCACCCATTAATGGCCATGGAACTAGTGTTCTATTGAATTTACTTTGGGAAAGACTAGGCTAATGGAACAAATACAGACATACCTCATTTTATCATGCTTTGCTTTACTGTGCTTCACGGATGTTGCGTTCTTTTACAAATTGAATGTTTGTGGCAACCTGGGTTGAGCAAATCTTTGGCGACATTTTTTCAATAGCACTTGCTCACTTCATGTCTCTGTGTCACATTTTGGTAATTCTCACAGTACGTCAAACTTTTTCATCATTATTTTTCTTATGGTGATCTGTGATCAATGATCTTTGATGTTGCTCTTGTAAATTGTTTTGGGGTTCCACAAACTGTACCCATATAAGACAGAGAACTTATTCCATAAATGTTGTGTGTGTTCTCACTGCTCCACTGACTGGTTATTCCCCATCTCTTTCCCTCTCCTTGGGCCTCCCTATTCCCTGGGACACAACAATATTGAAATTAGTCCAGTTAATAACCCTACAGTGGCCTCTAAGAAAGGAAGAGTTGCACATCTCTTACTTTATTTTTTTTTCATGGAAAGGCATTTTATTTTAAATATAGCAGTGTGTACATGTCAGTCCCAAACTCCCAATCTATCCCTCCCCTCTCCCTTCCCCCCTGGTAACCATAAGTTCATTCTCTATGTTTGTGAGTCTGTTTCTGTTTTGTAAATAAGTTCATTTGTATCATTTTTTTAGATTCCACATATAAGTGATATCATATCATATTCGTTTTTTTCTGTCTCACTTCACTTAGTATGGTAATCTCCGTGTCCATCCATGTTGCTGCAAATGGCATTATTTCATTCTTTTTAATGGCTGAGTAATATTCCATGGTATATATGTACCACATCTCTTTATCCATTCTTCTGTCACTGGACATTTAGGTTGCTTCCATGTCTTGGCTATTGTAAACAGTGCTGCAGTGAACATTGGGGTGCATTTATCCTTTCGAACCATGGTTTTCTCTGGATATGTGCCCAAGAGTGGAATTGCTGGATCATATAATAGCTCTGTTTTTAGTTCTTTAAGGAACCTCCATACTGTTCTCCATAGTGGCTGTATCAATTTACATGTCTACCAACAGTGCAAGAGGGTTTCCTTTTCTCCACACCCTCTCCAGCATTTATTGTTTGCAGATTTTTTGATGATGGCCATTCTGACCAGTGTGAGGTGATATCTCATTGCAGTTTTGATTTGCATTTCTCTAGTAATTAGTGATGTTGAGCATCTTTTCATATGTCTGTTGGCCAGCTGAAGCTATGTCTTCTTTGGAGAAATGTCTCTAGGTCTTCTGCCCATTTTTTGATTGGGTTTTTTTTTTTTTGATATTGAGGTGCATGAGCTGTTTGTAAATTTTGGAGACTAATCCCTTGTTGGGTCGCATTATTTGCAAATATTTTCTCCCATTCTGTTGGTTGTCTTTTCGTTTTGTTTATGGTTTCCTTTGCTGTGAAATGTCTCTCATTTTAAATCAAAAGTTAGAAATGATTAAGCTTAGTGAGGATGGCATGTTGAAAAGCCAGGATAGACTGAAAGCGAGGCCTCTTGCACCAGTTAGCCAAGTTGTGAATGCAAAGGAAAAATTATTGAAGGAAATTAAAAGTGCTACTTCAGTGAACACACAAATGATAAGAGAGTGAAACAGCCTTATTGCTGATATAGAGGAAGTTATAGTGGTCTGGGTAGAAGATCAAAGCAGCCACAACATTCCCTCAAGCCAAAGCCTCATCTACAACAAGGCCCTAACTCTCTTCAATTCTGTGAAGGCTGAAAGAGGTGAGGAAGGTACAGAAGAAAAGTTTGAAGCCAGCAGAGGATGGTTCATGATGTTTAAGGAAAGAAACTGTCTCCATAATATACAAGTGCAAGGTGAAGCAGCGAGTACTGATATAGAAGCTGCGGCAAGTTATCCAGAAGATCTAGGTCAGATAATTCATGAAGGTGGCTGCACTAAACAGATTTTCAGTGTAGATGAAACAGCGTTCTATTGGAAGAAGATGTCATCTAGGACTTTGATGGCTAGAGAGGAGAAGTCAGTGCCTGACTTGAAAGGACAGGGTGACACTCTTATTAGGGGCTAATGCAGCTGGTAACTTTAAATTGGAGCCAAAACTTATTTACCCTTCTGAAAATCCTAGGACCCTTAAGAATTGCACTAAATCTACTCCACCTGTGCTCTATCAGTACAACAACAAAGCCTGGATAACAGCACATCTGTTGACAACATGGTTTACTCATTATTTTAAGCCTACGATTTAGCCTACTGCCAGAAAAAAAGGTTTCTTTCAAAATATTACTGCTCATTGACAGTACACCTGGTCACTCAAGAGCTCTGATGGAGACATACAATGAGATTAATGTTGTTTTCTTGCCTGCCAACACAACATCCTTTCCACAGCACATGGATCAAGGAGTCATTTTGACTTTCAGGTCTTACTATTTAAGAAATATATTTCATAAAGCTATAACTGCCATAGATAGTGATTCCTCTGATGGATCTTGGCAAAGAAAGTTGAAAACCTTCTGGAAAGGATTCTGGATGCTGTTAAGAACATTTGTTTTTTATGGGAAGAGGTCAAAATATCAACGTTAACATGAGTTTGGAAGAAGTTGATTCCAACCCTCTTGGATGACCTTGAGGGTTTAAGACTTCAGTGTTCATTATTATTTTAACATCTGTTTACTCTGAACTCCATTAAGGCAAAAAGTGCTCATTGTTACATCTTCTTATATATTTACCTTATAGATTCCTCATTTTATGTTTCTTCTAATAAATTTATTGGGATTCAGTACAATGAGTTGTGCATTTTAGGTTCCTGAAGCTTTCTACATAACCATGTTATTTTATCATTTAATGGTGTCAGAGGGTAGCAGTTGTAGATTCTTAAAATTTTTAAAAATTTGCTGTTATTTTTAGTGTAGTGACTGAAATGATTAAATTAATTAATGAGAAATTTGGAGGAAAACGAAGTACTTATTTTAATAATAACTGATATCCAAAGTCAATTTGGTATTTTTCTAGGAGACTTTCTAAACAAAGATGTTCTCTCAGAGGTATTTTCTCTTATAGACCTTAAAGTCTTGGAAATCTTGTCAAACATTTGAAGTTTGTGATTATTTAGTAATGTTATTATTTCTCAAACTTATTTTTAAAGGTGATAACCACTTAAGTGGAAGCAGTAGAGAAGGCTCATTTAAAGAAACAATAACATTAAAGTGGTGCACACCAAGGACCAATAACATTGGTAGGTATTTAAAAATAATTGAAAGAGAAAATAATAATCAAAAGATTCTTTAAGTATTGTGTACGGATTATTTGTTTCTTTTTGAATTTTTGTTTTTCATTGTTTTAGAGGATCAAGGAACAAGCTTTCGTTTTTGCTTGTTTTTCCTCTTTTAATTGTGGAAATATTTCTTTATATTCTTTCAAATCAGTGTTTTCTTCTATTTCAGAATTACACTATTGCACTGGCGCTTATCGAATTTCACCCGTAGATGTAAATAGTAGACCTTCCTCCTGCCTTACTAATTTTCTTCTAAATGGTAACTTTCATCATTTAATTGTTTTGACTGAGATTGTGTCAAGTGAAATCATTAGTGAGAATATGTGAAATGTGAATTCTCGAAAAGCTGTTTTTTTCAATATAGTCTAACCATTTTATTTCCCAAAGCTGTTTTAAATTTAACAGTTTTACTAATGTTTAAAAATAAGTTGACTTTGTCTTTCACACTATTGTAGCTAAGTAAATTTACTTAATATATTTTTTAGAATTTTTATTTTAAAAATTTGACATTTAGAGTCTAAGTTAATTTTTTTTGGACGATAGAATAATATAGACTTGTTTATCTTGGCCTATTCAATTTTAAATTACAAAATATATATGGAATTATTTCTCTTTAAACACTATATCTTTATTATAAATAAACATGTTATTTTCAATAATATACCATATTATTCTTATAGATATGACTTTAAATCCGATGTTTCCTTGTGTAAAAAATTTTTAAAAAAATTATTGAATTCCATTTGCTAAATCTAAATTCTGATGGCTCCTCTGATGATTCTTATAATAACTAGGTTTTGGAACCACTGTTGTAAAGAGTTACTCTGCCTTTATCATAAGGTTAATTTCATTGTTATATTAAGCACAGTTTGATTATCAGATTATGTAATGTTCAGATTAAATAACATTTGGTCATGTAAAGTAGCAAGTAGTTAAAATAACAGTGCCAATAAGGAGGTATTGTAGAAGTGAATTGAGACTTGCTTTCTCCCCCAAATGGTTTGTAGCTTTGATAACCTAAGGGTTATATAAGAGTTGTCCCACTTTTCTTCTTGATGTCCAGGAGAAAAATTTTGTATGAACTTGTAATTGAATGAATAATATAACCAAACATTATACCAGAGACCACTGTACTTACTTTGGAAAACTGTGTAACTATGTAAGCTTGGAGAAGCAAAGAGAAAGCTAAGGCTAGAATGCAGATTTTTAGGACTTGATATGCAGATACACTCAATTAGCAATGCTGGTTAAAATATGAAGAGCAATAAATAAAATGAAAAATCTAGACATAAATCTTAAGGGAAGAACTAAGAGCCCTTGGGATTTCATTACTGATAGAGTAATCTTGTTTTTGACAGGTCGTTCTGTTTTATTGGAACAACCACGAAAGTCAGGTTCCAAAGTCATTAGTCATATGCTTAGTAGCCATGGAGGAGAGATTTTTTTGCACGTCCTTAGCAGTTCTCGATCCATTCTAGAAGATCCGCCTTCAATTAGTGAAGGGTGTGGAGGAAGAGTTACAGACTACCGGATTACAGTAAGACTCTAATATCTATAAATTTTGAGTCTGTCATTCAGCAAGTACATAGAGTACCTATTATATGCTAAGATCTGTGACAAAAAGTTTAGAGAAGTTGGGTTTTTATTATTGTTTTAATTAGGTGAATTTCCTGCAGCACTTGCTCAAAAGAGCTGTTTATCACTATGTTGTCTTCCTTACATACTCAGTGTATGCTGAGAAGTATCTGAATGGCATTGACACACACTGGAATTATAGGCGAGAATGGAAGTTGATTCGAACTAATATTTTAGGTAGAATTTTATTTCTAGTAACTTAAGTGCCAAGCATAAACATTTGAAAGTTTGGATTCTGCTACTTTGAAATAACACTATAAATTTTTATATTATTGAGAGGTGCATACAAGGAAATTTTATCTATTTTTAGTAGAAATTGTATTGTTCTGATTTGAATTTTTCACTCTTCCACCCTTCTTTGATATTTCATGGCTGTCTACTTTTTAAGGTGGTTATAAAAATTAAATGTGAATGATGTATATGAATATACTTTGTAAACCACAAAGTGTTTTGTACTGTAATTGTTTTTGATTAGGCTTTTCATTTTTATTTTTACATAATTTTTTAAATAAGGAGAAAGCTAGTAAGTATTCATTGTAGAAAATGTAGAAAATGTAGATTCTTTTTATAAAAAAAGCAAAAACAAAGACTATCAATTACCTGTAATTCCATCATTCAAAGATAACCACTATTAACATTTTAATGTTGTATTAAGGTAATTTTTAAGTAAGCAAAATGGTATTCTAATGTGATGAACTTATTCTTTTATCTGCATATAATAGAAAAGAGTTAAATTATAGAAGTGAAGAAAAATGAGTGTTTTTAAAAAGTGGAAAGAACCATGAATGTATTAATGTTTGAAGCTTTCTTCATCTCTGTTGAATAAAGGCTGATAGGTTTCATGTTCAAAAAGAAAGGAAGAAATTAGTGTGTGGAGGGCGGGCTGTCAGAGAAAATGCTTTGTTGCATATCACAGGACAGAAGACCTCAGGGGAACAGACTGTTACATGTAATCCGTACTGAAACATTAGAAAATAGTTTCTAATTTTATCTTATTTGGTTATCATTAGGATTTTGGTGAATTTATGAGGGAAAACAGATTAACTCCTTTTCTAGACCCCAGATATAAAATCGATGGAAGTCTTGAGATCCCTTTGGAACGAGCAAAAGATCAGTTAGAAAAACATACCCGTTACTGGCCTATGATTATTTCACAGACCACCATCTTTAACATGCAAGCGGTAAGTGTTAAATAGTTTCAGTTTTTCTTCTAGATTAGTTATATATTCTTTACAAATAACATATATCAAGCAAAGAATGAAATATAAGAGTTTGCTACAGTTAAAGAATTAGTAATGGAAAATGGAAGTGATGGTTATAGATTAGCTCTCCATGGTGATGTTTAAAATCAATTCAAGTACTGTCTAGATGCTTCAATACTTATTTTTCACGACAGATTTTCTTTTTCTTTCTTTCTTTTTTTTTTTTTTTAAATCTAACAGGTAGTTCCATTAGCCAGTGTTATTGTGAAAGAATCTTTGACAGAAGAAGATGTGTTAAACTGTCAAAAGACAATATACAACTTAGTTGATATGGAAAGAAAAAATGATCCTCTACCTATTTCCACAGTTGGTACAAGAGGAAAAGGCCCTAAAAGGTAGGGTTTTTTTCTTTCTTTCTCGTATATCACATTTTCTTGATGCTTACTGTTTTTTTGAGCTAACTTATTCCATATGTAAATTATATGTTTGGGAGTGTGTATATACACATACATATGATTAAGATGAAATGATATAAAATAGCAGAATTAGATACATTATCACTTAGAATTGCACCATTGGAAGAGAAAGGAAACCCATGTTTAATTATTTCTTTTAACTTTATCAGTAACAAGTGACACTTGGATATTATTTAAAGAGTATTTTGTAAGAACATTATTTTAAATCTTTACTTTTAGAGATGAACAGTACCGTATCATGTGGAATGAATTAGAAACGCTTGTCAGAGCCCATATCAACAATTCGGAGAAACATCAAAGAGTCTTGGAATGTCTAATGGCATGTAGGAGCAAACCCCCAGAAGAAGAAGAACGAAAGAAACGAGGAAGAAAAAGGGAGGACAAAGAGGACAAGTCAGAGAAAGCAGTGAAAGATTATGAACAGGAGAAATCTTGGCAAGATTCAGAGAGGTGATTTCTTAATTAAATTAACATAGCACTGTGGTGCCTTTTGGCATAATCCATGCTACATGTAGCACATTTGAACATTCAGACCTTATTTATTAGTACTTCATTTAATATGTGTTTATTGTATTTTATAACTATTATTTTATCATTCTTCAAGTCTGGAAGGACTTTCTTGGGCTTAAAGAGGTATGATTTTTTTTTACTATTGGGGCAAAGATAGTGTTTAATTTTTTTCCTAATTAACTTCTGAAAGTCATAATACATGATTTTTGGTATCAGTAGTTGCTTTTATGTGTTATGAACATCAAAGGCATAGTTTTATTTCTTTATTCAGTGAATACTTATTAAATGCCCATGATGTGCCAGGCATTTGGCATACGATCCCTGCCCTGGAAGAATGTACAGTGTTGTGTAGAGGTAGGCAAGTAAATGAGCGATTTACAGCAAAGTGTGGAAGATGCTATTATAAAAATAGGCATAGGAAACCCTTGAAAGCATGAAAAATCATAGTCCTATTCTGAAAACCTTCCTCAATAGTACACTCTTTTCCTCAGTTCATGATTTATATAGTGATGTCGGGTTAAATTTGGAGAAAAACGTTAAAAGTAATAAAGGTCTATAAATAAAAATATCATGACATATTATCAGTAGTTGGCTTTATCTTCTACCTCCTTGCCAGAAATCAGGCAGAGAACCAGGTAACTATTACAATGGCAATGTAGTCAGTCCTTAAAAACAGAACTTACTATGGAAAATTTGAAACTTAATCCAAGAGTAGAATAAAAAGTTACCTATTATCTACTTTTAAAAGTTAATCAATTCATGGCAGATCTCATTTCATATATAGTCACATCCATTCCCCTCACCACTACCACCCTCCAACTCCCCCACCCGAATAGTTTGAAGCTAATTCTGGAAAGTGTATTATTTCATTCATAAATAAGTAGGACACTTTTATTCCCTTTGGCCTTAGAGGTTCACTTCTTACTTAGTGCTGCTGAGTTTCTGAAACAGAATTGTCTTGCTTTAAGAAGAGGGTGGAAAGAATATTCTCATTCAGATCCCACTGATCTTCAAGTATATGAAATTCAAAATAAGCTTGGAGTTAAGTTCCTACCTTAAGGAACATAAGTACATTTCCACAGTACATAAACTTGGGAACAAATGCTAGTAGATGTCTTAATCTTATTTGTAATTTGAAATAGTATTTTGTCTATATCTTTAGAAATTAAAATTGTGAAGTATCTTCCAAAGATCACTTTATTTGTTTTTTTTTGAATTTTACTTTATTTTTTATACAGCAGGTTCTTATTAGTTACCTAATAGTTTAGTGTATATATGTCAATCCCAATGTCCCAATTCGTCACACCACCAACACCCCCCTGCCACTTTCCCCACTTGGTGTCCATACATTTGTTCTCTGCATCTGTGTATCAATTTCTGCCCTGCAAACCAGTTCATCTGTACCATTTTTCTAGATTCCACATATATGCATTAATATACGATATTTGTTTTTCTCTTTCTGACTTACTTCACTCTGTATGACAGTCTCTAGATCCATCCACATCTCTACAAATGACCCAATTTCTTTCCTTTTATGGCTGAGTAATATTCCATTGTATGTATGTACCACATCTTTATCCATTCCTCTGTCATTAGGCATTTAGGTTGCTTCCATGACCTGGCTATTGTAAATAGAGCTGCAATGAACATTGGGGTGTATGTGTCTTTTTGAGTTATGGTTTTCTCTGGATATATACCCAGTAGTGGGATTGCGGGGTCGTATGGTAGTTCTACTTTTAGTTTTTTAAGGAACTTCCATACTGTTCTCCATAGTGGCTGTATCAATTTACATTCCCACCAACAGTGCAAGAGGGTTCCCTTATCTCCACACCCTCTCCAGCATTTGTTGTTTGTAGATTTTCTGATGATGCCCATTCTAACTGGTGTAAGGTGATACCTCATTGTGGTTTTGATTTGCATTTCTCTAATAATTAGTGATGTTGAGCAGCTTTTCATGTGCTTCTTGGCCGCCTGTATGTCTTCTTTGGAGAAATGTCTATTTAGGTCTTCTGCCCATTTTTGGATTGGGTTGTTTGTTTTTTTAATATTGAGCTGCATGAGCTATTTATATATTTTGGAGATTAATCCTTTGTCTGTTGATTCATTTGCAAATATTTTCTCCATTCTGAGGGTTGTCTTTTCTTCTTGTTTGCAGTTTCCTTTGCTTTGCAAAAGCTTTGAAGTTTCATTAGGTCCCATTTGTTTATTTTTGTTTTTATTTCCATTACTCTAGGAGATGGATCAGAAAAGATCTTGCTGTGGTTTATGTCAAAGAGTGTTCTTCCTATGTTTTCCTTTAAGAGTTTTATAGTGTCCAGTCTTATATTTAGGTTTCTAATCCATTTTGAGTTTATTTTTGTGTATGGTGTTAGGGAGTGTTCTAATTTCATTCTTTTACATGTACCTGTCCAGTTTCCCCAGCACCACTTATTGAAGAGACTGTCTTTTCTCCATTGCATATCCTTGCCTCCTTTGTCATAGATTAGTTGACCATAGGTGCATGGGTTTATCTCTAGGCTTTCTATCCTGTTCCATTGATCTATATTTCTGTTTTTGTGCCAGTACCATATTGTCTTGATTACTGTAGCTTTGTAGTATAGTCTGAAGTCAGGGAGTCTGATTCCTCCAGCTCTGTTTTTTTCCATCAATACTGCTTTGACTATCCGGGGTCTTTTGTGTCTCCATACAGATTTTAAGATTTTTGTTCTAGTTCTGTAAAAAATGCCATTGGTAATTTGATAGGGATTGCATTGAATATGTAGATTGCTTTGGGTAGTATAGTCATTTTCACAATATTGATTCTTCCAATCCAAGAACATGGTATATCTCTCCATCTGTTTGTATCATCTTTAATTTCTTTCATCAGTGTCTTACAGTTTTCTGCATATAGGTCTTTTGTCTCCCTAGGTAGGTTTATTCCTAGATATTTTATTCTTTTTGTTGCAACAGAGATCACATTATTTCTGACCTTTAAAATTTTACCTTTATAAATTCTTCTTCATTTTCTTTTATAATTTTAGCCCCATTTTACAGCTGACTACGTTACTGAATTACTGCATTATAGGGAGGAAAAGGGAAACTTGTGTTTAAATTTGTTAACTTCTCTTACCTGATTTTAAATTGAGGTATAGCTTCTGATTTGTTCCTAGGCTTATGTTGTGAGAGCTGGGTATCTTTTATTGATTGGTATGTAAAGTCTAGTTAAATTATTGAACCATTCAGATTTCTAAGAATTTAAACTTTTTAAGTTTTTATTATTTGTCCCTCTCACAGATTAAAAGGAATCTTAGAACGTGGAAAAGAAGAGTTGGCTGAAGCTGAGATTATCAAAGATTCACCTGATTCCCCAGAACCTCCAAATAAAAAGCCTCTTGTTGAGATGGATGAAACTCCACCAGTAGAAAAATCAAAAGGTAAGGTAGAACTGCGGTAACTATGTTTGTAAAAAGTTTTCCAGTTTAGTTCTGTTGTACAGTGTCCTTTTATGTTGTGTGTGAGGAAGAGCTACTCACTGCTCCTGATGTCGTTTAGGAGACCCTTTGTTCACAGCCTTGGAAAATATAGGCAGTAAATACATTTGTCAGCTTTTTTTTTTTTAAATTTTAATTTATTTTTGGCTGCGTTGGGTCTTCGTTGCTGTGCGTGGGCTTTCTCTAGTTGCGGTGAGCGGGGGCCACTCTTCGTTGAAGTGTGCAGTCTTCCCATTGCAGTGCCTTCTCTTGTGGAGCATGGGCTCTAGGTGTGTGGGCCTCAGCATTTGTGGCACACAGGTTCAGTAGTTGTTGCTCCCGGGCTTTAGAGCGCGGGCTCAGTGGTTGTGGCACATGGGCTTAGTTGCTCTGCGGCATGTGGGATCTTCCCAGACCAGGGCTTGAACCCATGTCCCCTGCATTGGCAGGCAGATTCTTAGCCACTGTGCCACCAGGGAAGTCCCATTTGTCAGTTTTAAAGGAAACATAGTGTCATAGCTTTATTAATGAAGCCTTTGGAAGATAAACACTTCTACTATAAAGTCTGTGGTTTAAGAAATTTTAATTACATAAACTTGAATCTGTGTATGTTCCTAACACTATACTAAGTGCTAGGTTATTGAGGACAGACTCTTTTCTCTAAGCTGTTACTGAACTTAGGGAAGGATCTAATATCCCCATTTATTGATACATTAAAATGTCTTGTGAATGGGTTTCAGTAAAGGTATTACAAACAATATTTTTATTGTAATACCTTTTATGTCTTAGTTATACGCTGAAAAGCTGAATTTCCTCTTGAGGAATTCTAGCAGTCAAAGATAGGATTTGGGTTTGGGAGTGCCTGAAATCACCGCAGGCTTTAGTTATCTTGAAGGTAAACTAAATTCAGTTCTTTCAGGGTAAATGGGAAATGGTATGACAAAGGACTGAGTTCTTACCACTGTGCCTTTACATAAGACCTCAGAGCTAGTTACAATTATTGGCAGCTCATCCTAGGGAGAAGGTGGGATTGTTTGTTTTTTTATATACTATTGTTATAGTATATATTGTAATACATGTTAATATTGTCCAGTTCACTGATTTCTTTGAAATTAGAGGTAAGATCTTATCATATTTGTCTTTTAGGCATTTGCCCAGGGTACCTGGAAAATAGTGGGATTTAAATAAATGTCTATTGGTAAATTATTCTATTACTCACATGCCACTGCTGATTAGGATGAGGTTAATTTAGGTTTAATCTAAGCAATGCTTCAACACTGTTTGGAAAATAGAACTCTAAAAATTATTATTTATAGTAGCAAAAAGTTGCAAGCAACTGAAACATGAATTAGCAAGAGAATGACTTAAATGATGGTGTGTCCATAGGGTGGAATTTATAAAGCCCCAGAATAACTATTTTCACAAATACCCACTCTTTCCTCTTGCTAATGTATATCATTCAGACTTTAACTTAAGTAACTACTTTTTCACAACAGACTTCCCTGAGGACTTCCTTTCACAATTAAGTTAGGTACTTCTTTGTGTTTCCATTGCATCCCATGATTAATACTATGGTAGCACTTAGAGTACTACATTGACATTATTGATTGATATGTTGCCTCTACTATTCGTCTGAAACATTTCGAAGGCAGGGGCTTTTAAAAATTTACTGTCGTAAATTTTCACTACCACCCACTACAGTCCCTGGTTCATAGTAGAAGTTCAATTATTACTTGTTAAATGAAAAAATTAATGAATTAATGTATAATAAGTTAAATTTAAAATGCAGGTTACACAGCCGTATATACCATGATGTCCACTTTGTTTTAAAAGGAATTTTTATACACATACGCACTAGAGCGTGTCACTTAGATGAAATATCAGCTATAATTCAATTAACCAGATCCCTGAAGCTTTTCATCCTGGAAACATTATATAGAGTGGCCTGTATGAGAAGCAACTTGATTGCAAATCACTGCCTGCCCTTGTAACTTTCCATTCAAGACTGGTATTTTTGTTTCTTTTTTCATTCTATTTTACAACCTAAGTCATATGTCTCTCCTGATCAGCAATTTGATATGGGTCTTTTATTGTACCTCTGTTTCATCTGCTTTGGAAAATAACTTCCTAGGACTCTCCAAAGTGAATTTTGTGCTTACTGTGTAGTCTGCATGGAAGGTTGGGCTATTCCAAACATGCCCTATAGATGTGGTGAAAATCTGTTCGCCTCTCTTTGTGTAATGCAATAATAGAAAAACCAAAATGTAATTTTATTGCTATAGATTGACATTAAAAAAATATGTATAGTTGTTAGAGCAGTAGTATTATGGGTGATTTATCCCCTCTTTATATGTTTTGCTGTTTTCTACATTTTATCTAATGAATATGTATTAGTTTTATAATAAGAAAAAATGTTTCTAATTTTGTTGTTATGGAAAATTTATATGCAGTAATATAAACTCTCTCTGGCACACAGTCTGTGAGTTTAGACCTTGTATACAGTTGTGTAACAGCCACTACCACAGTCAGATATAGAACAGTTGTGCTCGTCCTACACTGCCCTGCCCCCAATCCCTCATAACCATGGATGTGTCTTTTTCCCTCTATGATTGTGCCTTTCTCAGAATGTCATATAAATAAAATCATAAGAGTATGCTGCCTTTTGAGGTTGGCTTATTTCATAGAACATAATGCATTTGTGACTCATCTGTGTTGTGTGTTTATCATTAGTTTTTTTTTTTTATTCCACTGTATATGACTGACTTTATTAGAAAGTGCCAACTCACTTTTCCAAGTGGCTGTACATGTGCATTCCCACCAGCAGTTAGTGAGAGTTCTGGTTGTTCTGCACCCTTGATAGCACTTGGTATTGTCACGATTTTTTTTTCTCTCCTAATAAGTATGTAGTAGTATTTCCTTGTGGTTTTAATTTATATTTTTCTCATGACTAATGATGGCGAGTGTCATTTCATTTGCTTATTTGCCAACTGTATATCTTATTTGACAAAGGTCCATTCAGATATTTTGCTCTTTTTTAAATTGGGTTGTTTGGGGGGTGGTTTATTGTTGAATTTTGAGAATTTTTAATTTATTCTGGGTACAAATCTTATGTTGGATATGTGATTTGCAAATGTTTTCTCCAAGTCTGTGGATTGTCCCTCTCCTGAGAGCGACTTTTGCAGAGCAGAAGTTTCTAATTTTGATGAAGTTCAATATATAAATTTTTTTCTTTTATGATGTGCTTTTGGTGTTATATGTGAGAAATCTTTGCTAACCCAAAGTCACAAAGATTTATTTCTATGTTTTCTTTTAGGAGTGCTATAATTTTATTTATCTATTTATTTATTTTTATTGAAGTATAGTTGATGTACAATATTATATGTTACAGATGTACAGTATAGTGGTTCACAATTTTTAAATGTTATGCTCCATTTATAGTTATTATAAAATATTAGCTGTATTCCCAGTGTTGTACAATATATCCTTGTAGCTAATTTTATGCATAATAGTTTATACCTCTTAACCCCCTCCCCCCTTCCCTCCTCCCACTGGTAACCCTTCCCCCTTTCTTCTCCGCACTGGTAATTACTAGTTTGTTTTCTCTATCTGTGAGTCTGCTTTTTTTTTGTTATATTCACTAGTTTGTTGTATTTTTGAGATTCCACATATAAGTGATATCATACAGTATTTGTCTTTCTCCGTCTGACTTCTTTCACTTAGCATAATACCCTCCAAGTCCATCTGTGTTGTGGCATATGGCAAAATTTCATTCCTTTTTGTGGCTGAGTAGTCTCCCATTGTATGTATGTGTATATATGTATACCTACATACACACACACACACACACACACACACACACACACACACACACACCACATCTTTATTCATCTGTTGATGGACACTTAGGTTGCTTCCATATTTTGACAATTGTAAATAATGTTGCTATGAACATTGGGGTGCATGTATCTTTTTGAATTAGTGTTTTTGGTTTTTTTGGATATATACCCAGCAGTGGAATTGCTGGGTCATATGGTAGTTCTATTTTTAGTTTTTTGAGAAGCCTCCATACTGTTTTCCACAGTGGATGCACCAATTTACATTCCCACCAGCAGTGCACAAGGGTTCCCTTTTCACCATATCCTTGCCAGCGTTTGTTATCTGTATTCTTTTTGACAGTAGCCATTCTCACAGGTGTGAGGTGATACCTCACTGTGGTTTTGATTTTCATTTCCCTGATTATTACTGATTTGAGCATCTTTTCATGTGCCTTTTGGCCATCTGCATTTCCTCTTTGGAAAAATGCCTATTTGGGTCTTTTGCCCTTTTTTTTTTTTTTTTTTTTTTTTTTTTTTGCAGTACGTGGGCCTCTCACTGTTGTGGCCTCTCCTGTTGCGGAGCACAGGCTCTGGACGCGCAGGCTCAGTGACCATGGCTCACGGGCCCAGCCTCTGCGGCATGTGGGATCTTCCCAGACTGGGGCACGAACCCGTGTCACCTGCATCGGCAGGCAGACTCTCAACCACTGCGCCACCAGGGAAGCCCCTTTTGCCCATTTTTAAATCAAGTTGTTTGTTTGTTTGTTTTGATGTTGAGTTGTAAGGGCTGTTTTTATATTTTGGATGTTAACCCCTTATCAGTCATATCATTTGCAAATATTTTATCCCATTTGGTAGGTTGTGTTTTTGTTTTGTTGATGGTTTCCTTTGCTGTGCAAAAGCTTCTAAGTTTAATTAGGTTCCATTTGTTTATTTTTGCTTTAGGAATCAGATCAGAAAAAAATAATTGCTATGATTTATGTCAAAGAGTATTCTACCTATGCTTTCCTCTAGGAGTTTTATGGTTAATGGTCTTACATTTAGGTCTTTAATCCATTTTGAATTTATTTTTGTATATGGTGTTAGAGAATTTTTTTGCCTTTTCTATTGTGCAGAAAAGAGTTAACTATAGCAGGCCTGAGGGTATTATCATTAGAAAAGCCTGCTTTCAAGTTTGGCCCTTGGCTGACATCTGGGAATATGGCTTTTGAAACATTCCCCAAATGATGAAGTTATTTTGCCTTATATCTGAACTGAACACCTGCTTTCCTTCTGGGAGTCTGGAATTTTGGTAGTTGTAGTTAGGCAGGGAATGCCTACGTGACCAGCCCCCAGAAAAACCTTGAACTCTGGAATCTTAAGTGTGCTTTTCTGGCAGAAATATTGTACACACATCGCTGCATTTTTGCTGCTGGAGGGAGTATGCACTCTTGTGTGAACCCTCATGGCGGGGAGAGAGCATGGAAAATCTGCAAATGGATTCCTCTAGTCTTTTGACTACTGTGCCTTTTCCCCACACTGGTTTGGCTGTGTGTCCTTACTATGCTGTTGTAATGATTCCTAGCTGTGACTGTAACTTTATGTTTAGTCATTTGAGTCCTTCCAGCAAATCACTGAACCTCTAGTAGGTAGTCTTGGGGACCCCTGAACACATACAAATTTTAGAATAAAGGGAAGATGATATTGCTTAAATTATATAAAGTGAACAATAGACTAAGGGGTAAATTTGTTAAGTTTGTAAATTTTAAAGTAATGAATTATTCTACCTTTGTTCTCTTTCAAATATTACACCAGGGCCAGTGTCCTTATTATCCTTATGGAGTAATAGAATCAATACTGCCAATTCCAGAAAACATCAGGAATTTGCTGGACGTTTGAACTCTGTTAATAACAGAGCTGAGTTATATCAACATCTTAAAGAGGAAAATGGGTTTGTATTCATTATTGTAGAAATTAGTTTTGTTAATTGCCTTATAGTAAGTTTAGAAAAATAAACGCTGCTTGTTTGTTGTGGTCAGCAATTTTTTATTACTTATAATAACTTTTATCTTATTACTTATAATATTATGGACTCATACATGTTACTTATGAAGAGAAAAAAATTACCTTCTTTGATTCTTGGTACTTGTAAAAGACCTGATATTATTGATTGTAACCATGAATGTTCATTAAACATCATAGAGGGAAAAATTGTAGAGAAAACATAGTATGCAACACTGACTCTTGTATAAAATAACAGGGAGAAAATATTTTCCTAGTAAGTAATACAGTATTAGGAATATTGATTTTAATTGAATAAATCTAAAATCTAAAAATAATTGAAGATTTATTAGAATAAATCTAAAATAATTTAAGTGGTTATTTTAATCTTTTTTGGAAGACATTCTCTTAAAAATGTATTGATAAAGGAATTTCTTTAGTGGAAGAGGAAATAAATCCTTGTCAAAATGGAAGAGATTTTTTTCCTTAGTTTTGCTTGGAGCAGTATAGTGGAAAAAAACCAGTGGCCTTTGAAATGAAAGCTTGGGGAAGTCATGTAATCTCTCTGGGCCTGCCTCAATTTTCACTCATTTGCAAAATGAGGAAGTTAAACTAACCGGGGGGAACCCTAATTTTAGTCATTTTCTAAAGTGCTTACATTCTTCTCTTCTATGACTATATTAAATTTTAATTTCATTTAATAGTTAGATAAGGAGAAAAAGTATTGGTCGTTAATTTTACCAACTCATTTTTTCCTCCTATTTTTCAGAATGGAGACAACAGAAAATGGAAAAGCCAGCCGTCAGTGAAGAGTGGCTTGAGCAACTGAATTTAGTATATTGCATAAATATTTTGGATGGAATTTGATATAAGAACTTTTACAGCAAGATTGTATAGTTATGTTGCCTGGACTGGTTTTTACATTTTTAAAATATTTCAACTAACTTTATCTTTTTTGTATTAATTGTAAAATTAGCACATATGTCAGAAATATACATTTGTCCTCCCAAATTAAACAAATTTATTTTATGGTAAAGGGTGTTCCCTCTGGAAATGTTTTTTAAAAAATTCTTAGGCTTCTCTTTGCCAAATAAAACTCTTAAAATATCTGAAATGCAAAATATCGGAGTATTCCTTTAGGAAAAAGATAATATTCATATAATGGCAGACAGTTTTAAGAAATTTTAACAGAATTTGGGTGAGATTTATGTTTAATATAAAATATTGCCTATGAACCTGCAGCATATGCAGTGCTTTTCCAAGAAATAATGTTTTTCTGTTTGTTTATTTTGTATTTTAATTTAAGTTGTTTTGTGTGTGTGTTGCCTACTTAAAAGCAGAGTTTTCAGGTAGTTGGGGTAAATTTATGTTTACCCATATTGGATGATGTTATATATACTTTTTATGCTAAAAACTTATTGTTCCTTAACTTTTCATGTTGCAAGAGAAGCGTGAAGGAGATTGCTTCACAGACTTGGAAGAAAGAAAAGTTACTGTGTTATTTGTTTTAATCCCAGAAAAGAATCTTGGTCTCCTCATCTCTCAGAAATGTCATGGTTATATGGTGTATATTTGGTGAGTCTTCTTCCTGTGCTGCTTCTGGAAGCTCATAACATGTTGCAAGAAACACGTTATTTCAATGTTAAATGCTAATTCTAGGCTTGTCATTTTTCCTTGAGTATCTATTAGAGAAGAGGAAAAGCTCTTTTTTTAAATATAGAGATTCAGTATTTTTTATTAAAAAAAAATAACTGGTGGTTAAATAAGGGTTCAGCAGGTTTTCAATCCAGTGAAATATACATTGTTCTCCTTTATCAACTCCTGTATCATTCTTAGCCCTTGCATCTGCCCTCTCCCCTAAGCTAGAGCCATTTTTATTCCTTACCACTGTGTTTAGATATACACCACTCAAAAGCATGACCAGGACTTATTAGCGCCTAGACTTGCAAGATTTCAGGAGCTGTAACCCAGTACTCAATTATTGGATCATAGTTCTGACCTTTTGTGTCTTATCCTTGATACCCATTCAGCTTGTACCAAGTAGGAGTCCTTGCTGTAGTTCTTGATTCAAAAATCTTTTCTTTATAAACCATTTCAAAGACCCTTTTTTTACTCTCAATTTGTGCTTCCTCCTTTCCCATGTGCTAAGGCCATGCTTGTTGACAGTCTTATCTACATTTCAGTCTCCATTTTTAAGTATTATCTTTGCATATATACTGCTGTTATTGTGTTCTACCAACTGGTAGAATGTTTCTGTGGCTACATTTTGAACTACTGTACAAGTCGTTTTCTATATTATTCCATATATTGTTGGTGGTTAAGATTGTCCAGCAGACTCATTCTGTGTGCTTAACTAGATGCCTTTTGAGCACCTAAAATTGAGCTCCTCCTCCACCTCCCACAGAGCATCAAGCTATATATTCTTGGTCTTATCTTGAGATACATTTTACAGCCTTTTGGTGGAAGTGACTGTTTTAGGACAGAAATAGAAAAATGACTGGTAGTTGTTGGCTCTTCTAAAACAGGATCCATATTGAGGATTTACTAGTCAAGATAAGTGGACAAAATTTAAATTAAAAAAAAATTATTACCCTTCCAGACTTAATGATTGTGGGAATGAAAGTGACTCTAGAGAGAACAAGTGCCCTTTCAGTTATAAAATTCTGATATCAGTATCATGGTAGCAAAAGATGTCCCTCATTTTTGTCCCCTTGCTCCCCAACAACAGCAAAAACTTGACATCCATCCATGGACAAAAGTGCCTTTGAGGGAGCTGTGCCATCCAGCATCCAATGCCAAGTGACCTGGGAAGGGTGTCACCACCTGTGTGTTGGATAAATAGGCAGACAAACCTTGGTCTCAGCTGTGGACCCTGCAGTAGCCCATGAAGAGGCTCCATACCCTCTCAGCCACAGTCTGGGAACCCCTGGAAAACACTATCTTAGGCACTCATCCATGGACATGAGAGCCTTGTGGAACTCCAGATTTCTAGGTGAGAGGTTTCAGCACACCATTGGAGTAAAAAAAAATATGCATCTGGAAGCACTGGAGTAGATAAGAGAAATACCTTGACTTTACCCACATTACCCTTCCTCCAAGGTGATGACACAGCTTAGGGCCAAAAGAGAGCTCAGCCCATGATTTCTCCTGTGGGGGAAAGTGAGAGTGTGTGAGCGAGCACCCAACTTCCCCAGCTGTGTGGAACGTTGCCAAGGGGGCTCATTTCTTTGTTGCCCCATCCAGAGTACTGAACTGTGAGCTACAAGACAAGGGGGTTGGTGGGAGGGGGTGGGAAGATGCTGGGAGAGTGGCAGATAGGATTCTCAGAGGGCATTAAAAGGATGCGAATCTTACTGTGTTGTAGACTCTATCAAGAAGCCCATCCGCCAGCTGCTGGGAACACCTCACCTTGGGTCCGCCCAGCTAGCCCATGGACAACACTCAGTGCTCTGCATGCCTCACCCAGAGACCCCTACCATGCTGTGGCCAGCTCCCTTTGTGCACTGCTGATGGCAGCAGTGAGAGTGAGCTTTGACAGACAGCTAGTGAGCACATGCAGAAAGCTGGATTGAAATCTGGAGGCAAGGGTGAAACTACAAACTTGAGCTTTAGCCACCTTTGGGAAAACAAAGAGACGCTGTCAGCACTTGGCCTGCTGTATTGTAGAATCCAGAGAAGGCAGATAAGCTTAAGAATTTTTCCACAAGAGGGAGAAAGGAGCGTGGAGCAGGTGTATTCACAGAAGGTCTGAGATAGCCTCTGAACACCTAGCAGGGCCGACAGAAGGTATCTCTCTCCTACAGGCAGTTAGTAAAGACTAGAGGAGGTGACTGCTACTTCAAAAGCAAAAAAAGCAATACAAAACTTCAAGAAACATGAAAAATCAAGGTAACATGACACCACCAAAGGATCACAATCTTCCAGTGACAACCCCAAAACATGGAGATCTGCAATTTACTCAATAAAGAATTTTAAATAGCTGTTGACCAGGAAACACAATAAGCTACAAGAAAACAAAGACAATTCAACAAAATCAGGGACAAAAATACATGAACAAAATGAGAAGTCTAATACAAGGAAGTCATAAACCATACAAATTCCTGAGGTAAAGAATACAATGAATGAAATGAAATGGAAAATGTACTAGAGAGCAGCAAAAACAGAATGGATCAATCAGAAGAAAGAATCTGTGAAACAGAAGACATAACTTTGAAATTATCCAGTCAGAGGAGTACAAAGAAAAAAGAATGAAAAGGAGTGAAACAAGCCTAAGTGTTCTATGGGCTGCCCTCAAAAGAGCCAGTTGGTGAATTACTGGAGTTCCAGAAGAAGAGAGCAGGAAGGGGGCAGAAAACTTATTTAAAGAAATAGTGACAGGGCTTCCCTGGTGGTGCAGTGGTTGGGAGTCCGCGTGCCAGTGCGGGGGACACAGGTTCGATCCCTGGTCCGGGAGGATCCCACATGCCGCGGAGCGGCTGGGCCTGTGTGCCGCAACTGCTGAGCCTGCGCTCTGGAGCCCGCGAGCTGCAACTACTGAGCCTGCGCTCTGGAGCCCATGCTCCGCAACGGGAGGGGCCGCCACAATGAGAGGCCCACACACCACGGCAAGGGGTGGCCCCCACTCGCTGCAGCTGGAGAGGGCCCGCGCGCAGCAACCAAGACCCAACACAGCCAAAAATAAACAAATAATTTTTTAAAAAAAAGAAATGATGACAGAACTTCCCAAACCTGGGGGGAGATTCGGATATCCAAGTACATGTAGTTCATATGTCATCCAACAAAATTAACTTAAAAAGCTCCTTTCCAAAATACACTGTAATACAAGTGTCAAAAATCAAAGACAGAGACTCTTAAAAGCAGCAAGGGGGAAAAACCTAGTAACTTATAAGGGAACCCCCAAAAGATTATCAGTGGATTTCTCAGAGAGACCTTATAGGCCAAGAGAGGGTGGGATGATATATCCAAATTGTTGAAAGGAAAAAGCTGCCAAACGAGTATTTTATATGGCAAAGCTGTTCAGAAATGAAGGAGAGAGAAAGAACTTCCCAGACAAAAGCTGAGGGGATTATCACTGCTAGACCTGCCTTATGAGAAATGCTGAAAGAATTCTTCGAGTTGAAATGAAAGGACAATAATTAGTAACATAGAAACATGAACATGTAGTGGTAAAGGTAAGTGTATGGTCAAATTCAGAACAATACTATAATATTATGGAGTATTAACCACTTAACTCTAGTGTAAAGGTTAAAGGACAAGAGTGTTAAAAATAACTATAGCTACAATAATTTGTTAATGAATATACAATATAAAAGAGGTAAACTGTGACATCAAAAGCTTGAAGGGGGTAGTAAAAGTGTAGAGTTTTTGTATGTGATTGAAGTTAAGTTATTATCAGTGTAAAATAGACTGATATATGTTTAAGATATTTTATGTAAGCCTCATGGTAACCACAAAGCAACAATCTACAGTAGATTCACAAAACATAAAGAGCAGGGAATCAAAGCATACCACTTCAGAAAATCATCAGTTCACAAAGGAAGGTAGCAAGAGAAGAAGAAAGGAACGCAAGAAATACAAAACAGCCAGGAAAAAAGATGACATTACTAAGTCCTTACCTATCAATAAGTACTGTAAATGTAAATAGATTGAATTCTCCAATTAAAAGACATATAGTGGCTGGATGGATTAAAAAAAAAACAACAAGATACAACTATATGCTGCCTACAAGAGACTCACTTCAGCTTTAAGGACACACATTGGCTCAAAATGAAGAGAGGAAAAACATATTCCATGCAAGTGGAAACCGAAAGAGAGCAGGGTAGCTATACTTAGATCAGACAACATAGACTTAAAGCCAAAAATGATAACAGACAGAGAAGGTCGTTATATAATGGTAAAGGGGTCAATTCATTAAGAAGATACAAGAATCATATATATGCATCCATAATTGAGCACCTTAATATACTCAGAAAATGCTAACTGATCTGAAAGGATAAATATTATTGTATTGTAACAATACAATAATAGTAGGGGACTTCAGTACCCTAATTTCAACAATGGATAAATAATCCAGATATAAAACCAAAAAAAAAAATTGGACTGTAACCAACGTTACTTAGACCAAATGAACCTAGGAGACATACAAAACATTCCATCCAACAGCAACAGAATACTCAATTCTTCTCAAGTACACACAGTATTCTCCAGGATAATTCATATAGGTCACAAAACAAGTCTTAGCAAATTTAAGAAGGTTGAAATCATACTAAGTATCATTTGTGCCCACAATGGTATGAAACTAGAAGTCACTAACAAGAGGAAAACTTAAAAATTCACAAAAATGTGGAAATTAACACTCTTGAACAGTCAATGGGTCAAAGAAGAAATCAAAGAGAAATTTTAAAATATCTTGAAACAAAAATGGAAATACAGCATATCAAAACATGGTATGCGGGCTTCCCTGGTGGCGCAGTAGTTGAGGGTCCGCCTGCCGATGCGGGGGACACAGGTTCGTGCCCCGCTCCGGGAAGATCCCACATGCCGCGGAGTGGCTGGGCCCGTGAGCCATGGCCGCTGAGCCTGCACGTCCAGAGCCTATGCTCTGTAACGGGAGAGGCCGCAACAGTGAGAGGCCCGCATACCGCAAAAAAAAACAAAAAAAAAACAAAAAAAACAAAACATGGTATGCTGCAAAAGAGGGAAGTTTGTAGCAATAGACACCTACATTAGGGAAAAAAATAAAGATCTGAAGTAAACCTAATTTAACACCTCATGAAACTAGAAAAAGAAGAAACAAACTAAGCCCGAAGTTAGCAGAAGGAATGAAACAACAAAGATCAGAGCATAGGGAAATGAAATAGAGGCTGGAAAAACAATAGAAGAGGTCAATAAAAACTAAGAGCTGGATTTATTGAAAAGATAAAATTGACAAATCTTTAGCTAGACTAAGGAAGAAAGAAGACAAAATTATAAATGAAAGAGGAGACATTATAATTGATAATACAGAAATACAAAAGATGATGAGACTACTATGAGCAATTACATGCCAACAAATTGTATAACCCAGAAAAAAATGAGTAAATTCCTAGAAACATACAACCTACCCAGACTGAATCATGAAGAAATAGAAGATCTGAGCAGACCAATCATGAGTAAGGAGATTGAATCAATAATAAAAAAATTCCCAAAAGGAAAAGCCCAGGACCAGATGGTTTCACTGGTGAATTCTACCAAACTTTTAAAGAAATAATGCCAACACTTCTCAAACTCTTCCAAAAAACTGAAGAGGAAACACTTTCAAATGCATTCTATGAGGCCAGCATTACCCTGATACCAAATCCAGATAAGAATACTACAAGAAAATAAAACTAGATCTTATGGATACAGATGCAAATTTTTCAATAAAATGTTAGTAAACAAAATTCAACAGCAAATTAAGAAGTGTACAATGATTAAGGTGGACTTATCCCTGCGATGCAAAGATGGTTCAACATATGAAAATCAGTAAATGTGATGTGCCACATTAGTCGAATAGAAGATAAAAACCATATAATCACCTCAATAGATGCAACAAAAACATTTGATAAAATACAACATTCTTTTGTGATAAAAACACTCAACTAATTGGGTATAGAGGTAACATCTCAACATAATAAAGGCCGTATATAAAATGCTCATGTTTCACAGCATACTCATTGATGACAGGTTGAAAACTTTTCCTCTAAGATCAGGAACAAGACAAGGGTGCCCACTCTTACCACTCTTATTCAGTACAGTACTAGAAGTCCTAGTCAGAGTAATCAGGCAAGAAAAAGAAAGAAAAGGCATGCAAATTGGAAAGCAAGAGGTATAATTGACTTTGTTTGCAGATTACATAATCTTACATATAGAAAAATCCTAAAGATGCCACAAGAAAAACTGATAGAACTAATCAAAAATTCAGTAAAGTTGTAGGATACAACATCAACATATAGAATTCAGTTGCATTTCTGTACACTAACAATGAAATATCTGAAAAAGAAATAATAGAAATTCCATTTACCATAGCATTAAAAAAGTAAAGTATCAGTACTTAAGAGTAAATTTGACCAAGGAGGTGAAAGATCTATACACACTGAAAACTATGACACTGATGAAAAAAATTGAAGAAGACACAAACAAATGGAAAGATACCCCATGTTCATGGACCAGAAGAACTGATATTGTTAAGATAGCCATACTACCAATAGCCATCTATAGATTCAATGCAATCCCTATCAAAATTCCAATGGCATTTTTACAGAAATAAAAAAAAAAAAAGCCCTAAAATTTGTATGGAACCACAAAGCAATCCTGAGAAAAAACAAAGGTGGAGGCATCACACTCCCTGATTTTAAACTAAATACAAAGCTACAGTAATCAAACAGTATGGTGCTGTTATAAAAATAGACACATAGACAAATGGAACAGAATTGAGAGCCCAGAAATAGACCCTTGCATATATGGTCAACTGATATTTGAAAAGGGAGCCAAGAATACTCAATAGGGAAAGGATAGTCTCTTCAATAAATGGAGTTGGGAAAACTGGATAACCACATGTGAAACTGGATCCCTATCTCATAAAAATTAACTTGAAATGGATTTAAAACTTAAACACAAGACCTGAAACCACAAAACTCCTAGAAGAAGATATAGGGGGAAAACTTCCTAGCAATGATTTTTTGGATATGACACCAAAAGCAAAAATTAATAAGTGAGACTACATCAAGCTAAAAAGCCTCTGCACAGCAAAAGAAACAATCAACAAAATGAAAAGGCAACCTTACCTTTGGAATGGGAGAAAATTTTGCAAATTATATATCTGATAAGGGGTTAATATCCAAAATATATAAAGAACTCATACAGCTCAATAGCAGAAGAGGGACTGAATAGACATTTTTTCCAAAGAAGATTTACAAATGGCCAACAGGTTCATGAAAATGTGCTCAACATCACTAACCATCAGGGCAATACAAATCAAAACCACAATGAGACATCAGTTCATATCTGTTAGGGTGGCTATCATCAAAAAGATAACAAATGCTGATGAAGATGTGGAGAAAAGGGAGCCCTTGTGCTCTGCTAGTGGGAATGTAAATTGTACAGCCACTATGGAAAACATTATTGAGAACAACCTTACATTAACAAACAAAACATTAAATTAACATTTAATTAACAAAAATTAAATTAACAAAAATTAAATTAACAAAAATTAAATTAACAAAACATTACATTAACAACAAAACATTAAAAATAGAACAACCTTATAATTCAGCAATCCCACCACTGGGTATATATCCAAAGGAAAGGAAACAGGATATTGAAAATGTACCCGAACTCCCATGTTTATTGCAGTTTTATGCAAAATTGCCAAGAAACAACCTAAGTTTCCTTCAACAAATGAATGGATAAAGAAATTGTTTTGTATTATATATATAAAATAGAATATTATTCAGCCATAAGAAAGAAGGAAATCCTGCCATTTGCAATAACATGAATGGACCTTGAGGGTATTATGCTAAGTGAAATAAGTCAGAGAAAGACAATTACTGTATGATATCACTTATATATGTAATTTACCAAATCAAACTCAGCAAGAGTGGAATGGTAGTTACCAGGAGCTTGGGGGTGGGGGAAACAGGGAGATGTCGGTCATAGGATACAGAATCCAGTTATAAGGCAAATCAGTTCTGGGGATCTAAGCACAGCATTGTGATTCTAGTTAATATTACTGTATTATATATTAGAAAGTTTCTAAGAGAGTAGATCTTAAATGTTCCCACCACAAAAAAGAAATGGTAATTACATGACGTGATGGAGGTGACAGCTAACCCTATGGTGGTAATCATTTTGCAATATAAAAGTGCAGTATATCAAGTATACACCTTAAAATTACACTATGTTATATGTCAGTTTTATCTTAATAAAGCTGGGGGGAAAGATTCTACTGACTAAAAGCTCTTTTATTTTTGTAATCGTAGTAAAAGGCAAAATTTTCACAATCCTCTGATAATTGCATGGCTTGTTTGACAAACTATTACAGTCATAAATACTGTGATATTTTACTCCAAAAATTCCAGTTTATATGGAGACTGTTCAAAATCACTGTGTGGACATGTGCAAACCTCATTAATACATAGACTTATTAATATATGGATTGACACTGGTATATCATGTACGTATTAAGAATAAGACTGAAAAATACACAGCTTAGTTTTAGAGGAAGGTCACCAAGTGTTTGAATTCTTGAATACTGCACTTGTATTCCTGACTTTACAGTACTAAGGTGCCCTTAATTGAGGGCAAAACAATCTACAGTATTTTGGCCAACTTGTTTTATGAGGCACTGTGTTATTTGCTTTGTTATTTCTGGAATATTTCAATTAAAGTCACCAGTACAATTGCACAACGTGTAGAGAACAAAAGTGTCCAGATGCTAACTTTGTTATGGAGGTGCTGCTCATATGAGCAAATCTAGAAATTTCCATATTATCGTAAGGATTTGAAGCACTAGACTTAATTTTGAGATCTCCAGGATCTGAATTTACACTTATTAGGTTTAATTTCATTCAGATCTATTTCCATGATTAAAATGAACATATTAGATTGAACCATACAAAATTACCATTTTTATATTCAAAACAAAATTGAATATTGGCCATTTCATATGGTTCAATTTATAGAATTGTTTTTATATCCTGTCTAAATATTCAGTAGAAACTAAATTTAGCAGGTTGTGTATATTGAAACAAGTTCCTCCTAGTGAAATGTGTAAACTTAATGTCTGATTAGGATTGTCTTATTTGTAACATTTTAAATTTAATTCCATCACTGCTCTGAATCAACTGAAAATGAAAAGCTTCAAAGGAGAAAACATTTTGAATTAAAATGCCCCTGTAATTTCTTTCTTAGTAAGGAATGGGGTCATAACTATTTAGATGAGAATATTAAAAGAAGAGAGAAAATATTGTCCTATTTAAAAGTAGACATCACATTAAATTTATGTACATACCAAGTTCAAGGACAGTCCTTGGGAATATGTTTTAAGGGGTAGAAGAGAAGGAAAAATAAAGGTCAGAGAGGTCAGAATAAAGAAGCGCCACAAAAGTTGCAGAGGTGTTCAGAAGCCTGAAGACTTAAACAAGGCCAACCAACAGATATGCCAACCAAGATGCTGCAGATGCTGGCGATTACTTCCAAAAAGCCATTTCCATGGAGCAGCGGGAGTAGAAACTAAATTGTAGTGATTAAAATGTTACTTGAATGAAGTTAGAAGTAGAGGATATGAGTCAGCTCTTTCAGAAGTGTAGTGACCAAAGCACCCTTGCCTGTTATGGTAGCTCAATAAAAGAATAGAATCGAGGGAAGGTTTGTGGTTATTTTTTGTCAGTCTTTTTTTTTTTGCGGTACGCGGGCCTCTCACTGCTGTGGCCTCTCCCGTTGCGGAGCACAGGCTCCGGACGCGCAGGCTCAGTGGCCATGGCCCACAGGCCCAGCCCCTCCGCGGCATGTGGGATCCTCCCGGACCGGGGCACGAACCCGTGTCCCCTGCATTGGCAGGCGGACTCTCAACCACTGCACCACCAGGGAAGCCCTTTTGTTAGTCTTTTAAAAGATCAGTATGAGGTGCTTGTTTGTGAGTCAAAGGTAAGGATACAATGGAGAAGTCATTTTAACGTTATTAATTCTTCCAATCCATGAGCACAGTATGTCTATTTGTGTCATCTTCAATTTCTTTCATCAGTGTCTTATAGTTTTCTGAGTACAGGTTTTTTACCTCCTTAGTTAGATTTATTGACAAGCTTTTTTTTTTTTTTAGGCCGTACCTCCTTGTGGCTTAAGGGATCTCAGTTCCCCCACCAGGGATTGAAGCTGGGCCACAGCAGCGAAATCACTGAACCCTAACCACTAGACCACCAGGGAACTCCCAATTCTCAGGTATTTTATTCTTTTGGTTGTTATTGTAAATGGGATTGTGTTCTTAATTTCTCTTTCTGATAGTTTGTTGTTAGTGTACAGAAACACATCAGATTTCTTTATATTAATTTTGTATCCTGCATTCATTGATGAGTTCTAGTAGTGTTTTTGCTAGAATCTTTAAAATTCTCTATGTATAGTATCATGTCAAAGGCACAGAGTGACAGTTTTATGTCTTCCTTTCCAATTTGGATGCTTGTATTTCTTTTAGTTGTCTGATTGCTATGGCTAGGACTTCTCTGTGAGAGTGGGCATCCTTGTCTTGTTCCTGCTCTTAGAGGAAATGCTTTCAGCTTTCCACTATTGAGTGTGATGTTAACTGTGAGTTTGTCATCTACGGCCTTTATTATGTTGAGGTAGGTTCCCTCTATGCCCACTTCCTGGAGAGTTTTAAATCATAAATGGATGTTTAATTTTGTCAAAAGCTTTTTCTGCATCTATTGAGATGCTCATATGATTTTTATTCTTCAATTTGTTAATGTGGTGTATCACACTGATTGATTTGTGGATATTGAACCATCCCTGCATCCCTGGGATAAATCCCAGTTGATCATGGAGTATGATCCTTTTAATGTATTGCTGAATTCAGTTTGCTAATATTTTGTTGAAGATTTTTGCATCTATGTTTATCAGTGATAATGACCTATAATTTTCTTTTAGTGTGTGTGATATCTTTGTCTGGTTTTAGTACCAGGGTGATGCTGGCCTTGTAGACTGAGTTTGGAAGCATTCCTTTTTCTGCAATTTTCGGGAATAGTTTGAGAAGGATGGGTGTTAACTCTTCTCTAAATGTGTAGTAGAATTTGTGAAGCCATCTGGTCCAGGGCTTTTGTTTGTTAGGAGTTTTAAAATTACTGAGTCAACTTCATTCCTGATAAGTGGTTCATTCATAGTTTCTATTTCTTCCTGATTCAGTCTTGGGGGAAGAATTAGCATTGTTAAAATAACCATACTAACCAGGACAGTCTACAGATTCAATGCAATCCCTATCAAAATACCAGTGGCATTCACAAAACTAGAACAAATAATTCTAAAATTAGTATGGAAACACAACAGATCCTGAATAGCCAAAACAATCTTAAGGAAAAAAAGAACAAAACAGGTGTATCACATCCCTGACATAAAACTATACTACAAAGCTACAGTCATCAAACAGCATGGTACTGGCACAAAAACAGACACATAGATCAAT